>NC_142488.1:111039365-111342396 GCF_049115385.1 Moschus berezovskii
ATTCACATGTGAAGCTGAAGCCACACTGGCCTTAGAGAAGGTTTCTGGGCTATTGATGGTTTTGAATGATCCCTGTTGTCTCCGCCTCCTACTCCCCCATAGGAACTCTGATATAATTTTCAGTTAACTGAGCCTCCCCTTCCCCTGCCTGGGAAAGAGGACAGAAATTCCTGGTTTCTTTCCTGAAAGAAAACCCAGGTGGATGTGGGCCCTAGCAGTACAACAGGTAGGGCAGAAGACGTTGGCATGAAAGACTTTTAGCACTGATCAGGTGGCCAACTCCATCTTGCGGGTTGCCTGGGAAACACATTTGGAGGCCTCGTTCTCCTGGATCTAAGGCTAGAGCTATAGAGAAGGAGTGGGCTTTCTCTCTAGTCTTTTCCAGCTTCATACAACCAAGGCTCTTGTTTTATTTTATTTCATTATTTTTGTTTTAGTCCTCCTGGGTAGAAAGTTCACTGAAACTCTTCTAGAATGGACTATGTCTTGAATATTTGAGGACAATAAAAATCCTAAGCCAGTTTGTCTTTCTGGGTTGACTTTAATTTTTTTAAAATGATACAGTTCAGCCTGTAGAGATGAGCATATCTTTAAAGATGTCTGTTGCACACATGTCTTAAGATGATGACACCACATTCTGGTTCAGGTACAGTAGTTAACAACAAGGGCATCTCATTTGATAAAATAAAGATGCCGCAGAAAAGTGTCACGTGACTTAGAGTTTAATAAACATGATTAGATTTTTCAATGCCTGAGATCTCAATATTTTTAAATGACGTGTATGGTAAGTCATGATTTAATCTAATAACTGCTCCCTAATTGGTCTGTTTTAAAATTTTACATTCTCACATACGCATTTAACCAGAGTCCTAAAATAGCAGAGTTCCAAATAACCTGACATTTTCCCCCCAAAATCTATACAATAGTTATTTATATCCAGACTGGTCAACTTGATAGTGCGGAATCTAAAGATGCCACATTTGGCTCATTCTGGTTTTATTGCTAAGCATAGTTTATTTACTGTGTTTTAGTTCTCCAAGTGGCTGCCGATCCACCTGAATTAAGACTTCCCCCAGGTGTTTATTAAAATATACGCCAAGGTAGGGAAACCACTGGCTTAGACAATCACTCTCTAATAACCAAACTATTCAATTAGTGAAAGCACCCAGATCCAGAATAAATCTAGATTCTCAGGCATTTATTTTTTCAGAGGTATGAGTCATTATTGTATCTGTTATAACGTGATCTGACCTATCACCTCAAATGGATTTTTTAGCTGTTCAACCTGCAATCTTCCTCCGTTCACTTTCTATAATTAAAACCTATTTTAAGGAAACAATCTACAGGAACTATAAAAGCAAAAATTTTAATGTTAAACCATAAGACCAGCTCTCTGATTAACATTTCCATGTCAGCTCTCAGTGAGACACACACACACACACATACTCTCCCACTGCTTCAACTTCCAGTGCTAGCTGAACATCAGGTACTCCAATAACAACAATCACGAGCCCTCCTTCCTTTGTTAATGTATTCCAACCCAGCCACCCACAGGCAGATATTCTACAGAGAAGGTTCAGAGCCACCGTTCATGAATAGCAGCTGCTACTCTTAAATGACATGGAAAATACCTTCCCCTCACCCGGGGAGAGTCTGAATCTTGGCTTGAGCATGTGCTCAGCAGTCAGAAATCTCTTACTAAATGCAGTTACCTGAAGCCCACAAAGTCACACAGACCCTATAAATTGCTTTCCCAAGCCACCAAAATGCAATCTTACCCCGCCTCCCTCCATTCCCCCCTCCTTCATGTGTTTAAAAATAAAACCCAATTCTGCTGACGACTGGTTTTCTTGCCTCACCACAGGAAGTGGACCGGGTGAGTTCTCACGTCACATGCTTAGCAGAGGGCACCAAATGCTGTTTGTGGGACACCTGCCCTTGGCTGAGGGGAGCCCTGTGGGCCCAAGAAGGAACTCCCCCAGTGGGGTGGGCGGCCTTCAGCAGCTGGGTGCCAGAGTCCAGGGCTATTGAGCAGGCTGACTGTGGAATCGGTGACCTAGGCAACAGGCGTCAGGCTTGGTCACTCACAGTGCTGGCTTGTCAAAGGCATCCATCTCTAATCCCTTTCCCTTCCTTTGCTTCTTTCTCCAACCCCCACCACTCCAAAAAAAAAAAAAAAGAGTAAAAAAGAAGAGAGACAAAAAAAACAACAAATTCGTCGTCTGTCCTCTCTGATAACCTAAAATGTAAAAAAAACAACAAAATCCCATCCTAACTAACTTCCTTCCCGCCCTCTAGCAGTTACAATTGAGAAATCATTTAATTGGTATTCAATTAAGTTTTGGGGGTCAGCAGTAGCATGGGTAGATACAAATGAAGTTTTTGTTTCTTTTTCCTCAATTCAACTGAGGTATAATTGACAAAATGGTATATATTTCATTTCATATATGATGTGATGATACAAATGAGGTTTTGTATGCAGAGTTCAGCACGTTCCAGAGTGGACTGCATGCAGCCTGGGGATGGGTAAAACAATCCACTCAAGTAGGGAAAGAAATTATTTGAACTTGTTTCCTATTTTTTGCTTATCTGAAAGAATAGGAAATTGCGCATTATAATTATTCAACACACGGACTGTCACTGGCGCCCTCCCTTGGTGTGTATGTCAGGTGACAAGGCAGCTATCCTTTGGGAGGAGAGCAGTTTGAAAGCAGCAGGGGGTTGGGGTGGGGCAGATTATGTGTGCCCGGAGAGTCTTATCTAGTCTTAACTAGTCGCAACAAAACGGACAAGGGGTGAGCAAAGTCTCCCGTTGATAAACTACAAAGAAGATGACCCTAATAAAGTAACAACGTGAGAAAGTGACAGCAACTCTCAGGATAAGCTCTTTGCCACCCTGTGAGAGTACAGTCAAAACTCAATGATGCCAATGACAATCATATCTGAGAAGCAAGTCCCACATATTCAAAATTATCTAGTAGGTTACCTGAAATAAGGATTTATAGCCACTAACATTAATGAGACTTCATACGAAGTGTGTATCATTCCTTGAAATTTTCATTAGTATGAAGATATTAAAAATTAAAAGTGCATTCACTTTTATCTAATTTTTGAATTTCCATTTTAATAGGTTTATGAACATGTATATAATTTGTAAGTGAACACATATACATATTTTAGGAATGGATATTCCACATATTTTTCCTGATAGGACGGCAGGATGACTTTGGAGATCAGTGTGCTGTGGGTCATAAGATGATCAAGCTGCAAGGGTCTTCAGAGCTCAAGTCAGGTCGGGTGACCTCTGTTATGCATAGGAAACTAGATGCCCAGAAAGGAAAGAACCTCAGCCTAAGGTTAACACTGCTAACTACTAACATCTCCTAGATGAGAAAACTGATGTCCAAAAAGTGAGGGGACTTGCTCGGGATCACACTGCTAGTTAGGCATGGAGCTAGGGTTCTTCTTAGTACAGTGCTCTTCTAAATAGGCCAAAGTTGTCTCTCTATATGAACACAGAGATATATAAAGGAGGAAAACTGAGCAAACACAGCAACTCAAAACAGAATTGAAAGCCATCAGAGTAGAACCAAACGTCTCTAGCTAGCAAGCTGCTGAGACCTACCTATGCCTCTGATACTTACGATAACTCCCGGGTAATAACCTCCAACAGTCACATTCTGGGTCCTGGTGGTTGCAGCGAGGCCCACCGTGAGAATTAATACGGACACAATGAGCAAAGTCACGGTGACATAGATGGAGTTTCGTTTCCTCCGATTGAAGGCTCCTGAAAGCACATAGAGAAGCTGAAATTGCCCATTTCGGCCACAGAAGGGATGGACTTAAAGAAAAAAGTCACTAGGAAGGTGTTCCTTCCCTACTCCAACTGGTAACTGGGGTGATCTCTGGGGAGTGGGATGACGGAGAAAAGATGGAGCTTTAGATGCAGTCGTCAGGGGTTATGTTTACAGTAAAATATATACATTTCTGGTTTTAAAATAAACATCAGAAGGAACTGTACCAGATACACAAAAACAAAACTGAACACGTTTGTGCTTTTGGCATCTGATAAAAGATGTGTCATACCCACTTAGTGTTTTTTTAAGCCAAATTACAAAGTGTATGATAAATGAAAAGCCTACTGTGAAGATATTAAATGACAATATTTTAAAGCCAATATGCAACTAAGCAGGGTTTTCTCATAAGCTGGAGATACGAAATTTCATTTTCAGTGTAAATACCAGAACCAAGCCAGGTACTGGGATTTTTTTTTTTTTTCATTTATTTCTGACATTTGCCACCTCATGGATAAACTTTAAAATGGTGTGTTGGCAAGATTTGCCACGAAACAAATGTGTGTAATAAAGTAAATGTTTACTTTTACTTTGTAAAAGTAAAGTAAATCTTAGTCCCCAAAGATCCGTAGACGGGGAGGATTATAGCTTACATTGTTTAGGCTTATGTGAGGGTGACATAAATACGAATGATGAGAGACCCGTTCTCCTACTCAGTGCTTATCAGACATGATAGCGCAAACCAATATTTTTTTTTTTTTCGAAAACAGGCTTATGAAGTCAGATAGAAAAATGGTATGTAGACTCGCTTTTCAATTTAATTTTTTTAAAGGAATAGAGCATTGTTCAACACTCCTCGTTCGGAGGGGTTTTCAACAGGAAATAGGAGGGATGAGGTACCAGCTAGGAGTTCTCATAAAAATAAGCAACCGGGGACTAGTTCTGAGAGTCCAGTTCTCTAGAGAGGAGTGTTATGACTGGGTCGCCCACCCAGGTGGCTTGGCTGTCATTCATGGGCCTGAGGAGGCCGCTTGGGGCTGTTTCTAGGACCCGTCATTCTGGGAGGCCTCGCTGCGCCTGGGGAGGCGGCTGCCATTGAAGCTCAGACTGCACCACTGGGCGGGAGGGAGGGGAGAGGGGATGAAGGAGCGGGGAGAAAGCCAGGGAGACCCAGGAGGCCCGGCGGGGCTGAGAGGAACGGGCAGTGGCTGGCCCTGCAGCCCCCGGCAGACGCCCCCTCCCCTAGGAAGAAGAGCCGCCCTGGGTGAGGCCGCCACCCATCGCCTCTCCCCTCGTGCGGCCCCTGCCTCGGGCTCCGAGGCAGGTGGGAGGGGCTGGCGGTCTCTCCCTTGACGTCAGCCTCGAAAGTGAGGGACTGACTCATCAGGGTCATTTCTAAGATGGGCCTATTCTAAGACCATTTTACATCAAAATGTAGCAGTGGCCTGAGTGTTTAGAGGCACTCACGGACTAAAGCGTCCTGTCGCACCCGGGGAGGAGAGGTAAAGTGAGTTGGGAAAGGGCTCCTCTGGGGGGTGTGCTGAGTCCCGCCTCCAGCGGAAAGCCTCAGGAGAGCTGGAGACACCTGTGTTATTACGGCCCTTCGTGTGAGAGGACTCTTTGGGCTGCAAATGGGGAGCTGACTGCTGGTAATCAGAGGAGCTGAGTGGCGAGGCTTGGACTGCGGGTGGGGGAACAGGATTGATTTCTCCTGTTTATCTGAAGGTGTTACCCTTCCTCTGGATTGCAGGGACCTTAAATGAGTCTCTAAACCAGGGTCCTCACATCCATTTGATGACAGCTTCTCAGGGAATCTGCTAGTTGGCTCCACAGAGGGGCTCTCACATAGACTCTACTGGTAAAGAATTCGCCTGCCAGTGCAGGGGACACAAGAGACTCTGGTTCGATCCCTGGGTCAGGAAGATCCCCTGGAGAAGGAAATGGCAACCCACTCCAGTATTCTTACCTGGAAAATTCCATGGACAGAGGAACCTGGTGGGGTCCCAAAGAGTCAGACACGACTGAGTGTGCAGGCACACAACATAAACTTACCAACATGGCCTCCCATCCCTGTCTGCATTTCTACACCATCTGAGCCCTCCCAAACCCCAGGCTAGCCAGAGAGTAGGGAAACAGCTGGACATAACAAAGGTATCTCTGTGACACATGAAAGTGTCTCAACACCTCACAGGGAAAACACTGCACCTTAGAGTCTAGAGTGGGGGAGTGTGTGTATACGGTCCTGGTCTTTCTAAATTTGGGGCTGTATCACTCGCCTGGCTCCTTCCTGGCCAACTGGCTTTTGATTTTATTCACAGCTCTTGGGTCTCCTTAGCAAATACCACTCTAACTCCTAAAAGCACAGGAGCCAGGTCAGAAAAGTGACTCAGCAAACCACATGGTGTCATTTGAAAATCTGTGTTTTTTTCTACTGCTTTAGAACCTGAATTGAAAATCCAGTCAGTTGAGAAACCCAGGCAGAGATCCTGGAGCTCCACAGGGGCCTGGCCCCCAGATAGGGTTAGCTTTGGATCAAATTCCTAAGAAAACTCTTTCATCACTAGGTTGAATATCTATCCTCTGGCCCCTCACACCCTCCCCCAAGTCACCCCTTGTTTTATACTATGAGGACTAAAATTGTGTAGAATGAAATTATCTCTGGCTGAACTTAGGGAGCTGACCATTTTAAGGAACCCCAAGGTGAATCCTTTTGAAAAGTGAAGAATCACCCTTCCATTTATCTTTAGAGGCACTTTGACTGAAAAGTCACATCCACCTCAAGCAAGACACGCCTGTTCTCTGATGGTGTGGTCCAGGCTCCCAAAAGCAGCTCTTTGTGTCTGCTTGGGACATTTTCCTGGCTGTTGTTTTATTGAAGAACGGAGAAGCAGAGTTCTGTTCTTCTTAGGGTACAATGTGGGGCCGGCCTTAGATGTTCCCATATACACAGGGACATCTTATTCTGATTTTAAATCAGTGTATCAAAAAAAAAAAAAAACAACAACAACCAACCTTCAAACACCGTGAGGTACTTCAATACAGCCACAGGTATGTAAAAACAGCGCCTACCAGTGTCTGATACCTAGTGAGCAGTCAATACTTGTTGAATAAACAAGAGGCCACATCTCAGAATTGCTTCCTTTCTAATCAAGAAGGCTGTAGAGGGGGATTGTATGAATAAACATGGGGGACACTCATAGAATTGATTTTTTTAAAAAATATGGTGCATCTGAGGGCTCCCCAGCACAAAAAGCCTTCTGCCCAACCAGTGGGACAATTCCATTGGCTCCCAGTAGCCTGTCTATGTGGTGCCCAGTATCTTTCTGTTTAAACAACAACCACCCCTGCAACCACCAGCAGTGGGAGTCTGAATCCTGTCACTGGCATTGCCTGCCCCCCTCCGCCCCCAGCAGCCTCCCTGCAGAACCACTGCAGCCCTCCCTCTGCAGTGCCCCACCTCCACCCCAGATTCATGATGACCAAGATGCTCTGCTTTTGAGAAGGGCCCAATTATTTGCCATCTTCACCCTTCAAGATACAGCCAGCTTCTCCCTCCTCCCAGTCCCCTCCCTGGTCAGAGCCCCCACCTGCACTGCGGTCATTGAATCCGGGTCCCTCCCTTCCTCTCAGACCTGCTCAAAATTCACCTCCTCCAAGAAGTTCTCCTTGATCAAGCTTGCTCTCCTCTAATCACTCATTTATTTCATGTCCCTGAGTTCCTAGCTACCTCACTCAGGAAGTCTATTCATTATAACTGCTACAGTTATGCTGTAATTGTGTGTCTGGTCCACAACCCATAAGATATCCACCAGTCCCAGGATTATATATCTGACAGGAACCAAGGTGTGGGTTGTCAGAAGGTAGGATGGATGGTATCTGCTCACTTTTTTTTTTTTTAAACCTTGTTCATGTTCTCGATTCCCACCTTGAATGACAGGGGATGCAGTCTCTATCAGAGTGCTGCAAGGACTGAGGCCCATAATTCTGTCCCGTGCACTAGGTTGTTGTTGACTGGCTAATTCTTCGCGCTGACCTTTGAACCCACTAAGATTTGCTTACCTGGGTCAGCTGGACCATACAGGGTGGGTCTCAGGAAGTCCAGCCTTGAGCATCCGTGGAAACAGGTGGCTGCCCACGCAACAGCCTCAAGGCTCTGCCAATCTCCCAAACTTTTCCTTAAAGGTGCTGAAATCCCCGCTTCGGGCAATACTTTGATCTGAGACCTCCAAGTCCACCGGTGAATTACAAATGTGTTATTTGCAAGGGAAGGAGAGCCCCGCTGTAGTAGAGGTGCTTTAGCGCCTGGGGGCGGTGTTGCCAAAAGGGAGATGGGGGTTGCTGCGAGGGGGATGAAGGGGCGCCGGAGTCAAATTACCGTCCAAGCGCCTGCTCCGCCCAGGTCGCGGACTCATAGCTCATTCCCAGGCAGCCGGCAAGCGTAGAGTGCAGGCACCTTGGTGCAGCGTGTGTCTGTGTGTTTTCTATTTTATTGTTTTGGCTGAGGTTGTGTCCTGCGTGTAGAGGGAATTCCCTCAGAAATGCTGCCTTTGGAGGCTGAAACACTAACCCACCCACCTCCACTTCCCCTCCCCCATGCAAGGGAAGGTGGCGTTGCCAGGGCTGAGGTAAGTGGGAGCAGCTCCGAAGTAGCGCAGACGCTGATTCAGGCCTGGGCTGCGCGGGACCTACGCCAGGGAACTCCGGGGAGACTCCCCTGTCCAAACTCTGGAAACCCAGGGTTACCACTCGACTCGGGAATTTGCTCTGCCTTGGGTCTGCGCACTTTACGAAGCGGGCTGCGTGGAGCTGGCTCGCACGTCCATATGGGATCTGTGATTCTTTTTCCCGCAGTGTCGAGTCTGGACTGGGCGAAGCCCACTCATCTTCTTGTTGCGCAGATCTTTCGGGAAACGCCTGATTGGCTGAGGGCCCCTGGGAGCCCAAGAAAGAACTCTCTTCATCCCCGTTCCCCAACAAGGTGCCTAAGAGCAACGCTCTAGCCCGGGGTTCCTAACCTGCCCACTCCCGCACTGGCAGAGGGGCTGGCAGGCGCGGCCGGCTGTGCAGGTGGTTGGGGCTCCTGCGGGAATGCGCGCAGCCGGAACCTCGCACTCTGCCATCCAGCCCTCGCCCGCGCACCAGCCCGGCGTCGAGGAGCCAGGGCTGCGTTGGCGCCACAGCTGGCCAAGGTGAGGAGTGCATTCTGTGTGCGTGTGCGCTTGTGTGTGTGTGTCGGGGGGGATGCGCGAGCACACGCGCGCGCGTGAGGCGGGGGTAGAGAGACCTGGGGAGTGGGGCAAGTCTGGTACTGTTGTGTTCTGGATTCGGATCCGAGTCCTTGGCCTTATTTGTACCACGTTGCAAATAACTACACCCTTAAAAATAATTTTTTTAAAAAGCAAATTATTGTACTGAATAGGCAAAACCATTAAAAATACGGATCTTTCCACTATCCAAGAGATAAGTTTCACGGGGCCCCTCAGGTGAACGAATTTTGTTGAGACGGAGTCTTTTGCAGGCAGCTTACGTAGGGAGTTCAGCCCTCTCCCTGCCCCCTCCCCTCCATGTTCCCGCAAATTCTTTGGAGAAGACCTGAGCAGGCTGGATGGCAAGAATTCGGGACAGAGGGATTTTGCAGAATGTAAAGTATGTTGGAAAGCGGGGATTCGATGTGGTTCAACTGTATCCGAGGCGAATGTGAAGATTAGGTGGAATCGTGGCTTGACGATCCCCTCCCGCTCTCCTGGGCTCCAAATTAATTTCTCCGCCCAGTGAAATCATAGGGCTTGGGAAGGTGCCTAACAGCTGAGGGGGGACGGGGGTTTTTGTTTGTTTGTAACTACCTAAAAGCGGCTTCGAGGAGCAGCCAAGTTGATGCCTGGAGGCGGCTGTCCCCCACTTTTCATGGGGAAAGGTGTCGAACAAAATCAGGCTAGTGGATCCCCCCTCCCCCTCCCTTCCCCCCGGAGAGGAAAAGCGCGACTTCAGAAGATACGCGGGCTCGCGCTCGCTCTTTCTTGCGCTTTCACTCGTTCTCCCCCACCCCCGTTTTTTTTTTTACAATCAACGCACACTCCGTGCACTAGGAACAAAATAGGAATCAAATTCAAGGAATGTTGATCCTGCCGCTGCCGACAGCCGAGCTGGGCTGTCATGAGAGATTCTTAAGGAATTCCCCTCCTGCCAGCCCCCCGCCCCGTTTCTTCTTACCCCTCTCCTGCCGCCCATCCCCCAGGGTTGCGCAAACCCCCCCATCAGCGAGGTGCAAGTCTGGCTTCCCCCCACTGCAGCTCTGAATTTCAGGGCAGCTTCGACTGAGTTGGGAGGGGGCGAGGACCCTGTTTCTTCGAATTATCTTTAGTGGTGAGCTCTTAGAAGTGACGGGGACTTTGCAAAGAGGGAGCGTCGAATGGAAAGCGAAGGCGCAGGTTGCAGGGAAGTGTTTTGATCCCCCAGACAGCTGAGATTTACCGCCGGCTGCAAGTCTGTCGGCACACGCACACAAACACGCGCACACCCGCACTCCGGTAAGGGACACTCCGACGCAAGCGGGGCGCTCGCAGCTCCGCGCGGCGCCCCCGCCCCCGCCGGGCCGCTCCCCTGGGGCTCGGGTCCGCGCCCCCGATGCTGGGGCGCGCGGACCCCCCTCCCTCGCCCCGCTTCCCGCCCCCTGGCTCCCCGGGGCGGCCCGGGCGCTCGCGGGCCAGGGGGCCGCGTACTCACTCCTGGCCGCCGCCGCCCCGAGGCAGGGCGGCTAGACTCACCCATGGAATCCGGCAGGGACATGTCGCTGGACCGCTGCTGAGTCAGGGACTGATGCATGGTGAGAGCTGCCCTGTGGCCCCGGCCTGCGAAGCTGCTTCAGGCGCCCCTGGCTCAGGGCGCCCCGCAGAGCATCCTACTCCGCGGCTGCCGCTCCCCGTCCCTCCGGAGAGCTGAGAAGAGACTGCCTCGGTTGCAAGCTGCAGCCCGAGCGCCTCCTCCCCCTCCCTTCCCCTCTCCCCCCCCCCCCGCCCCGCTCCTGCCTCCCTCTGCTCCTGGCAGCAGCAGCATTGGCGGGCCGAGCGGCGACGTGCGCTTGCGCAAGACCCCTCTCCTCCCTCCCCCTCGCCCCCCCATCCTAGTTATCCACCTCCCATCCTCCCAAGCCAGACTGGGAGCCGTTTTAGCCCCTTGGGGCCGGGACTGCGTAGAGAAAGAGGGGGAGGCTACAGCCTGGGGCCGAGTGGCCTTCTCTGTACTTTGGAGAGAGGGTCTTGGGCTAGCATCCTGTTCTAGGATTTATAATTGGGGAGGGGGCAGAGTAAGAGGTTCAGAGCTGAGAACACACACACACACACACACACACACACACGCACATTTGTGCAGGTTTGGTCTTAGTGCTTCCAGAATGACATAATGGAGCTGGAGATGATCCAGAGAAGGGCCACTCTATAATCAAGGGGATGGGGGAGGGTGGAGGGGGTTGCCATATGAAGATAGATTAAACAAATGCAGACTCTTCAGTCTAGAAAGATAAAGGCTGGGAAGGGATGTGACTAGAGTGTATAAAATTATGCAGAGATGGGGTGAGGGAACGCAGCTTTATTCACCAAATCTGAGAATTCTAGAACCAATAGCCCCCTAAAAGCTAGATGTAGAGTCAGCAAAAGCAAATATGACTCTGCGTTAGCACCTGAATTTGTGCTTTTGTTCAAAGTTCTTTAAGGTCAACGATCTCATTTTCTCATCACAGCAGCCATGCCAGGCAGGAAGAGGAGGTATCAGTAGCTCCATTTTACAGATGGAGAAACTGAGTATCAGAGAAGAGATGAAAAATTCCTATATTCACTCAGCTAGTCAGTGACACAGGTGGAATATGATCCGAGATTGGTTGGACTCCCAAGTCAGTGCTCTTCCTGTTAAGACAGCTAGTAGTGAAATGCTATTGTGTATAGCACATTGAAAACCTGAAGAAATCATTAGCCCAGAAAGGTGCAACAGGATGAAAACACAAGCAGCTTTGCCAAGAGTGAGAAAGTCATGGCTGACAGACCCACTGTGGATTGCTGAGGGAAACTGGGGATGCAGTAGGAAGGTCCCTGCTCTTGGAGAACAACCAAGTCCTCCCCCAGCCTGTCCTTCCGGACCCCATCAGGCTCTTGGACTGGAATCACTCTTGTTGGCCCAGAGGATGGTTCTGATGTCTCCAAAATGGCAGAACAAGAGGAGGTCTCCTTGGTGTGCCTTGAGACATCTGCCTGGTGGCCAAGGGGTGGAAGGTGAGGGAGGGGAGAGCAGTGGGTGAATCAACGGTTTGAAGGCATTCATTCTGCCCCAATGAGAGCTCCCAGGCTCTGCTTGCCAGGCCTCCTTCTGACCACCTCCCCTTGATGACTGCTACAACCCTCTCTCCATGCGTACTCTCAAAACACACCCAGATCAAGTATAAAACTCTCCTGAGAGTTGATGGGATGTAGACTACCTGTTTCTTTCCAGCTCTGGCTTGCTAATCTTCTTTCTTTCCTTACCCAGGAAATGGAACCAAAGGCCCTTGTCCTTTCCCATCTTCCCAAAGAAGAAGAGATGCTTCCTGAAGGTTGAAAAGGGAGCCCTTTGTCAAGAACTTGGGCACTCCAGGGGCCAGGCTGAAGGCTGTGTCAGGTATTATTAGCAGCTCTACGCTATAGATGCGGTTTCAAAATCTGTGATTCATGTCCTAGATAGAGATAGGATGCCCACGATTGTAGAGGTGTGTGTCTTAAGCATGTTTGGCTTATGTGTCAGAGTCTACAAGAGCCCCACAAAGGCAGAGAGAAACCCCATATATACGTTCTGCCATGTTTGTCTCCAGTTCTTGTTTACTCATCTCTTCCTTCCCCATTCTAAATATCCACAGATTTAACGGGAAGAACTCTTGCAACCAGCACTGATTTCTCAGGAGTACTTCATAATTAACTGATTTTGTTGCTGTGAAGGTAGCCTTGAAGAGGTTTTGATACAGGCGGGAAAAGACAGTTTTACACCTTCTTCCGGGATCTGGGTTCCCCAATAGCAATCATACAGCTGCTGCTGCTGCTGCTGCTAAGTCACTTCAGTCGTGTCCGACTCTGTGTGACCCCATAGACGGCAGCCCACCAGGCTCCCCCTTCCCTGGGATTCTCTAGGCAAGAACACTGGAGTGGGTTGCCATTTCCTTCTCCAGTGTGTGAAAGTGAAAGTGTAGTCGCTCAGTCGTGTCCGACCCTTAGCGACCCCACGGACTGCAGCCTACCAGGCTCCTCCGTCCATGGGATTTTCCAGGCAAGAGTACTGGAGTGGTTTGCCATTGCCTTCTCCGAATCATACAGCTAGAGAGCCCTAAAGAAGCCAAACAGAAACTTGTTACTATGCTGGATCAAATGCTGTCTTTTCACTTGAGAGAAAAGCACTTTACCTGTGAGTTGACACAGAAGGCATATGTAATTTGACCTTTATAGTCAAAGCTGGAAACTCGGGAGGTGTCCTTAATGGGGGAGTGAGCCTTGCTTTATGCACCATCTGTATTCCTGAATCTGGCGCGAAAATGAAACACTGTTTTACAAAATACTAGAGAAGCTGGCTATTTCAAAGAACAGCGTACTGTGTGTTTCCTTCACACTGTCTCCCTAGGGGTATGGTATGGGACTTGGAACACAGCAGGCTCTCAGTCAGGTTGAAAATGACGTGGAGGCCAGTGGAGTGACAATAGCAGCAGCTGTGGCAGCTCAGAGAGCAGCAGTCTTCTCCCAGAGATGCTGGGCTTGTTTGCTCAGAGGACCTGGCATAAATGGAGGGACTAGAATGGGAAATCAGAAAAAAAAAAAAACACCACACAACACGTTTCAGCTGAGCCTGGCACAGAGACCCCCTTTCCTCCAAAAGCAAATTTATTTTAACTCACAATGAGCCGGACAATTAAAAAGCAAGAGGCGATTTTTCATGGGCTCTATTCTGATTTTCTTCCTGTCAAAACACTGGTGAGTTTTCTATATACATCAGCTCATACTAAAATTTACCAACAGGCAAGCCGCCTAGATGAAAGAACAGGTCCTTCATGCTAATGAAGGCTACTATAAAACTGCTTGGTTAGCTTCTGATAAAAAAAGAAATTATTAAAATGGCTTAAAATAAATCCTTTTCACTGCAAGCTTAATCAAGCATACAATGTTGCCCTGGGTTGCAAACTGAGGAGCATGAAGAGACATTTGCCAGTGGGGCTGCAGCCTGCTTCTCTCTTCTCCTTCAAACCAGTGATGAATGAGCGTGCTCCCCAAAAGCCTTCAGACCACTAGAAAAGTGCCAGATCGCCCTTCCTCTAACACGGTCACTCTGGGAACAGCCATAGCACTCCATCACTTCCTTCTTTTGATGATCAGTTTGACTGGTTAAATTACTGTAGTACCTTCATGATTCCAAATTTGGGGATGTAGACTAGAGAGATCATGTCTACATGTGTACATATGCATCCATGCATATTTGGAATAGTGGCAACACCAGTATTCGCAAATGCACAGACACGCCTACACACACATACATATTTACATCCTAACCATTCCCTCTCCGCTGTGGTTACCACCATCTACCTCTCAGCTCCAGACATGAGTTGACCAAGGATAAGAAAGGAGCTTCAGAATAAAGGGGAACTTGAAAGAATCAAAACATCTCTAACTGACGCCAGAGTTGTGTCCACCTGGACTACCACAGGTCAATGTCTAGAACCCAGTGCCCGCACTGAAAACAGATAAATCAGAGGAGAACCATGGTTGATGGTGTTATTTCGCCAACAAAGCATGACTGGTTCCCATCATTAGCTGGTAATTTTCTTTGGGTACCAGGAAAATCACCACAGCACCAGGAAACAAAGCTGGTACTTGTCTTTACTTTGTTATTGTCTCCTTCCTATTCTGTGACCTGCATCAGTTACCAAACACTGCCTCATTAGTGTTTTCCAGTACCAGTAAGAAATTTTTGATGACATGATTTTAAATGGATGGAACATCATTTACTTATCATTCCTTGCTATGGAATATTTTCAGTTCGGTCTCTCAGTTGTATCCAACTCTTTGCGACTCCGTGGACTGCAGCATGTCAGGCTTCACTGTCCATCATCAATTCCCAGAGCTTACTCAAACTCATGTCCATCGAGTGGGTGACACCATTCAACCATCTCATCCACTGTTGTCCCCTTCTCCCCCGTCTTCAGTCTTTCCCAGGATCAGGGTCTTTTCCAGTGAGTCAGTCCTTCACATCAGGTGGCCAAAGTATTGGAGCTTCAGCATCAGTCCTTCCAATGAGTATTCAGGATTGATTTCCTTTAGGATTGACTGGTTTGATCTCCTTGCACCCCAAGGGACTCTCAAGAGTCTTCTCCAACACCACAGTTCAAACACATCAATTCTTTGGCACTCAGCCTTCTTTATGGTCCAACTCTCACATCCGTACATGACTACTGGAAAAACCATAGCTTTGACTAGACGGACCTTTGTCGGCAAAGTAATGTCTCTGCTTTTTAATATGCTGTCTAGGTTGGTCATAGCTTTTCTTTCAAGGAGCAAGCGTCTTTTAATTTCATGGCTGCAGTCCCCATCTGCAGTGATTTTGGAACCCCCCAAAATAAAGTCTGTCACTGTTTCCATTGTTTCCCCATCTATTTGCCATGAAGTGATGGAACCGGATGCCGTAATCTTAGTTTTTTGAATGTTGACTTTTAAGCCAGCTTTTTCACTCTCCTCTTTCACTTTCATCAAGAGGCTCTTTAGTTCCTCTTTGCTTTCTGCCATAAGGGTGTTGTCATCTGCATATCTGAGATTATTGATATTTCTCCCGGCAACATTTTAGAAGTTTCTAATTTTCAACATTATAAATAACACAGTGAATTAAATATTGGCGTCTTTATTACCATGGGATACAACATTACAGTGGAATCGTTGGTTTCAAAGTTTCAAATGTTTATTTCCCAATTAAAACATGTTTATCAACATACAGTAAAGTGCACAGGCCTGAAGTGTACCTATTAATGCATTTTTACCTACATATACTCTTGTCACCACCACCCAGATGAAGATGTCGAACCTTTCCTGCATCTCAGGTGTCTTCCTTGAGCCCCTTCCCAGCCAGCAACCTTTCTAGATGCAACCGCTATTCTGATTTTGATCATCAAGGCTGAATATATTCAAGGTTTTTAATACATATTGCCAAATTTCCAAAATATTTGTAGTAAATACATTCCCATCATCAGCATGTGAAAGTGCCTTGGTCCTCACCCTCGTGGCTTTACCTTGCCAAGGAGATGTTTTAGCACTTAAGACACACCTGGTTACAGTCAGCGACCAGAAGGAACAGTCAAGAAGCCAGCCTGGGATTCAGCTGGGCAGCAGGTGTCCACAGGGAACCACAGATGCAGGAGCAAGAGGTGGAGGGCAGGCCTGGAGGGCAGCAAGTGTCCCAGTCCACAAGTACCGTAGAAACAACCGCTCAGTCCTTTCCTTATTTTCACTTTTGTTCTCCTTCACACATACCCAATGTCTTTTTTTTTTTTGCAGCTTTCAAAATTTCTATAATGATCTCTTAGCTATGCCTGGTATGAAGTAGGAACTTAGATACTTGTTGAATATATGGCACTTTTTAAATTGATTGATTGATTTTAATTGAAGGATAATTACTTTACAATACTGTGATGGTTTTTGCCGTACATCAATATGAATCGGCCATACGTATACATGTGTCTCTGGAGAGTAGAATTGTGGGAGAAGGGGTAATTTACATTCTGTATACCTGTGGCACTTGTTATCCCCTAGCTTTTTTCTGCTTCCTGAAATAAAACACTAAGTATTCTCCAAACTGCAGAGATGCATGATGTGATAAATTACCCCCACACACAATTTTCCTCCCTAGAGATAACAAGTTGGAATGCATCTTTCCTGAGTTTTTTCTCCATGCGTACTTTTGCTTTGAGACTTAAATACTCGTTTTAAAAAGTAAACTTTCTCAATAATAAGATAATATATATTTTGTTAGGCATTGTAAGCTGCATTTAGTAGCATTCCAATACACCACATCAAAGTTCATCTTCAACGTGTCAAGCCTAACAACAGTCCATCCTTGCACAATAAAATCCCCTTCAATTTACATTACTACACCTACTTAGCTCTTATGGGCAGGGAATGGAAATTACATCTCACTTTCGATCACGAATGTGTGGTGAAGAGTATCAAGAGAATTATATGAAAATGAATATAAAAAAATGATTCTGATTTCAAAGTAGGTGGTTTGGAAATGTTACCAAAAGTATAAAAAATGATACTGGTATACGTACTTCTAGTAAATTCTTGAAAGGAATGTTCTGAGGAACAAACAACCTGTTTCTTCCTACAGAAAGAAGATAGTTACTTTTTAAAACCTAGTGGTTTTTTCCACAGAATTTCACATTTTCCCAATTCAAAGGCCTAAAACAGAGAACAATAATGCCTGCAGCAGTTAATACACTGGGGAAATCTTGATATTCAAAAAGGCCAGATAATGCTTTTTTGAATTTTAGAATAAATGTGACAGAGGTTAATAATCACAGAATGTTAAGGTTAGAACGAGATCAGTCAGTGAGTAAACATAATTAACATATTTTATACTGTAAACTATTTACTGAAGGGAAAATACATACGGAAAAATTCACCATACATATTGTTTTCTGATCAGGAAGAAGGGGCAGGAGATGAAGTCGAGTGGCCTCAAGCCCACAGAAATGGGTTGGGGGATCGTTTGGTGGGTTTCACGGTTTGGATGCCCTGGTTTACCTGCCAGAGATGGTAGTTGGTGGGGAGCATCAAATAGGGTTTAGTGAAGCTGTAACTGCCTTGTTTCCTTCCTCTAATTAATTACAGAGCTCAGTACATCCTTTTCACTTATCCCCATCAAAAAACATTCATTAAACACCTAATTAGATGTGGCATTGTTGCAGGCGGGGGCGTGTATGTCCAACTGCTTTGTTCAGGTTTGGACTGGAGAGGATTTCTGTGTTCAGTGTTTTCTGGGAAGCAATAGATTTGCTCCCCATTCAAACTGCTCCACAGAGCCTTTGAAAATGTTTACACTCTGTGACCCAGTAATTCCACTTCTGGGAATCTGTACTAAGGAAAAAGAAATCTGGACTGAGATTTATGTGCATGGATGTCCATGGCAATGTTATTTATAATAAGGAGGAAAACTGGGGGAAAAAACCTGAAATGCCTAAATTTAGGGGAAAGATTAACCAGGTGATACCACATCCATAGGATGCATGGCCAAAAAGGTCATTCGTGTTTTCTGTACCATCTGATGGAAAAATCTGAATGAGCTTTTTGGCCAACCCAGTATCAAAGCTGTTTCAGATATTAAGGACATAGAAATATCTATAATAATGAGTGAATACATAGGTTAACAACTGCATGCATAGTTTGATCCTGATTTTGTTTAAAATCGTATCTATATGCAGACAAAATGACTAGAAGGAAAGTCATAAACATTCACTGTAGTTACCTCTGGGAGATGGGATTCAGGGGACTACCTGCTTCTTTATACTTTTCTGTATCTTTCAAATATATTCAGTGAGCATGTATTCTTATTAAAATTAGCCTCCCAAACCCTCCAGATTCTATTTTATAAACAAATTGAACACGTGAATGTTTCATAAATTGCAATCTGTCCTCCCCCGCAGTGTGTGGTTGGGGCCACTCAGGACTCACTTTGGTTCTTCTCCCTCATACACATACACACCCACACACACAGACACATACACACACTGCTCTGCTTTCAGTCTTTTGCGAGTTTCAGGCAATGTGTCACCTCTTGAAAGGAAATTTGTATTTCTCTTTCATTTTGTGATTAAAGCTTGTTGATGCTGGCAGGTGGCAAGTACTTTTTCTGATCCAGCTTTCTATGCCCTGGAAATTACACCGGTAGGGGGCTGTCTACTCTGTGGATTGCCTGAAAGGAACAGCTTTCTGGAAAACTGACCTGTCTGGGAAAATAAGAGGAACGCTGCCTGGGGCAAGGTGAGGCAGTGGGAATTTGAGGGAAAGATAGCCTAGAGAGAGGGTAAAATGAGCAGCTTTGTTTATTAGAAAGGATACCCTTAGTAAAGTTGTATTTTAGGGTCTTACTGTTTAAAAGAAATACAGCTCTCTAGTTCAGTTAGACCTGTAGCAAGTTCTGTTGAAGGTAAACTGCCCCTAACTCCATGCCTGCCTCTCAGCTCTGTCAGATCCTCAGATCCTACTATAACGAGGAGGGAGTTCAATAAAGGTTGACTTCCTTTAACAAACAGCCAATAATTGCAAAAGTGAAATATGAACCTCAATTTTGAACAATACAGCAATTTGTATAAATTAAAAAGTGAAATTCTTTTCCTCCCCAATCTCACTCTTCAGAGGTAACTTCTATTAAAAGTCTGGTGTGTGTTTCCACTTTTCCTATGCATATACAAGAATAGGCACACACAGAGAATCACACACATAGTGAACAAAAATGGAGCCAAACTATAAATATTATTCTGCAACTTACTTTTTTTAAAAGCCCAATATTATTTCATGGGTATGTTTCCATGTCAGTATATATAGGTTTCCCTCATTTTTTTTAGCAACTGTGTAACATTCCATCGTGGGAATGCACATTTCATTTAGATCCAGTTTTTTGTAGTTACAAGCAATAGTGCAATAAACATCCCTGTGTATATACCATGGAATCAACTTTAGGGGGAATCTTCTTTCCATCAACTGTGCATTACCTAAGCATTTGCAATTAGTTTCCTGGGCTCTGGAGAACAGCTTTTAATGGCCATGCCAAATGTTCTGTAGCATCCCGAATGGTCTAAGGCATCCTTTCCAATTAAGCTGCAGCCTACTACACACTGCATTTTAAATGACATTATGCTTTAAGGACAGGGCACTGTCTTGCATTACTGACAGCGTCATAATGCTCTATCTTCATACTAATGCCCTGGCCCGGAGTGGGCACTGCGGCCGACACAGGGGACACAAATATGTGACCTTCCCTCATCCACTTCTATCCAGCATCTCTCTACCACTTCTGGCAGGAAGATCCAATGAGATACAAGGTACTTTCTTTGCCACCGACTGGCCTGGGGGAAAGAAATAGAAGAAAGAAATAGTAGCATCTGAATTGATGGAGACCAGACTGCTTCCCACCCTTCTCCCCTCCCCATGCCTCCCCACTACGTCCAGATGCTCATTGTCTCCACTAACCTTCTGGTGGCTTGCAGGCCCTGGAAAGAGTCACCCTCCTTGGAGGTGATCTCAGCCACTGCCTGCACCCCCATCAGAGCACATTTCTTTTCAGAACTCTCAGTTGCCAGTGTTCATTTGTGTTAGCATGACAGAGAGCGCTTAACGGTTGGCATCAAGAGACCATTTCCTAGCCCTCGGCCTTTGATCAAATCAATTAATCTCTGAGCCTTCATTTTGACATCTGCAAGATGGGGCTAGCACTAACATCTTCTTCTCAGGGTTGCTGTAGAGATGAAACGAGGTAGTGTAGGAAAAGGCCACTGAAAGCAAGGAAGAGTGTTCTGTCATTGTGAGGCGCTGTTATTTATGGATTCTCTCTTCCAGATAAACCAATTTGAGTTGACCTTGTTTAGATGGGGGATTTCTGGAGACTGCAGTGTTTTAACTGGCAGGAGTGCTTATGAGGGTGAAAATATCAGGTTGTGGAGTGGGCCAGTGGGGAAGCTATTTTGAGATGGGGAATCCCTTCCAGACCTTCAAACCCACATATGGAGGGGGTTGCTGGCACCCCAAGATGGAAGGCTGACCAGACTTCCCCGGGCTAAAATGGCAGAAAGGTCTGTTTCCCTTTTCTGTCTCCAGGGGAGAGGAAGATAGGTTGGAATGGGGGTGAGAACACCATAGATTTCCGTGGGCGGGCCTGTGTTCTAGCAACTGTTTGGTGTATTTTTAAAGGTCAGAGAGGCTTTGGCTCTATAGGATGGAATGGCTGTGACACCTGATTAATGTCTGTGCAGTACTTTCCAGAATGAAATTTAATCAGCAGAATGATTGCAGCAAGCAGCTGCCTGGAGGAAAATGATCCTGTTCTAATGGTGGCTTGTTTGATGTGTTGGCATTGTAGTGGAGCACGTACATTATTAGTCCAGCCCAGGGGGGCCCAGCTAGGACACTGGCTCAACTAGTAAGGAAATGCAGCAAACAGCAGCAGCCCTTCTGTGGCTCTATGTAGGGTCACTTCTTTCAGATTGTCAGCTCCTCCCCACTCAGAAGACCTTGACTGTCAGCCTCCTGCCTGCCCCCGGGGGTCTTCCCTGTCAGCTCCTTTTACCCACTCCTATCGTTATTCTCCATCCCCAAGGCCCCTCAGATCCATCATTCTTAGTGCTCCCCCCACCAGCTTCAAGGCCTTGCCTGACAGCTTCCTCCAGCACACTCAGACATGCAAGCGTGCGTCCCTCCACTCCTCCCACAGGTGTTCTCAAGGCTTAAGCGAAATGAAAATGGTCTCTCCTTGGTCTCATTAACCCTTCTTGGCCTATTTTCTCATCAAAAGCACAGAGGCCATGATACTGACTTGCAGAAATTCTGTAGTCAGTATTTTTTTAATGATTTTTCTAACACGTTTTTGGCTACACTGTATAGCCTTTGTGATCTTAGTTCCCCAGCCAGGGATTGAACCCACACCCTTTGCATTGGAAGCCCAGAGTCTTAACCACTGGACCGTCAGGGAAGTCCCTGTAGTCAGTATTATACTCCCTAACAGGTAGGAAATGCAGCAGATAACCTAGGTGATGTGTGTGTCTGCTTGCATGTGCGATCGGTTGTGTCCGACTTTTTGCCACCCCATGGACTGTAGCCCACCAGGCTCCCCTGTCCATGGAATTCTCCAGGCACAAATACTGGAGCGGGTTGCTGTTTCCTTCTCCAGAGGATCTTCCAGACCCAGGGAATCGAACCCTCATCTCTTGCATCTCCTGAATTGGTAGGTGGGTTCTTTATCAACCTAACCACCAGGGAAGCCCCTGACTGCCATGTGCTGCCACTCAAATGCCATGGCGTGCCTTCCACCCAAGCTGACTGCGCTGGGCCATCCTCACCAGGACCTGTGGTTTGAAAGGTTTTCCCGGTAGTAGAGCCAGGTTGAAGGAGCTAGTCACACTTTCTTGCTGCTGTTTGTTTCCCCAGTTTGAAAAGATTCCACTTAACCCTTCCAGGGTGTACCCCAGAATCACCTCAGGGACCTGACCCAGCACAGAGGAAGTGCTTCGAATTATTAAGGCCCTGGTTTACAGTGGAAATGGTAGCCTTTTAGAATGAAAAAGAATCAAAGTGGAGAGGGCTGTAACAACCCTCTCTAAACTCAAAGTAATGCTGAGCAGGCTCTTCTCCACTGGAAGTTACAAGGACCCCCAGGCTTCCCCAAGGCACCACCCCAAGGTCCTGTGTGTGAAATGAATCTGAAAACTAGGAAAGCAGAGGCCAGTGTTCCTGGCCCCATCAAGCTGTGGATGCGTGTGAGAGGGTCTAGAGACAGAATTGAAGCAGAGAAGGTAGACATTGTATTCACAGAAAACATCTTGACTATTTTGAGCACTTGCGTTGAGGCAGATTCTTTACCATCTGAGCCACCAGGGAAGCCCCTGCTATGTACCAGGTCCTAGAAATAATTAAGATTCAAAAAATAAATAAGATCCTTCCTTCAAGGAGTTTGCAGTTTTTTGTTTGGTTTGGTTAGTTTTTTGTTTTGTTTGTTCCCCACACAGCTTGTAGGGATCTTAGTTCCTGGACCAAGGATTGAGTCCAGGCCCTGGCAGTGAAAGCAAGAGTCCTAATCATTGAACGGCCAGAGAGTTCCTTCAATGAGTTCACGGTTAAGTGGGCAGAGAGAGGTTTGTAAATATATATATATAAGTAAGTAAGTGAAAGTCGCTCAGTGGTGTCCGACTCTTTACAACCCCATGGACTATACAGTCCATGGAATTCTCCAGACCAGAATACTGGAGTGGGTAGCCTTTCCCTTCTCCAGGGGATCTTCCCAATCCAGGGATCGAACCCAGGTCTCCTGCATTGCAGGCGGATTCTTTACCAGCTCAGCCACAAGGGAAGCCCCCAATATATATATATATATATATATATATATATATATATATAATTTCAGCACAGGAAACTAAAAGGAATGATAAAGGAGATTTATGCTGGATTCTGAAAGAGGACCAAGAAGGGAGGGCAGAAGTGGTGCCTGATTTAAGTATTAAAAGATTTACTCATTCATTCTCTAGGATGTAAATCCCATGAGGTCAGGGACTTGTTTTGTTTGCTGTTGTAGGTCTAACACCTAGAACAATACCTGGACCATGGTAAGAATGCAATATTCATTGGATACATGAACACATGCCTACCATCTGCCAAGAGCTGGACGAGACTTAGCAACTGAGCAACAACAACAAAAATGTGCTAAGCACTTGGGATACCTGGTGGGGGAGGGGTGATGAAAACTGAAGAGTCAATGAAGATTTCTAGGTTTTTGGCTTGAGCAGAGGATTGGTATTAATTCTTCCTTAAATGCTTAGTAGAATTTGAGAGGGAAGCTGTCTGGTCTGGGCTTTTTGTGTCTGTGAGTGTATGTGGGAATTTTTGATTGCTGATTCAGTCATCTTACTTGTATTGGTCTATTCAGACTATTTCTTCTTGAATCAATTTTGCTAACTTGTGTCTTTCTAGAAATTTGTCCATTTCATCTATGTTATCTAATTTGTTGGCATACATTTGTTCATAGTATGCCTTTAAAAAATTTCTCTAAGATCAGTAGTAATGTCCTCAACTATAACTGTTGCATTGTCTGTTTCTCCCTGTAATTCTGTCAGATTTTGCTTCATGTATTTTGGAGGGGGTCTGTTTTTTGGTATGTATATATTTACAATTGTTATAGCTCCCTGAATTAGTGACCCTATTATCATTATAAAATGTCCTTCCTTGTCTGTTATAACAATTTTTGTCTTAAAGTTTATTTTTTTATATTAGTATATCAGCTCTCTCTTGGTTACTGCTTTCATGATATGTCTTTTTTCACCCTTTTAATTTTAACTAACTTAATTGTGTCTTTGAATCCAAAGCATGTCTCTTGTAGACTGCATATAATTGGATCATGCTTTTTTATCCATTCTTCTAATTTCTGCCCTTTGATTGTAGTGTTTAATCTATTTGAATTTAATGTAATTAGTAAAAGGTAGGATTTATGTCTGCTATTTTGCTATTTGTTTTCTATATTTCACATCTTTTTTATTCATCAGTTTCTCCGTTACTGCCTTCTTTTGGGTTAAGTGATTTATTTTCTACTCTACCATTTTTATTACCTTGTTTCTTTTACTGTATTTTCAGTTATTTTTAGTGGCTTCTCTGGGGGTTGCAATTAGTATATTAATTTATAAAAACCAACCAAAATTAATACCAAATTAATTTCAACATTATTTAAGGACTTTGCTCCAAGAACGCTCTATTCTCTCCCTGCTCCTTTATGCTGTTATCGTCACATCAATTACATCTTTATACGTTGTATGTCATCAACACAGATTTATCATGATTGCTTTACACAGTTGTCTTTCAAAAGAGAAAGAAGCGGGAAAGGAATGTGGTATATGGCCTAAAATTAATATTATGTATTGCCTTGATGGGCTTCCCCGGTGGTGCAGTGGTAAAGAATCTGCCTGCTAATGCAGGAAACCGGGGTTTGATCCCTGGGTCGGGAAGATCCCCTGGAGAAGGGAATGGCAACCCATTCCAGTATTCTCGCCTGGGAAATCCCATGGACAGAGCAGCCTGGTGGGCTACTGTCCTGAGGGTCGCAAAGAGTTAGAGACGACTGAGTGACTAAGCACGCAGCACGCATGCATGGCCTTGATATGTAGTAAAACTGAGAGTGCCTCGAATGACCTCACTGCAAATTCCCCTTCCCATTCTGCTTCCACAGATAAGGTCCTCTGGCAAACGGCCCTCTATCATGGAGACCATGCACAGTTCCTGCTTCTCCCTGAGTCCCGGGCTCCAGTTTCCTGCCAGCCAGAGAACTAAACAAGCCAATCCCAGCCACCCATGGGAACCAGGGGTTACTCTATCCTGTTTTTTTTGTTTGTTTTTTTTTTTGGCTGTGCCTTGCAGCTTGCAGGATCTTAATTCCCAGACCAGGGATTTAACCCATGCCACCTGCAGTGGAAGCACAGAGTCCTAACGCCAAGACCTCCAGGGGAGTCCCCATCCTCTCACAGCCCTGCTTGTTCACTCTGTTCCCAAGCGCAGACTGCTTGTGGCTCTGTTATAGGAAGTGTCCTCCTCCCTCAGGCTGTAAATATATGTGACTGATGAACTGCTGTCTGTTTCATCTGTCCAGTGTTGGGTGTTGTATGTTTGGTCATCTCCATAACCCTAGGGCAGCATCCCTCCCTCAACAGGGGGTTGAAGATTACCTCAATCAGCACAATCAGTGCCATGAACAAGATGGACCAACCATGACCAAGGACGCCCTCAGGTTTAATTAACTATTCATGGCTAATGAATTGGTTCCATCATGTGGCAAATGCTGTCTAAACTTGGCGGGTCTGTCCAGTGGACTCGTGCTTTGGCTTGCAAGGCAGTGTGTTGTCTTTGTTCGTATCTTTCCACTCTGAATGCGCTAATCCTCAAGATAAGAACGGTCGCTGTTTGAGTATATCCCATCCTGGTATGCTATTGCTTTTCACCCATATTTGGCAGGTGGTTTCTGAGGCACCTGCCTGTCAAAACAGCACACACAGCATCTTGACCAGATGGCACTTGATCACAGTTACCAAAGGTGGGGCTATAGCTCTCTGGTCAGTGTCTAACCAGGTGACTGTCACTAGGCATTCAGACAGCCATCACCTACCTTGTTCATGATTGTGCACTGCCAGGATGGGCCTGGGGACACTGCTTTGTAAGGTTCATGGGAAGGAAAGATACCATCATCCTGAGGACAATTACTTACTTATTCGTTGCCTAATAGTCATTGTTATTCAGGCAAGGATAGCATCCTTGTTTCACTCCTGTGCTGCTGCTTCCCTTGCTACTGTCCTGTATGCTCTCCTGACTCCCAAAGGTACTGAGGTGCGCATTCATGGTGGCCCATGGCCCAGGCACCCATGATTTTAAAAATGGGAAGGAATATTTCATACCTAGTTGCCATCCCAATCTATAACCCCTAACCAGTGTGCCTGGGCTTTGCCTAACACTGCTGCTTGCCAGCACGCCAAAAGTCCTAATCTTGCAATCACGGGGCTTGATGAATCCCATTCAGGCCATAGACAAAATGATCTTACTGGATGTGGACCTCAACTCAGGGAAGATTGGCATTCCCTGGAGAAGGAGGCAGCTGCCTATGAGGTGGGCCCCAGGGGTCCTGAACCTTTCCCTGTAACAACCAAGAAGGTCCACGTCACAGGTGATTGGGTAGAGACAGAAACTGAAAGCAGCAGTTGTACATGGCTAGAAATCTAAGTTGTTATGAGGAAATTTTAAGAAAAAGAAGAGAGGGGGAAAGGGCCATCCCGTGGGGGAAAGAGTAGGGCTGTAGCAGGTGTGGCCACAGTGATCTGCTGCTACACCACTCTTATGCTTCTGCCTCCATTGCAACAGGGGCTCAATTCTCAGGGCTGCAGGAAAAAAAATTAAACTGAAACACAGGCCCCCAGTTTGAGACAACAGGAACTACAGCATTGACTAAAATAATTTATACAGCAGAAAGACGAAAGGGCACTTTCACACCTCTACAACATAGGTTCTGAATTAACTTCAGCATTTGCAGTTGAAATGCGCCAACTGGCAAACCTTCATGGACTTAGTCAATACTGGAGCTCAAATTGTCGTTATACCTGGGGACCCATTAAATTTAAACAAGGTACCCTCTATAATCTTAAGGGAATTACTGACTGTAAAATATAGGACAAATAGGTATGCCTCCCCTTAACCATCAGAATTATTATTTTGCCTAAATTCCCCATGGTCACAGCACCCATTATCCTAAAATATCCTGTAGTGGGCATGGACACTCAGACCCAATGAGTAATTAATCAAAATTAAATAAAGTTTTGGCACTTACAAATTTCTTTGACTAAGTGAGGTGCCATGGATTCCCCAGTTAAAATAGTTGATATGACCTAATGTAACCTAAAATAGGGCCTTCAAGGATTAAAACTTATTATAGATAAGACCTAATTAGTGAAGGAGTGATTATCTCCACTGCTGCTTCTTTTGACATCCTAGTTTGGCCTATTCCTCAACCTGGAAAGAATGAATGGTGCCTCATGGTATGTAACTGCAGCCTCAATGCTGTGGTCCTATCCATATGGCTCCCGCATCCAATATTCAGTATTATTGGAATTACCGACTCCAGCCACTCAGCAAATATTTTGCTCTAAGTATTATAGATTTGGATAATACATTCTGTCCAGTATCTATACCAATACCTTCTCAGCTGCTGTTTGGGTTCACCTCTGAAAGGTCACAAAACACCTTTCCCAGGCTACTCATGGGGTACCTCAGTGGCCTTGCTGTCACACCCAAGACCCCAACTGCATCCTCCTTTCTCTGGGAATACAGGTATGACATTACCTCGATGATATCCTACTTCAAGGAGGCTCATTTACCACATTTATTAAGTATATACAAATACTCACAAGGAGCTCACAAAAAGGGGACAGACCATTCCTCCACACACAGTGCAAAGCCTCACTACTTCTGTTCAGTTCAGTTCAGTTCAGTAGCTCAGTCGTGTCCGACTCTCCGCGACCCCATGAACCACAGCACGCCAGGCCTCCCTGTCCATCACCAACTCCCGGAGTTCACTCAAACTCATGTCCACAGAGTCGGTGATGCCATCCAGCCATCTCATTCTCCGTCGTCCCCTTCTCCTCCCGCCCCCAACCTTTCCCAGCATCAGAGTCTTTTCCAGTGAGTCAACTCGTCACATGAGGTGGCCAAAGTATTGCAGTTTCAGCTTTAGCATCAGTCCCTCCAATGAACATCCAGGATTGATCTCCTTTAGAATGGACTGGTTGGATCTCCTTGCAGTATAAGGGACTCTCAAGAGTCTTCTCCAACACCACAGTTCAAAAGCATCGATTCTTCGGCGGTCAGCCTTCTTCACAGTCCAACTCTCACATCCATACATGACCACGGGAAAAACCATTGCCTTGACTAGACGGACCTTGGTTGGCAAAGTAATGTCTCTGCTTTTTAATATACTATCAAGGTTGATCATAACTTTCCTTCCAAGGAGCAAGCGTCTTTTAATTTCATGGCTGCAATCAGCATCTGCAGTGATTTTGGAGCCCCAAAAAATAAAGTCTGACACTGTTTCCACTGTTTTCCCATCTATTTCCCATGAAGTGATGGGACCAGATGCCATGATCTTTGTTTTCTGAATGTTGAGCTTCAAGCCAACCTTTTCACTCTCCTCTTTCACTTTCATCAAGAGGCTTTTGAGTTCCTCTTCACTTTCTGCCATAAGGGTGGTATCATCTGCATATCTGAGGTTATTGATATTTCTCCCAGCAATCTTGATTCCAGCTTGTGCTTCTTCCAGCCCAGCGTTCCTCATGATGTACTCTGCATATAAGTTAAATAAGCAAGGTGACAATATACAACCTTGACGTACTCCTTTTCCTATTTGGAACCAGTCTGTTGTTCCGTGTCCAGTTCTAACTGTTGCTTCCTGACCTGCATACAGGTTTCTCAAGAGGCAGGTCAGGTGGTCTGGGATTCCCATCTCTTTCAGAATGTTCCACAGTTTATTGTGATCCACACAGTCAAAGGCTTTGGCATAGTCAATGAAGCAGAAATAGATGTTTTTCTGAAACTCTCTTGCTTTCTCCATGATCCAGCGGATGTTGGCAATTTGATCTCTGGTGCCTCTGCCTTTTCTAAAACCTGCTTGAACATGTGGGAGTTCACAGTTTACATACTGCTGAAGCCTGGCTTGGAGAAGTTTGAGCATGACTTTACTAGCGTGTGAGATGAGTGTAATTGTGCGGTAGTTTGAGCATTCTTTGGCATTGCCTTTATTTGGGATTGGAATGAAGACTGACCTCTTCCAGTCCTGTGGCCACTGCTGAGTTTTCCAAATCTGCTGGCATATTGAGTGCAGCACTTTCACAGCATCATCTTTCAAGATTTGAAATAGCTCAACTGGAATTCCATCACCTCCACTAGCTTTGTTAGTAGTGATGCTTTCTAAGGCCCACTTGACTTCACATTCCAAGATGTCTGGCTCTAGGTCAGTGATCACGTTATCGTGACTATCTTGGTCGTGAAGATCTTTTTTGTACAGTTCTTCTGTGTATTCCTGCCACCTCTTCTTAATATCTTCTGCTTCTGTTAGGTCCATACCATTTCTGTCCTTTATCGAGCCCATCTTTGCATGAAATGTTCCCTTGGAATCTCTAAGTTTCTTGAAGAGGTCTCTTGTTTTTCCTATTCTGTTGTTTTCCTCTATTTCTTTGCATTGATCACTGAGGAAGGCTTTCTTATCTCTCCTTGCTATTCTTTGGAACTCTGCATTCAGATGCTTATATCTTTCCTTTTCTCCTTTGCTTTTCGCCTCTCTTCTTTTCACAGCTATTTGTAAGGCCTCCTCAGACAGCCATTTCGCTCTTCTGCATTTCTTTTCCATGGGGATGGTCTTGGTCCCTGTCTCCTGTACAATGTCACGAACCTCCGTCCAGAGTTCATCAGGCACTCTATCAATCAGATCTAGTCCCTTAAATCTATTTCTCACTTCCACTGTATAATCATAAGGGATTTGATTGAGGTCATATCTGAATGGTCTAGTGGTTTTCCCTACTTTCTTCAATTTCAGTCTGAATTTGGCAATAAGGAGTTCATGATCTGAGCCACAGTCAGCTCCTGGTCTTGTTTTCGCTAACTGTATACAGCTTCTCCATCTTTGGTTGCAAAGAATATAATCAATCTGATTTCGGTGTTGACCATCTGGTGATGTCCATGTGTAGAGTCTTCTCTTGTGTTGTTGGAAGAGGGTGTTTGCTATGACCAGTGCATTCTCTTGACAAAACTCTATTAGCCTTTGCCCTGCTTCATTCCGTGCTCCAAGGCCAAATTTGCCAGTTACTCCAGGTGTTTCTTGACTTCCTACTTTTGCATTCCAGTCCCCTATAATGAAAAGGACATCTTTTTTGGGTGTTAGTTCTAAAAGGTCTTGTAGGTCTTCATAGAACCGATTAACTTCGGCTTCTTCAGCACTACTCGTTGGGGCATAGGCCTGGATTACTGTAATATTGAATGGTTTGCCTTGGAAACGAACAGAAATCATTCTGTCATTTTTAAGATTGCATCCAAGTACTGCATTTTGGACTCTTTTGTTGACCATGATGGCTACTCCATTTCTTCTAAGGGTTTCCTGCCCACAGTAGTAGATATAATGGTCATCCGAGTTAAATTCACCCATTCCAGTCCATTTTAGTTCACTGATTCCTAGAATGTCGACGTTCACTCTTGCCATCTCCCGTTTGACCACTTCCAATTTGCCTTGATTCATGGACCTAACATTCCAGGTTCCTATGCAATATTGCTCTTTACAGCACCGGACCTTGCTTCTATCACTGGTCACATCCACAGCTGGGTATTGGTTTTGCTTTTGCTCCATCCCTTTATTCCTTCTACAGTTATTTCTCCACTGATCTCCAGTAGCATACTGGGCACCTATCGACCTGGGGAATTCCTCATCCAGTATCCTGTCATTTTTCCCTTTGTTACTGTTCATGGGGTTCTCAAGGCAAGTATACTGAAGTGGTTTGCCATTCCCTTCTCCAGTGGACCACATTCGGCTGTGGTCCATGTGATCAGGTCGACTAGTGACAATCCTGAAAATTCTTTGGTAGACTGACAGCTGCTTCATCTCTGACACTGTCAGGAAACAGCTATTGACCCTTTATGTGCCCACAATGTTAATACAAGTCCAATATTAAAAACATTTTTTTTTCAATTTTGGCTGCACTGGTCCTTCACTGCGGCAGGAAGACTTCATTGACATGGGTCATGTGGGATTTTAGTTCCCCAACCAGAAATCAAACCCGAGTCCCCTGCATTGGAAGGCGGATTGTTAACCACTGGACCACAAGGCAAGTCCCACATCTTTGAGTATTTCGTTTCTTTTTTTGGTTCTGGAGGCACCATATTCTTCACTTACAAATTTTACTTTACCTCACTAATGCTGTTACTTGCAAACTGACCCATTTTAAATGAGGCCTTCTCCAACAAAAAGCTTTAGAATCTGTCAGATTGAAATCAGCAAGCACTTCTGGTAGTGCCCTCACAGACTCCTTCACTGTAGCTTAGGCAAACTCCTTTCATGCCTCCTGGAATCTCTAGGCCACCTACAAATGACCGTAGGTTGTCCCCAGGTTTCTGATGCAAGAAGCTGCCCTTCACAGGCCTGCACTATATACCATCAGGACAGCAATTGAAGGCAACATATTGAGATCCCCTGAAATTTGAGTTTCTCACAGCCCCTGAGCCTATGACCTTCTATACCTCGCTGCTCATTATGCCTTGGGTCTTGAAAGCAGCACCCCACAAGCACATCACAGCTAATGAGGCCTCTTTGACCCAGGATGGAGCCAAACCTGGGCCCTCTAGTAGATTCCAGCTACAGGAGGCGTAGCCAAGTCATATGCCTCCTCAGTCATTTGCCAGAGGTCATGATGCTGAAGGTCAAACCTCTCCCAGACCCTTGGCTACCATGGGACTCCCTTAGGATCAACTAAGTGACCAGTAATGGGAGTTAATACACTTTATGGGTGGTATTGCACCATCATAGTTGATGGAATTGGGTAGAATGTTGCTGTTTTTCAGCCCTTAACCAGAATGTCTCTGAAAAGGATAGTACATGAATGTCAGTCAGCACAATGGGCCACACTTCAGGTACTCATTGTAACATTGGATGCCCTGGCCAAAAAGTAGTCTCATCTACATATTTTTACAAACTTTTGGGTCATTGCCCAAGAAGTACCCCCTTTGGGATAAAGAACTCTGACAATCTCTTGACTCATAAGTACCCAAAATATAAATCAAGGTCACCCACGTTTTGACATATACTAAGGCCACAATACAAGGCCTTACCAGGATACTTCTTATTCCCTTTGGAATTATAGACATCACTGATCATGACAAAGGGACTCATTTCATTTTTCAGAATACACAATGCTGGCTCTTAAAGAAGGTATTCACTGGAACTTCCACCTCTACTGTAGGCCCTAGAAAGTTGGTTTAATTGAACGGCAAACTGAGCTCCACAGAGAACTCTTATTTAAGGTACAGAGTGGCAAATGGACCCCCACTGGATGTCACTATTGCCACAGGCTCTGATTAGTTTAAATTCATGCCCCCTGGGGACATGTACTCTCTTCACCAATACCACACAGATCCCTCATGTGACTTTACTGGCCAAAAAAGGATCACCTCTGAAGTCAATATTCTTCAATGTTCACCTCACCATGTGGCCCTCTTTCTCCTGGTCAAGCTGCTCCTTCACTTCCTAGGGAAGTACTTCTACTCCCTGAAACTCTTAGTCTGTGACCAAGATTTAAATTGATATCAAGACCTTCAAGAGGTCAGGTGTGATGTAAATCTTAATAAGTGCTGCCTTGCCAGCTGGTAAAATCAGGAGGGCCTCAAACAGCCTAACTCCAAGTTCCCCTCCTCACTCTGCTCATATGGATGATAAAGTCCCCCAGCCAAAAAATTCTCCTTACCATGGGGATTAGGCACAGTTCTTACTTAACCCAGAGTAGCATGTCTTAGTTGTCTGCCAGCCCTTGGAATTATTCAAACAAGCCAATCACGTCCTTCTGTGGAAACTAAGAGTCACCGCATACCCTTGACACTATAAACTCTGACTCCTTCAGATCATGTTTGTTCACCCTGTTCCAAGTACAACCCCCTCATGGCCCTGCATGGCATGCGGTGTCTTTTCTCCCCTGGGCTGGTATATGTGACTAATAAACTGCTATCCATCTCATCGGAGAAGGCGATGGCAACCCACTCCAGTACTCTTGCCTGGAAAATGCCATGGACAGAGGAGCCTGGTGGGCTGCCGTCTCTGGGGTCGCACAGAGTAGGACATGACTGAAGCGACTTAGCAGCAGCAGCATCCATCTCATCAGTCCTAGCCATCCCTATAAACCTAGAATGGGGAATCCATTCTTCACCAATGAAGAGGTGGTGATCAAAACAAGGAGTTATAAAGAAAAAAATACATTTATATTGTCTCACACTTACCTATGTAATTAAATTCAACAGTTGACTTTTTTTCATGTGCATTCAAGTTGTTAGCTAGTGTTCTTTCATTTAAGCCTGAAAATATCACTTTAGCATTTCTTGTAGGGCAGATCTGCCAGCTATAAACTCTCAGTTTTTGTTTATCTGAGGATGTCTTAATTTCTCCTTCATTTCTGAAGAAAAGTTTTGCTGGATATGGAATTCTTTAATTGACAGTCTTTTTCTTACAGCACTTTTAAAGTGTAATCTGACTGCCTCTGGCCTCCATTGTTTCCAATGAGAAATTAGCTGCCAATCTATTGAGTAACTTGTGTATCAAATGAGTCACTTCTCTCTTGCTGCTTTTAAGATGATCTCTTTTTCTTTCTCTTTTGACAATTTGATTATAATGTGTCTAGGTGTGGATCTTTTTACATTTATCCTACTTGGATTTGTTTAGTTTCTCAGATGCGTAGATTCATGTTTTCTTTTTTTAATGAAATTTGGGAAGCTTTCTAACCTTAAATTTCTTCAAGTATACTCTTTGCCCCTTTTTTTTCTCTCTTTGAGTCACGCATTGTGCCTATGTTTCACTGTGTCCAAGAGGTTTCTGAGGCTCTGTTTTTCTTTTTATTCCTTCTTTCTGCTCCTCAAATTAAAAAATCTTAATTAACCTATCCTCAACTCATTAATCCTTTCTCCTGCCTGCTCAATTCTGTTGTCAAGTGAGTTTTTCATTTCAGTCATTATACTTTACAATTCCATACTTTCTATTCCATTAATTTTATAATTTCTATCTCTTTGTTGATGATTGATATTTAGTGAGACATCATTTTCATATTTTGCTTTTAGTTCAGGAGACTTGCCTTCCTTTATTTCAGCATATTTAAAACATCTCATTTAAAGTCTTTGTCTAGTAATTCCAATGTCTGGGCTTTCTCAGGAACAAGTCATTGACTTCTTTTCTCCACTGTGTATGAACCAATCTTTCATGTTTCTTTGAATGTCTCAAACTGTTTTCTTTGAAAACTACAATGTGGAAACTCCTGAAATTAGATTCTGTTTTATGTTCAGGGTGTTTTATATTTTGTTTTTTTGTTTGTCTTTGTTATTGTTGCTATTTGTTTGGTTGATGACTTTTCTGAAGTAATTCTATAAAGTTTGTATTCTTTGTCATGTGTGACCACTGAAGTTTTTGCTTACTGATCAGCTAATGATTAGATAGGGATTTCCTTAAATGCCTGAAATCAATATCTCCAAGTATTTATTGAGGGGCTCTGTGTTTACTTTGGAGCTTTCAACACTGAGCCAAATCATTTGAAACTCTGTCTTAGCTGTGTTTCATGGTTATGTAGAACCTCAAAATCATCCAGAGGTGAGAGCTTTGGGCCTCCTTGGGTTTTTCCTGAGCATGCACATAGCCCAACACATGTATGTAGCCTTCTAGATTCCCAGGAATTTGTCAGAGCTTGTCAAAATCCCTATGGATCTTTCATTTCCCTGCTTTTCCTTTTAAGTTTTATGGTTAGCCTATTGTGTCCCAACTATTATCCATTGCACCTAGTACCAATGATGTTAAATAACTGCCACTTACTATTTCAACAAACACCCTCAGGGAAAAGGCTGTTCACACTGGGTGAGCTCTGAGTCAGATCAAATAAGAACAAGTCTTGTGAGTGAGGTCTTCCAGAGAAATATCAGACAGGTCAAATGATGACAGTTATATGGGCATAGGGCTTTGAAGGAGCTGTAACCTCATTTTGCCTCCCCCAGTGACTGCCAGGCTCTCAGTTTTCCACATTATTGTGGGTTGTCATTGTTAAAGGCTACTACAGAGCTGGAGAGAAGGGGATGGGCATAGAGCAATGCCACTAAGTTTGCTGTTCTTACCACAACTTACCTGTTTTTCTTCAATAAACACTCTCTGGTTCCTGCAAGCATTTGTTAATTCCCAGAGGTCTAAAAAAGTTGACTGTGGCCATTATCACCAGTGTTCTCACTGCTTCTGTGGAAAAGAGTATTTTCTGTGGTCCTTACCACATCATTATTGCTGACATCATTCTAATTCAATTTTGAACATTTGGAGTTTGAGATATCTGTAGGTTATCTAGTTAGATATATCCAATAGGAAACTGAATATATCAATTTGAAGGCTGGGTCAATCTGATATAGAGATTAAAATATGGAAGGTATCAGAATAGTTTAAAATACTGGAGTGGGTGAGCTCACTCAGTAAGAATTTGTATGATATGAAGAACAGACTTTTTTAGGAAAGAACTGTGAAGAACAGCAATCTTTTTTAAAATTTATTTTTAATTGGAGGAGAGTTGCTTTACAATGTTATGTTGCTTTCTGCTGTATAACAACATGGATCAACTATCAGTATACATATGATAGTATGTAAAGCCTCCATCCCATCCCCCCACCCCACTCCTCTAGGTCATCCTGGAGCACTGAACTGAGCTCCCTGTGTTATACAGCAACTCCTCACTAGCTATCTATTTTACACATGGTAATGTATATATCTCAAAGCTACTATCTCAATTCGTCCCTACCCTCTCCCCAACTGTGTCCACAAGTCTGAATAACAGCAATATTTAAGGGTAATTTTGAGACCCAGAAGGTTGAGAAGGCGCAATAAGAGAGGTAAGAGAAACCAGAAAAACCTGAGTTTACAAATGTATTTGTCCTTGGCCATGTTCTTCATGGTTTGAAATTCAGTGTAGTTCCCAGCTTGTTTTTTGCCGAAATGACAGCATTATAAAATCAAGGAACAGATCGGTGTTTCCCAAAGATTAGAGACAGGGGAAGGGGTCAGAGGGAGGTGGGTGTAGTTATAATAGGGCAAGATGAAGCATTCTTGTGGTGTTGGACATGTTTATTGTCTTGACTCTGGTGGTGGATACACAAACTTGAACAGGTGATAAAATTGCATAGAACTTAAAATACACTCACAACAGACATATACACAAAAATGAATGTGAGTAAAACTGGGGCAATCTGAATAAGTTCAGTGGATATTAATATCCTGGTTGTGATATCACACTATTGTTTTTGCATGTTCCTATTGAGAAACTGGTGCTTCCCTGGTGGCTCAGATGGTAAAGAATCTGCCTGCAATGCGGGAGACTTGGGTTTGATTCCTGGGTTGAAAAGATTCCCTGGAGGAGGGCATGACAACCCACTCCAATATTCTTGCCTGGAGAATCCTCATGGACAGAGGAGTCTGGTGGGCGACAGTCCATAGGGTCACAGAGTCAGACACAACTGAGCGACTTAGCACAGCACAGCATATTGAGAAACTTGGCAAAGTATACAAGATATGTCTTTGTATTATTATTTACAACTGTATGTAAATCTAAAATTATATCAACACAATTTTTAGTTTTAAAAAAGTAGCCAGAGAGAAAATACAGATTCCCCCACAGAGAAAAGGCAAACTGTCAGCAGACTTCTCAATAGCAGCAATGAAAATCAGAAGATAGTGCAATGATACCTTCAAAGGGTGGGCTAAAATCTGTCAATTCTGAATTAATACCCAGGAAAAATTATCTTTCATGCATGATGGTGAAATAAAGGCATTTTCATATAACAGAGAGTTTAGTAAAGGATGTACTTCAAGAAAAAAATGATATCAAAAAGAAGGTCTAAATCACAAAAAGAAATATTGAGAAATAATTGGTGATGATGTGAGTAAATAAAAAAAAATAAGGCAAAACAATAATGTATAACTTGTGGTATTTAAAAAAATATTATAGTGAAAATACTAAGCAGTAATTGTGTGAGAGTAAGTACAGGTTTAGCAAGGTTGCTGGATACAAAATCAATATACAAAGGTCATAAATAAATTAATTCCACAAGTGTGGGTTGGAACAAAAGCCCCAAATGGAATAAAACCAGAAACAAACTAACCTAACAGAATTTCAAATAAATAACACAACCACTCGGAGAATGCAATGGCAAGCCACTCCAGTACTCTTGCCTAGAAAATCCCATGGATGGAGGAGCCTGGTAGGCTGCAGTCCATGGGATCGCTATGAGTCGGACACGACTGAGTGATTTCACTTTCACTTTTCACTTTCACGCATTGGAGAAGGAAATGGCAACCCACTCCAGTGTTCTTGCCTGGAGAATCCCAGGGACAGGGGAGTCTGGTAGGCTGCCGTCTATGGGGTCGCACAGAGTCGGACACGACTGAAGTGACTTAGCAGCAGCAGCAACACAACCACTTTAGGGGTTGGGAGTGGAGAGAGAACTAACCCAAGAAATTTCTGAACACAATATTTTGACTAACCTAGACTTAAAATAGCTGCAAACAAACTGTGTACTCTAGGTAGTGGGTATATTTTTTGCAGGGGTATGGGTAAAAACTGCAGCTGCTTTATGTGTGTTGTCTCCTTCCTTCACTATCCATCCTAAGTTCTTCTCACCCTCAGATATCACCTCTGCTAGTCCTGTTGGCTTACTTGGTGATGTCAGTGAAACCCTCATTACTGTGAAACCTGAGTCCCTGGCAACCATACACACCTCGGTTTGGGGTTGCTGCACTTGTCCATTCACAATTAAAATGGAGCAAGGCAAAGGACTACCAGGAGTTGTCCAAATGGATTACATAAGCTCCATTCATATCTCATCTTGTCCCTGTTTTGTAACAGCAGCCCACGGGGACTTGGCATAAACTCTACAATACATATTTTCTCACCCCTTATTCTTCCCACTCCATAGGGTCTGCTGGATCATATGGCTTAAGCAGCAGAACTGCTTTCACTTCCTAGATCTGTTGAGAAGAGTCCTTTCCTGTTCCATGACTTATTCAAAGGTGGTAGACTTCCCTGACTCCAGGTATATGACTGGACTAGTGTTCCTAGGTATGGAATGATTTGCTCTAAAACCCAAATAGTTCTTCCTGGTACCGGGTTTTTCTTCTTTGTAGGAGGGATTACAAGGTGCCACAATTTGTCTTTTACTTTGGCAGGGATGTTCCTGCATGCTCCTAACCACTAGATCCTTTAAAAAAAAAAAAACTTCATTAAATCTTTACAGGTTTTATCTCCTACAATCTGGAGCATGTGTCTGTACCAGTACCAAGGCTTGTGGAGTAGTAGCCATTTTTTGCTCAATCAGCATAATGATGTAATTAATGTAATGGATAAATGTGATGTTTTGTGGCTGTTAAGAGAGGCCAGATCTCTTTGAACTATTTTATGACATAGGGAGAAGAAGTAACATATCCCTGGACAAAACAGTAAATAAATATTATTATATGTTCCATGTACTGTGAACTCTTTCTGATCCTCTTCCTTGTTTGGACTAGCAAAGAACAAATTTGCTAAATCAATGGCCATACGTCATGTAATACCTAAAAGCCAAATTAACCAGCTCTAGTAAAGATACCATGACCAGCACAGAAGCTGTGATTGGCTACTACTTGCTTAACTTACAGTCACCTCCACTCATCTTTCAAGTTCTATTCATTTCTGCAGGGTCTGTACTGGTGTATGTATGAAATAGGGAACACCATCCCTTCATCTCTGAGATCCTTAGGGTAGCACTGATCTCTGCCATGTCCCATCTTGAGGTAGGGAATGGCAGATTGATTTTTCTTTATTATCTTGACTGTCACCTAAAGTTTTAGAACCACCAGCCTAGTCTTTCCACTGTTGTAGCTCTTATCCCACAAGACACCTGGTGTGAAGGTTATTCCAGCTGCCAAGTGTGCCAATCCCAGCAAAGACTCAGTGACCAGGGAAATGAGCATCTGGTAAGTCTAAAGACCTAGTGAACCTCTTGTAAGATGTCTTCTTGCAAGGACTCTATTTATTATCCAGTCTCCCTATAACCCACTCTCTAATAAGGGAGTCATGACAATTTGGGTGTCTGGGTATCAATGTCCAGTAGTCCTCTAAATGTCTCCTCTTTCCCCAATGGACAGTCACCCAAATAAATGGCATTAGGTCCCTTTGGGAAAAAACGGGCTAGTATTATGGTCTATAATTTCCATGGTGATTTAGGGTCCTTCTTTCTGGGGACCTGCCACTTTTTCAGCCAATGGGTTCCAGGTCTTAAAAACTGAATCAGGTCGAGGAATTTGGCAAGGGATCATGGTTTTCTCAGACTCCTGCTCATTCATTGCAGGTCTATATATGAATGAGTACTCAGCTTCCTGGTAATGCTGCTGCCCATCTTGCTAGAATTTCCCTCATGACCTTGCTGAATAGTGTGTTCCCTGAGCCCCTCCATGAAACATAATCTCCAGTGGGTCTTTTGGTCTTACATAATATATACATAATATATTCCAACGTGCCTACAGCCTTAGGTCTTTTAATCCCTTCCTCCACTGTCTCCCATAGCAACTTGGGCACTTCGACCTCACTTAATGTGAGGTTCCCCAGGCTCCCATTCCCCAGGCTTCTAGGAGTCACCCTAGCAGTGTCTGTGTGTCATTCCGTACAGTCCTGGCTGGAGTATTGCCTCAATCCGTTCAGGTGGCTGTAATAAAATACTACAGCCTGGGTAGGTTATAAACAAGAGAAATGTATCGTTAACAGTTCTGGAGGCTGAGAAGTCCAAGATTTAGGGGCCAGCATAGTCGTGTCCTGGTGAGGGCCCTCTTCCTGGCTGACTCCCCTACTAATACCTTTATCGCTTGGTCACGCTATCATGGTCTCATTCCAACATACTTTCTCAGTTTTTTGCCATGCGGATAGGCTGAGAATTTTCCAAACTTTCAATTTCTGTTTTTCTTCTGATGAACAATTTTAAGCCATTTCTCTCTTCTCTCATTTTACTATGAGAAGTCAAGAGAAGACAAGCTGCTCCTTCAACACTTTTCTTAGAAATAGCTTCAACCAAATAGCCAACTTTATCGTTCACAAATTGTCTTCCACAAAACTCTAGGACATGAACACAAGTCGACGAAGCTCTCTGCCACTTTATAAAAAGAATGGCCTTTCCCCCAGTTTCCAATGAGATGTTCCTCATTTCCATTGAGACTTCATCAGAATGACCTTTAGTGTCCATGCTGTGACATACTGTGACCATTCTGTTTAGGACCACTTAGGTATTCTGTAAGAAGACTGAAGCTCTCTCTATACTCTTACCTTCTTCTGAGCCCTTACCCAAACCACCTTTAATGGCCCATCCATGGCAATGTAGGCTTTTTCTAGCATGCACCTCCAAATTCTTCCAGCCTCTACCCATTGGAGGTGGTTGTTTAGTCACTATGTTGTATCCGACTCTTTGTGACCCCATGAACTGTAGCCTGCCAGGCTCCTCTGTACGTGGGATTTCCAAGTCAAGCATACTGGGGTGGGTAGACATTCCCTTCTCCAAGGGATCGTCCCAACGCAGGGGTCGAACCCGGGTTTCTTACACTGCAAGTGAATTCTTTACCAACTGAGCCACCAGGGAAGACCCCTCTATCCATTACTCAGTTCCAAACCTGCTTTCACATTTGTTACAGCAGCATTCGACGCCAGGTACCAAAATCTGTGTTAATAAGGGCTCTTCAGGGACTTCCCTGGTGGCCCAGTGGCTAACTCTGCGCTGTCAACACAGGAGGCCCATGTTTGATCCCTGATCAGGAAACTAGATCCCACATACTGCAACTACAGACCTTGCATGCAGTACCTGCTGCAACTAAGACCCAGTGCAGCCAAATAAATAAATATTTTAAAAAGTAAGAGCTCTCCAGAGAAATATAATCAATAGGATATATATAGATATATGTAAGATGAGATTTATAGGAATTGGCTTACACGGATATGGAGGCCAAGAAGTCCCATGATCTGCTGTCATAAGCCGGAGACCGGGTAAGTTGGTGATATAATTTCTTCTGAGTCCAAAGGCCCAATAACCAGGAACTCTGATGTCTGAGGCCAGGAAAAATGAACATTCCAGCTCAAGAAGAGAGAAAGGAAATTCGCCCTTCCTTTGCCTTTTTGTTGTTTGGGCCCTCAACAGATTAGATGATACTTGTCCACGCTGGTGAGGGTGGATCTCTTTATCAGTCTACTGAATTAAATGCTCATCTGTTCCAAAAACACTCCCATGGGACACAGAGAAATCATGTTTTATCAGCTCTCTGAGCTTCCCTTAGCCCAGTCAACTGGACACAGAAAATGAACTATTATAACAATTAAACCTAGTATCCCAAGAAATTGTGAAAGTGTCAGTTGTGCCCAACTCTTTAAGAGTACCCCCAAATCTAGAAACTCTCCTTTTTCCAGTCTTATGACATGGTCCCCTTGATTGAGCACCCTCACAATCAAGTCCCATGAATACCCTTCTGACTCCTGCTGACACATTCTAGCTAATTTGTGTGGCTCCCTTGGGCTTCTTGGAGAAGGAAATGGCAACCCACTCCAGTATTCTTGCCTGGAGAATCCCCTGGGCAGAGGAGTGTGACAGGCTATAGTCCATGGGGTCACAAGAGTCGGACACGACTTGGCGACTAAACCAAACCTTGGGCCCTAGGGCCTGTCCTCCGCAGTGGGCCCATGTTATTCTTAAATGGGTTATGCTGCTACTTGGGGCTGGCAGAGAAGAGGTGGGTGCAGATCCTGAAGGGGGGTCTCCTGCTGCCTTCAGAGACAGATACCTTTGCTGTGTCTTCCCACATGGGGGATGGGGTGGGCTGGAATGCTATTTCTTAATAAGGAATGGGGCATTGTACAGGTTCTGAGGGTGCAGAGGGGGCTGGGGTAGGGGTGTCAGATAATTGACTGGATGCCCAGTCAAGTGAGAATTTCAGATACATGAATAAGATTTTGGTATAAGTGTGTCCCAGGCGATATTTGAATTTTTGTTATATTTTTATTTGCTAAATCTGGCAATGTGAGCCTAGAGAGCTGCTATGATCTGAATATTTATGTCCCCCCCCCAAATTCATATGTTGAAATCCTAATACCCAATTTGATGGTATTAGAAGGTGGGGCCTTCCGGGGGTGATTAGGTCATGAGGTCGGAGCCTTCATGAAATGGGCTTAGTGCTCTTATAAAGCAGACCCCAAGGAGCTCGCTAGCCCCTTCCACATGTGAGGACACAGAGAGAACTCTGCAACCCAGGAAGAGGGGCCTCACCCGACCATGCTGTCACCTGATCTCAGACTTCCAGCCTCCAGAGCTGTGAACAATAAATTTCTGTTGTTTCTAAGTCACCCAATCTGTGGTATTTTGTTAGAGCAGCCCAAACAGACTCAGACAGACGTCAAAATGTTCAGGCTCACTCACCAGCCCGTGCCCCAAGTTTTCCCAACCAAGGCTCTCACTTTAGCACAACAGACTTGCCTCCATAAGATGTTCAGTCATCTTCGAAGCTCCTCAACTCTTTACAATAGTGAGTTTGTGGCCTTGAGACTTTTTTTCTGTTCTTCCACTGCAGAAGACAAGAGCTTTGGTGTAAGCGACCAAAGAGACGTTCTGGATTTCGCAGTGTTTGTTAACAACCCTCACCTTTTTATTATCCTTCTGTAGGTATCAATGCAACGAAATGAGAGCTGGCAAATTTCACTGTCTTTGTATGATTCCCTCTTCTCCCCAACCCATTTCCCAAAAGCCTGAATCATTGCACTGACAAGGCATTATTCCCTTTCACAGACTATTTCCCGGAGACACTACCTGCGAAAGTTTTAGCAAGAGCGCCACCATCTGGTGCCTGGGACAATCCATCCTTCACATACTACTGGGTGCGGGGTCTGCATTGACAGCCTGGTCATGAGTGATCCCATCTCCCAAATTCCATTTTACTGCCTGATTTCTTGGATCACTCCTGGTAGCAGATATGTTAGTTTAGGTCCTCTGGTAAGGAGACACTGAATTGGAGAACGAAGTACGAGAGGTTTATTGGAGGGTAACATCTGAAAGGACGGAAAAGCAGGTTTGGGAAAGGAGAAACTCAGGTTGTGAAAGTGAAGAGCTCATTAAAGAAAACCCTTAAAGGACCAGGCCTTAGTACGCCTCCCACGCTCAGGCACTAGCTGGGGGCTGCGTGGGAAGAGCTTGGCTTCTGCTTAAATGCTTTAGCGATCTCAAAGGTGCTTCACCTGGAGGCTGACAGCTGACTGTACTCCTCGCAGCTGGATGGCAAATTCTTCTCGAAAGAACAGCCAAGAGACACAGATGGTTCTTTTCAAAAATGGTGCTGGGACAATAGGGTACCCATATAGAAAAAAAAGAAAGAAATTGGATCCTTACTTCAATGAATACCCCAAGATCAGTACAAGTAGATTATACGTCTAAATTTGAAGGGCAAATTATACTTTTGTGATGTAAATGATTGTGTTCACAACTTTGGGATAGTGAAGAATCTTAAACAGCACACAAAACTATTAACCATAAAAGAAAAAATTAACACTGACTACATTAAAATTAAACATTTCATTAAAAGTTACCATTAAGAGAATTAAAAATTAATCCATACAATAGCAGAGATATTTGTATTATACATGTAGCAAATACAGTTCTAGAACTTGGGACATATACCAAGCTGCTGGAATATGATAAGAAAAATTTTAAAATGGGTAAAAGTAATAAACGGTTATTTCACAAAAGTAGAAAACCAAATGGCCAATAAATACATGAAAATGTCCTTAATTTCATCAGAGAAATGCAAAATAAAACCATTATGAGATACCACCACATCTACCAGAAATGGCTGATGTTGTTTTTTAATCCTTACAATACCAACCATTGGTAGGGATGTGGAACAACAGGAATTCTGACACACTGCTAGTGGAGATGTAATCTGATTTAACCATTTCAAAAAAGTTTGGCATTATCTAGTGGATTTAAAGCTAATGCATTTTCTGTGGCCCAGCAATTCCACTTCTATGTATACACCCAACAGAAGTTTGTAAATATATTCATCAAAAGACATGTGCAAAAAAGTTCTTAGCAGCACTGTTTTAACAGCCCTGGAAATAGATGGAGAAACAGTGGAAACAGTGGTAGACTTTATTTTGGGGGGCTCCAAAATCACTGTGGATGCTGATTGCAGCCATGAAATTAAAAGACGCTTACTCTTTGGAAGGAAAGCTGTGACCAACCTAGATAGCATATTAAAAAGCAGAGACATTACTTTGCCAACCAAGGTCCTTCTAGTCAAGGCTATGGTTTTTCCCGTGGTCATGTATGGATGTGAGAGTTGGACTGTGAAGAAAGCTGAGCACCGAAGAATTGATGCTTTTGAACTGTGGTGCTGGAGAAGACTCTTGAGAGTCCCTTGGACTGCAAGGAGATCCAACCAGTCCATTCTAAAGGAGATCAATCCTGGGTGTTCATTGGAAGGACTGATCCTGAAGCTGAAACTCCAATACTTTGGCCACCTCATGCAACGAGTTGACTCACTGGAAAAGACTGTGATGCTGGGAAGGATTGGGGGCGGGAGGAGAAGGGGATGACCGAGAATGAGATGGCTGGATGGCATCACTGACTCGATGGACATGAGTATGAGTGAGTGAACTCCAGGAATTGGTGATGGACAGGGAGGCCTGGCGTGCTGTGATTCATGGGGTTGCAAAGAGTCGGACACAACTGAGAGACTGAACTAACTAACTAACTAACACTTGAATAACCCAAGATGTTGATCATCAGTATAAAAGATAAAAAATGGTGATATTTCCAAACAATGGAAAACATTCAGCAGTGACAATTAATGAGCTACAGCTACATGCAACAATATGAATGTACCTTACAAACATGATGTTGATGGAAACAAGCCAAGAACAAATATTACATACTGTATGACAAATATTCCATACTGTATAAAGTAGAAAAACAGGAAAACCTAATCTACATCATTTAGGAACTCATACATAGGCAGTAGAACTATAAAGAAAAGCAAGGACATGGTTAACAAAAGTCAGGATACTGGTTATTTCTTAGAAGCGGAAAAATAGGAGTGATCAGGAAAGAGCACACAGAGGGCTGCTTCTATTTTTTCCCAATTTTTTATTATGGAAAATTTTGCAGATAGAGGAAAAGTTGAAAGAATAATACAGTTAATACTCACTACCCTCTAATTAGATGTAACAATTGTTAACATTTTAGCATTTTGCTTTGTATCTCTCCATGTATACTTATATTTTTAACAACTTTATTGAAATGTAATTCATATCTCATATCATTCACCCACTTTAAGTGTACAGTTCAATGGTCTTTAGTATAATCAGAGATATATGCAACCATCACCATATTCAATTTTAGAACATTTTCATCACCCCAGATGTACAGTTCATACTTTAGCTATCAATTCCCCATCCCCCTTCCTCTCAGCAAGCAAGCATATACTTTCTGTCTCTGTAGATTTGCCTATCACAGGCCTTTCATATAAATGGAATCATGTGATTTTTTTGTGATTGGCTTCTTTCATGTAGAAAGTTTAAAAAAGTTTAAAAACTTTCATGTAGAAAGTTTCATTTAAAAGTTCATTCATGTTATAGCATGTGTCAGTACTTGTGTTAAGTCTGCTTGGTATGTCATAACAGAATACTACAACCTGGGAAGTTTAAAAAACAAATTTATTTTCTCACAGTTCTGGAGACTGGAAGTCCAAGATCAAGGTGCTATCTGGGTTGGTGTCTGGTGAGACTCCTTGGGTTGCAGGTAGCTACATTCTGACTGTGGTCTCACGTGGCCTTTCTACTCTTTCCACTCTGACTTGCAAAGAGAGGTCGTTGGTGTCTCTTCCTCTTCTTACAGGGATGCCAGTGCTATGGGATGAAGACCCCATCCTTAGCACCTCCTTTAACCTTCAGCATCTCCTTAAAGGCTCTATGTCCAAATTCAGTCACATTGGGGGTTAGGGTTTCAACATATAAATTTGGGGGGGCGGTGAATAATTCAATCTATAACAGCAATTCATTCCTGTGCTGTGCTTAGTTGCTCAATGGTGTCTGACTCTTTGCAATCCCACGGACTGTAGCCCACCAGGCTCCTCTATCTATGGGATTCTCCAGGCAAGAATATCGAGTAGGTTGCCATTCTCTTTTCCAGGGGATCTTCCCAATCCAGGTCTCCTGCATTGCAGGTGGATTCTTTACTGTCTGAGCCACCAGGGAAGCCCAGTTCATTCCTATTTATGGCCAAATAATACTCTATTGTATAGATATGTCACATTTTGTTTATCCATTTACCAGTTGATAGGCATTTGGGTCATTTCTACCTTTTACCTATTATGAATAATGCTGCTATATTATAAACAGTTATGTACAAGTTTTTGTGAGAACATGTATGTTCATTCTCTTGGGTATGTACCTAGGAGTTGAATTGCTGGGTCATGTGATAACTCTATGTTTAACAATTAGACGAACTCCCAGACTGCTTTCTGAAGTGGCTGCACCATTTTACATTTCCATCGGGAGTGTATGAGGGTTATAATTTTATAAAATCTTTGACAACACTTGCGTTATCTGACCTTTTATTATAGTCATCTTAGTGAGTGTGAATGGCATCTCACTGCCCTTTCAATTTGCATTTCTCTGATCAATCATGATGTCAAGCATCCTCTTTATGTGCTCATGGACTATTTACGTTTCTTCTTTGCAGAAATGTTTATTCAAATCCTTTGCCCAATTTTCAATTGGGTTATTTCTCTTGGTAATAATGAGTTTTAAGTGTTCTTTATAAATTCCTTGTTTTGTATTTCCTTGCATTTCCTGTTTTTGTCTTGTTTTGTATATCCTTAGAATTTGTGGAGCTTCTTGGATGTGTGCTGTGCTGTGCTAAGTCGCTTCAGTTGTGTCTGACTCTTTGTGACCCCACGGACTGTAGCCGGCCAGGCTCCCTTGTCCATGGGATTCTCCAGGCAAGAATACTGGAGTGGGTTGCCATTCCCTCCTCCAGGGGATCTTCCCTACCCAGGGATCGAACCTGCGTCTTTTACATCTCTTGCATTGACAGGAAGGTTCTTGATCACTAGCACCATCTGGGAAGCCCCTCTTGGATGTGTAGACAAATATTTTTCAATAAGTTTGTGAAGTTTTTAGCCATTATTTGTTCAAATAATTTTTCTGTTCCTTCCTCTCTTCTGCTTCTAGGAGCTTGGTATTCAGTGGAATGGAGGGCTATAGCTCCGAGTTTTCTAGGCTCACTTCTCTCAGCACAGAACCACTACCTTACAAGCCAGAACAAAAGTAATAGGGCCCCAGTATTCTCAGTGGGGTCATGCCCAAGGTAGAGCCTGCATCCCACAGGTGGGTGCTGGGTAAAAGAATGAAGCCTGTGCTTCCTGGCCACGCTCACTGGATCTTACCTCAGCAATGGATAGCTAAGGGCTGGATGAGAAAAGCTCACATCCTGCACCTCCTAAGAAGGCAACCTTCCAGCTGGGAGCTCGGGAAAGCTGGAGCCCTGTGTTCTTCCTTGCACCAATCAGGAGAGGAGTTTCCTTCTTGCAGAACTAGGAAAGGGGGAGGAAGAGAATGGGTCTTGGTTCCAATACCACATACTCCCCATGTTCTAATCAAATTTTAGTAGACTTTTTCTTAAGTAGATGTTTCTTCATTTTCTGTATGTCCTTAGGATCATTTCCAGGGAGTTTTTTTTTCATAATTTTCACCAGTTTCACTGGAGAGCTGGTCCACAGAGCTCTTCACATTGTCCTACCAGAGTGGAACTTCCATATATATCCATGTATAGTTTTTGCTGAGCCATATCAAATAAGTTTCAGACATCAGGAGAAATCCCTAATTACTTCAGTATGCATCTCCACTAAATAAGGACATTTTCCTATATAACCACAGTACAATTACATTCTTGAATATATGAACATAATTCTACATATCATCTAATAAATAGTCCATATTCAAATACCTCCAAAAATGTCTTTTATGGGTCTTTTTTGGGGTGGTGGAGGTGGGGAACCAACAACCAAAATTTACATATTGCATTTTGTTGCTTTGTCTCTCTAAATTCATTTACCTTAAAACCTCCCGATGTTTCTTTTCATGTTATTTATATTTTGAAGAGTCCAAACTTTTGGAAGTCCACATGGGAGGATGGTTATTTCTTGAGTGTTGTCAATCTTTTATTTCTTGACCTGGGTAGTGGTTTTCCTATGGCATTAGCTTTTAACATTTTTTCATTACACTGCACGATAATATTTTATGCGTCAAACTTGTATGTAACTGGTACTACATGAGCTATCAAGGCATGAAAAGATGTGGCTGAACTTAAATGTATATACTTTAGTGAGCGAAGCCAATCTAAAAAGGCTACCTACTGTACAATTCCAATTATATAACATTCTGGAAAACGTAAAATTATGGAAACAGTGAAAAGGTCAGTGGTCACTAAGGGTTAGTGGAGGCGGATGGATAAATAGATGGAAGACAGAGTATGATACTGTAGTGGCGGACACATGCCATTATACACTTGTCAAAATGCATAGTATGTACACCAAGAGGGAACCCCAATATAAACAAAGGACTTTGCATAATGGTGATGTGTCAGTGGAGGCTCTTTATTGTAACAAATGTGTCACTCTGGTATGGGATGTTGATAGTGGAGGAGGTTGTTGGGGGCAAGGGGTATGTGGAAACTCTCTGTACTCTGTTCATTTTTGCTATCAACCTACAAATGCTCTAAAAAGCAAAGTCTATTTTAAAATCTGTATGCATATTATATTTCACAGCTTCTGAAAGGAAGACATGTCTGGGGAGAAGTGATTACAGTTATAGTGCTCTAAGTTTCTCACATGTTTTAGAAGGTATGTCAATATATTAACTTTAGATTTAATTAAGCATTGTGGGCCAGCAAAGTCAAAATTCTATGCTTTCCCCTATTACACCATCTTTCTCTCTAGAACCAAGTAAGGAATTATTGACTTTCCAAGGTCTCTAGGTTCACTCTTGATAAGTAAACAGTCAGATTTAGTGCCTGGGCTCATCTTTGCAATTGTCATGGCTTCTTCCCATCTTATGAGGGTCTCCTCAGAACAAGTATTTGAAAGTTCATTCCAATCTCATTCTCTCCAGAGAGTTGGCTTCTCCCCTTGACCTCCAAGTTACAATAGCTGAGAGGTAACCATCTTCCCCCTCATGCCCTCCCCTGAGGTTAATCACTTCTTGCCCCTTGCCCTGGGGAGGAACAGTGACAGAAGTCTTGGCATACTGCTTGGAAAGGTCCTTGTCTGCTGATCAAGGGGATTAAACTAAGAAAGAGGCCGAGCTAATGATTAAAGAGAGAGTTAGGGATAATGTTTCCTTGCTTCTATTCCTAGCAGTACTGTACTAGCACGGGATTGGTTCAAATTAACACCTGACTTTCTATCTGTGAAACTAGGGAGACCAATCTGTTTGGGCTAACAAAATACTCGGGGGAAAAATGTTTTTGTTGATACCATAAGAGTGACTAACCAGAGAAGTCTGGGAATTTTTATAAATAAAATAACCTCGAATATGCTTGTAAACACCATACCATTCCACAGCATCATTTCTTTTTTTAGCTCAATTTTTTTTTTTTTTTGAGAACAGATTGTGTCACTGAACAGATGCAGGCTTTGCTGGGAAGGGAAGCAGTGGACATGCGTTACAAGAGAAGGTACAGGCCTTGCCTTCAAGGTTCTTACAATCCTATTGGAGAGAAACAATATTCAGCTAGGAGAAGGAAGAGAAAATATCTCACTGGTTTAGAGTGCATGATCATATCTTTATATGCCAGAGGTGAGGCTGACCTTTGCAAAGGGGGAGGGAGGGCTGTGTTGCTAATTAATTGTGGGAAATGAGGGCACTATGTAGATTCCTCAAAAGTGAAGGCCAACGGATTTGCTTTCAAAAACATCTTTGGGGAATTCCCTGGTGATCCAGTGGTTAGGACTCGGCGCTTTCACTGCTGGGCCCGGGCTATATCCCTAATTGGGGAAATAAGATCCCACACACCTCACAGTGCAGCCAACAATGACAACAAAGCAACAGCTCTGGCAGCTGTGTTTTCTCTTAAAGAACATCTGCTAGCCTGGATGGGGGGGGAGTTTGGGGCAGAGTGGGTACATGCATATATATATGGCTGAGTTGGTCTGGTGTGTACCTCAAATGATCACAACGTTGTTAATTGGCTGTACCCCAGTACAGAAGCAAGTTGTATGAAAAGATTGTCTGCTAATGTCAACTGGGATGTGCTCAAGTCCTCAGCACATTACAGAAACCTTATTTCTCTGGCCCTCTTTTCTATCACCAGTGCTTCCTGTCTTAGAAAGTAATAGGACTCCACTCCTTGGACAGTGTTCTGCATCCTAGCTGGGCCACAAGTTTAGATTGACCTTTCACCTACTTAGGGCCCAGGAGTGAAGTTGAGTTCATCAAGGAAAAGTGGTAAGAGATAGGCTTCGATGTGGACAGGCTCTCTCAGTGAGTCAGGGCAGGTCAAATGAGAAAAATGGGGATAATCCTCTCTTCCATATGCCATGCTTTCACGGTGACCAATCATTTCTAATTTGTTTAATGTCCATCTCCCCAACAAAAGGGCATACTCCATGAGGCTACTAACCATGTCTTTCTCATTCTCTGTTTTATCACCAGCACCCAACACAGCATCTGACACGGAGTCAGTGTCCTATAAATATCTGTTACATAATTAATCAGTTAAGTGGGACTTAAATCCTGACAGGATGTAGATGGAAACTAGCAAATGAGTGAGAAAAGGTGGGGAGAAATGAACTGAAATCTTTGTTGGGAGCCATGAAATGACTGCAGGAAGGAAACAGGAAGCGTGGAATAGTAGGGCCTTCTTGTAACAGTGATGAGAAAGTGAGCATGAGTAAAAAGACACTAACATTTGTTGAGCAGCTTCTAGGCATCTGGTGCTTTAACATGTATGAACTCATTTAATCTTCATGACTCCTCGAGATAGGCAATATGACAATTTTACATTTTATAGATGAAAAAAAGAGATTCAAAGAGGTTCATTAATTTGTTGATGATCATTATTGTGAAACAATTGCTCATGGATCTCTCCTGCTTCTGCACATCCTATGAACAGAGACAGTGACTGACCCTGTACTGGACTATTTTATTCAGGATATTTGTACAGTAAACAGCTTTGGAAGATCCAGTGTCTCCGTCTGGGCCAGTGGAAAGGCAAACCTACTGCTCACGCTAAAAGATTCAGACTCATTAAGTTCATTGTTGCTCTTCTGAAACACAACCCACAGCATGTGCAAGTGTCACCTGGCCCTTTTTGAGTAGCTCCTCTGAGACTTTGAGGGCAAAGGGAACTAACACAAGAAAATGCTTATACTCTGGCCACTACTATGGCTGACCCAGGAGTCTCATATCTTCTGCCAGCATTCATGAAAAGATGTGGCAGGCTAAGTTGGTAGCTTGCAAGTAAGATAAAATCTCAGAACCATCACAGATCCTGATGGTCACACAGGTAAAGTGTCAAAAATGGGAATGGTACTCATACCTATTTGACTCCAGAACCCACACTCTTTTCCCAGGATGCTGCTGCTTCCTGAGCTATACATAGGGCTAGTTGCTACATCATATGATGTCATTTCTCCCTGCCCTCCCCCCCCATACCTTTGTGTCAGTTAAGTCTGACTTTACTTTTCAAATTGGATGATTGGAGTGTTCGGTGAAGCAAAGAGGTTTAAAGTATCTGATTATAATTGTCTTTCCCTCTGTCTCCCAGGTGAATGGGAGTCCTTCATCTATCATCCCATCTTCTTGATCATACTATTTGTCCACGGTTATGGTTCTTATGATAGTCAGGCTTTTGTCAGGCATATTCATCTCAATGAACAAAAATTCCCAGAGGACACAACAACTGGAGCAACTTAGATACTTCATAAATAACCAACTAGGGCTTCCCTCGTGGCCCAGTAGTTAAGAAATCTTGCAGTGCAGGGGACATGGGTTTGATCCCTGGTCCAGAAATATCCCACATGCCGCAGAGCAACTGAGCCTGCAAGCCACAACTATTGAGTCCGAGTGCTGTAACTACTAAAGCCCGCAAACCCTAGGACCTGTGGTCTGCAACAAGAGAAGCCACCATGATGAGAAGCTCATGCATTGCAACTAGAGAGTAGTCCCCGCTCACTGCAACTAGAGAAAGCCCTCCCAGCAACAAAGACCCAGCACAGCCAAAAATAAATAAATAAATAACTTTTTAAAAAGAAAGTAAATCAACATTCACATTTTACTAAAATTAAATAAATAACCAGCTAGGTTTAGCGCTTTGGAGGATACTTGCCAAACTTTACATCACAAGGCCCTGGGGCTCCTATATCCTTGCTAGGCCATCTAGGTAGTAGTTCAGAGGGTATACAATGGTAGCACCCCAAGATCCCATTTTCCATGTTTTGAACCCCTGAAATAATTGTATAAAAGTGGTTTAAGTAGATATTTCTAATCTCAGAAGTCCCAAATATCCCTTTTGTTCATATAGGTCTTTTGCTCTTATTATCTACAAACTCTTTTGGTCTTCAACAACGTTGGCATGTCAGGCCATCATTCTCTGTACTCACTAAAGTTAGAGCTACAGCTGCCAGCACAGGGTTGGGGGGGTGGTAAATCAGAGGCTGGGGAGCAGAGAGGTCATTCCCCCTGATCATGTCCCCAGAGGAATGGTCTACCAGAAGACCTGATGATTTCTCCAGCTTTTGCACCAGAATGATCATATGCCATCCTCACAAGAGCCCTTTGAGGAAATAGGTCCAAAAAGTTTAAGTGACTAAGCAGTTCAACATTCTGCTGTGCACTCATAGCAGATCTGGGGCTAGCATCCCTTTCCATACCTTGCATATTCAGTGAGTTCAGAGGCTGGTGTCCTAGTTTCCAGGGGATAGAAGAGTAGGATGAAGGGTAGGATGAGGATTCTTCCTTTTGACAGCTTCTGTCATCCTACCAGAAGAAAGGGCCATGCCAAACATGTCATGCTTCCTACCACAGAGACAGGGTAGAAGGCTGATGTAAGGATTGGTGTACTGCACAGAGCTGGGGACTGGGAGTCCTAAAGTCTGACTGGACCATGAATTCTTCTTATGCATGAATTCTCTGCATGCAAAATAATCTACATATAGGTATCTTTGGGCCTAAGAGTCCAGCCAGATAACCGGTCCTCCTGGCTGAACGGCCCCCTGGCAGAGTGGTAGACAAAACCTCCCCACAGACTTCAGCTATCCCCTGCTAGAGGGGGTCACCCTCTAGCAATTGTTGCTCTTATCTGAACAGAGGAGGACTGTTTCACTTCCTTGATTCTGGGAGTGGATTTACCAAGCTGGGCTTTGCTTGGGTTGGGGCCAGGGTTGGTGGGAAGCAAACAGTTCAGAAAAAGGCTACACAACTTGGAGTTGCCACCATCCTGAACCAAGCACGGATGACTGGGGACAAGAAATGGAGGCATTTGGGATGCAGGCATCTGTTAGATAAGGAGAGTCTCCAGCACGTGGGCTCAGGGTTTCTCTTCTTGAGCTGTAGGTCTGTTGGAAGAGGCCAGAGACAAGGAAACAATTTGTTTTAGTCCTGAACGCTCCTCAGGTGAACAGCAACATGAGGTAGAGACAGTTTCCTTCTTGCTAGTGTGGGCATTGGCAATTCTCCAAGAACTGGAAACCTCAGAGAAGGCACATTAATTTACTTCTTTTATCTTAGATAACAGAGGTCTACTTAGGAGACCTCGAAAAAAGATTATGGTGAAGGATACACACAGCATAGAGAACTACTAGATTCCAAAGTGGCTTAGTCAGAAGCATCGTGTTATTATACGATGTCCCTGATTCCCTCTGGAAGTCTGTTCTAGTCTCCTCTTGTCAGGGACTGGGACTGGGAAATTCTCCCTCCGTAGTCTATAGGAACAGTGCCACAGGTTGCTGGTCTGACTGCCTTAGCTTGTTACTGTCAGTCCTATTGAACAGAACTGTGCCTGGCTACCCAGGTGGCACTAATAGTAAAGAACCTGCCTGCCAATGCAGGAGACACAAGAGATGTCAGTTCGATCCCTGGGTCGGGAAGATCCCCTGGAGGAGGACATGGCTACCCACTCCAGTATTCTTGCCTGGAGAATCCCATGAACAGAGGAGCCCAGTGGGCTATGGTCCACAGAGTCTCAAATAGTTGGACATGACTGAAGCCACTTAGCACGCACACATGTGCTTATCTGTCACCAAATTGTGGGGGCCCATTCCTGCTACAGTCAAGGTCACCCCAGGCCACAACCAGCTGGATTTGCTTTCCTGACCAGGAGGCAGTGAGCACAGTAGTGGCCACGGCAGGCACCATGACTGACAGGTCTAGTAAAGAGGACTTCCCCTGAAGGTTTATATCAGCCTTGGTAACAATCCACCTATGAGAGATTCGACTGAACACAAGAGAGACAGGGCCAGTTCTGTGTGTGCGTGTGGAATAGGCAGCTGCCCATGCCAGTCTTTCCCAAATCATGGTCCTCAGAGCCCTGCAGGAGACCCATCTTAGTGTTTTAAAACTTCAAATATCTGGGCTCTATTTCAGTCTTACAGAATGAGAATTTGGGAGTTGGGATCAGAGAGTCCCAACAGGTAAAAGCTCCTCATATAACTCTGTGTCCACTAAAGTTGAGGACCTCTGTTCTATATTCTTCAAGCTTCATTCAAGTAATCATCTCCTTCTGGAAAGTTCTTCCCCTGCTATCTTTGTTTAGCAAAATCCTGCTCCAATCCTTGAGGCCAAGCTCAGATGTAGCTGCCTTCATGATGCCTTCCCTGACTTCATGTCTCCTTAACTGCAACTATCTCCTGGTGCTATAGGGTAGAGGATACTAGGCATCTAAGAACCGGGGTTCAAGGGACATTGGGGATATGAGAAAGCATATCTGGGAAGGATGGAATTGTAGGAAAGGGTTTATGTTTTGTCCCCAACTTTTTATTTGGAAAAATCTGAAAGTAAACTATGATGAATAACAGCATATCCTTCCTGGAAGTTAACCAGGACACTAACATTTTAGATTTGCACATATGCTGTCTCTATATACACACATGAAAACATGTATGTATTTGTATGTATTCGGCTACAACATTTGAAATTTAATTGCAAGTATCATGCCACTTTGCATCTAAAGTTTTGCATCTAAAATTGCATCTAACTTCAGCATGTATCTCTTATGAACAAGAGCATTCTCTCATTCCCTTGCAAAATAATAATACCATTATCACATCCAAGAAATGTAACATTGACAAAATAGCATTATTCAATATTGACTCATATCAAAATTTCTCAAATTATCTCCCAAACATCCTAGCTATTTGTAATTCAATCAAGAATCATGGAGTTCGTTTTACTGTCTTTTCAGTTTCTACTAATCTAGATTCTAGAACAGTACATTTGGCTTTTTTCCTTAATGATACTGATATTTTTAAAGAGTCCAGGTTGGCTGTCTTGTTTACTGTCTGGATTTGTCTGATTGTTTCCTCATGATTAGATTCATATTAAACATCTCTGGCAAGAATACTACAGGAGTAATGTTGTTTACTTCCCAGCGTGTCACATCAGGAGGTTCATATGCCATTGCCCTGTTATTGGTGATGCTAAATTTGATCCCTTATTTAAGGTGGTGTCTTCTAGAATTCTTCTTTTAAAAGGTACATGTTTCCTTTGCAATTAATAAGTAATCTGTGGAGTAATCGGGAATAAGCATCTTTAACGAGCTCTTATGGTGATTCTTGAGTTCACTGAAGTTTGAACCACTGTTTTCCATGGTGTGATGTGAATGAGGGTCCTCCAAGGCCTGATCTGCCTCCAAAATACCTCAGGCTTAGCATGTCAGCCTTCACCTATCACCTCTCACTCCACCTGAAAAGACCCTCTCCCTCTTGCCTGGCTCCAAATCCCTAGCTTGAGAGACATTAGTAGACCAGATGGGGCACTGCCTACAGCCAAGGGAGCTTGCTCCCCTTACTCAGGTCACTGGCCTTGTGAGGAAGAATCCTTGAAAATGGACAAGGTATTTTTGTCTGTTTGATTTGTATCATTATCAATAATAATAATAGTGGAGTGAACTAAGCCAAGCACTGTATGTCAATTACATCATTCGATCCTATGCCAATCAGGTGACTTTACAGATGAGAAAAGTGAGGCTCAGAGAAGTGAGGCAACTTCATCAAGGTTACACAGCTATTAAAAGTGGGAACTGTTTTGTAAAGCAATTATCCTTCAATTAATAAATTAAAACATAGAAAAAAAAGTGGGAACTGGATTCAAATCCAGTACCAATTAAAAAGCATATGCTTTTAAACACTCAGTTCTACTCCCTAATGAGCAAGAATCCCACTGACTTCAGAATTCTCTTTCCGTTTTTCTCTGAAGAGTTCTAGGCCCACAGCATCCCTAAGCATGAGAAAACAGGGACATTGGACTTAATATCTTTCAAGATGGAGAACAGCGAGATCAATTGGCATTCCTGTGGTCTTGCAGCAAGTGAGTAACCGAACAGGGATGTTGATGGAGGGACCTTAAGCTCTTGCTTATGAATGTGATTTTGATTTAAGAGGCAGCTGAGAGCCACTGTGATTTCTGACTGGTGCTTGCTGAATCCAGAGCGGGTTCAGGTTGGATTAATATCATTGTCCTTTGTGTGGGGAAAGGCTGCTGTTTGATAATCAACAGGCTTGCAGGCTTTGGTGGAAAAGACCGGTGTTGCTTAACAGCCCCTTTCTGTGCTTTGCACACTTGATTGACTGCCTTTAGGTTTACAGTGCTCTGTCCAGCCTGTCACAGGGGAAAATGCTACCTCTTAGATTCTAGTCAGGTCAAGAAAACCTCTTGCTCTCGCCCTATACCCTCCATTCCCAATAAATAGGAACAACAACAACAATAAAAAAAAAAAAGCCTTGTATAAAGGTGCTCCAAATTTGTATAGCCCACAGTTTTCTCTAGTCTGCCAATTCTCCCATGAGGATGCCCAGTCAAATGCTGCAGTGAAATGAAAAAAAGAAAACAAACAAAACCACAGAAACCAAGACTCTCTCCTGCTAGTAAGAGTCATTTGTAATTGGGGAGGGGGGTTATTGAATGATTTATCTTTAGCTTCAGGTTGCCCGTTTCTTAGTGACAGGGGTGTCAGGAAAATATTTCTGCACCTGTTGCAAGGTTTCATCTCTGGCTGGAGATAGACACAGACAAACACATATAGAATATCATCCCAATTTTAGCATATGTGCTGTTAAAGCAGGCAAACATACATATAAAGTATCATCCAAGTTTAGCATATGTCCTGACAAATTAAACAACGTCATATATGGACACAAAAGATTCCATAGTTGGAAGAGTCCTAAGAGGTCATCTAGCAAACCTTCCATCCTACTCTTCACCCCCTGGCCGCACACGCTCAGAACAGCTCTTACTCAGAGACCAATGTTTGTGCAACTCCAGTGACAAGTTGGGACTTCCGTGGTGGCTGAGAGGTAAAGAATCTGCCCGCCTGCAAGGCAGGAGACCTGGGTTCAATTCCTGGGTCAGGAAGATCCCCTGGAGAAGGAAAAGGCAACCCATTCCAGTATTCTTGCCTGGAGAATCCCAGGGGCAGAGGAGCCTGGAGGGCTACAGAGTCAGACACGACTGAGGGACTAGACAAAAACAATGCGGATAAAATTATGCAAAAGTTTCAGAGGCAGCTGGTGCCTGTGACCAGCATTTTTTTTTTTTTCACAATGATCTCTTAGAAAATAAAGCAAAATCCATCCTCCTAGTAACTCCTGGCTTTAGGGGGCTGCTCCCTTCCTCTGGAGTCACTCAGAATAAGGGATCTCCTTTTCTATACAGGCTTGTCCCCCAACCCTAGAGAGATTGAAACCTACAGCACCACAGTGCCCAGACATGATCTCTGCAGTGGCCCTCCTCCCCCTCTGACTGCCCGCTTTGGATGGCATGGGTCTGCAAGGATCACTCTCCCAGCTGCTGCTGTCCCGCCTGTACTGCTCTGCTTCCCCCATCCCCACCCCACCCCACCAGCAAGCAAGCACAGAGCTCCTGGGAGGCTGGGCCGCCGTGGGCCCACTGCAGTGCCATCACTCAGCTTGCCAAAAGCCATGTGACACAGCAAGGAAGCAAGTGGTTAGAGAGGTACATTGGGTTTCTGAGAGGCACTAGTGCAGCTAAGGCAGAAATAGGCTCGAACTTAATAATCTGCTCATCACCCACAGTAAGAGACACCCTGACTTATTCAAAGACACCGTGGGCGGTGCAGAGGATGAATAAGCATGATTCACTGCCACTCTGGCACCCGGGGCACGAAGAATAATAAAACCCAAAGAATTGTAGCCGCCTGAGTAGTAAATTAAGAGATCCGGGGCTCAGCTAGACTCTCGACATCAATGTTGCCATGGCAATAAAGGGCCCCAGCATTCAGCAGCTATTACAGAGCAGGCGTCTAATAGGCTAGCCTGTGTCACAGCCAAAGCCCAAGGGGCTAGCAAAGAAGACCAATTAGCATATCCATTCATTAGGGGCCTCCGCACACTTCTTCTCTTAATTCCAATTAGTTGTTTGTTTGAACCAACGTCTCTTGCCTGCATTATACTCATTAGTGCCTTTTAGCCACTGGAAATAGGCTTGAAACTCCACAAGGACCTCACTATTTCCCAAGCCTTCATTTTTCCCCCAGGTGTCTAGGCTGATGCAGTCACCAACTTAGGGCCCTCAGTCCCTCGAAATGAAAGCACCTCTCACTGTATAACTGTACTCGACAGATGGAAGCTGCTCAGGAATGTGATGCGCTAAGGGTTCTTCCTGGAACCCAGCGAAGTAAGGATCCAGGGCCATTATCTGGACCATTCAGGTCAAAGAAACCCTTTGGCCTTAGCCAGTGAGCCCGCTGGCCACGCCTGCTGGCCACTACTCAGACGCTAGTTGTTCGGGAGGGGGAACTTTGGGCACCCGGGACCATACTGGCATCATCAAAGTCGAGCAGTAGCCATTCCAGTTTGAAGGACTGCCCTTCAAGGTCCAGCCCAAACCCCGCCTATTCTGGGAAGCCTTCCCTGATCTTTGCAGTCTCGAATGAGTTCCCCCTCCTCCACGAATTTTGAAGATGACACCCTATGCTGGGCAGCATTCAAGGCAGCCTCAGCTCCTCGGCCAGCCTGGAGTTCCCTCACCCGTGACTTCAGAGTCCTCAAGGTCACTGGGAGAGACTGGGGTTCTAGGTAGTACTAATAATGCCACTGCGCATGACCTTCTAGAGTCTCCCCGAGGACTTAGCCAAACTCCAGGCAGAGACACACCCCACCCCTCTCCCCCACCCAACTGTGTAAATAGCTCACAGGAACAGATGCCATAAACTCGCCTCTCTTGTGGCAGAAGGAAACAATGTCTCAAAAGTGCTACCTTCTCTTCCTTCCTGGGAACAGGATGACCAGGTCCATAAGATTGTTTCTGTTCCCTGTCAGCAACCATGTGGTTTGACTGAGGCAGGCAAGCAGGAAAAGGGGCTTACAGAAGCAGCTGTTAACATCTGTGCACAGGGACTGACTTGAATCATTTGCCTCTGAACTCAGTATCAAATTCAAAGCCTCTCCTTCCTCCCTCCTCTCTCGCTTCTGTAGCCACTGCTTCATTTGCAGCTCCATTGGTCACTTCTGGCTCCAGTCTGCTGTCCTGTTAAGCAGATTGCTTTTTCCCCCAAAATTGGCAGGAATGGTTTCTCCTTTAGTCTTCTGAGTGTGAGCTCAGAGACAGATTTATGTCTTTGAGATCCTATGGGATTTTGTTATCGTACCCCACCCAACAGCTGGCATTCCAAAAGGCAGCCTGGGCTATAGTCAAAGTATATTGCAAATATCTTAAGTATATGGCAAACCCCAAATCACCCAGAATGCTAGGGAATGAGAGATTCTCGAGAATGGAACATTTTGTTACCTGAGTTCACATTAATCCAAACCCCCTTTTGTCTCGTACTGTGGGTTTTTTCCTCTCAGCTTTATTCAGATGTAATTGACATACAACATTATGTAAGTTTAAGGTGTACAATGTGATTTTATCCATGATACATATATATATTGCAAAATGATTACCACCATAGGGCGAGCTAATACCTCTAGCACATAATTACTATTTCATTTATATGAGAACACGGAAGATCTACTCTCTTAGCAGCTTTCAAGTTATGTAACACAGTACTATTAACCACAATTACCATGCCACACATTAGATTTCCAGAGCTTATTCATTTCAAAACTAGAAGTTTATACCCTTTGACCAACATCTCCCCAATTCCCCCATGTGTCCTTAGCCTCGGGTAACTATCATTCTACTGTCTATTTCTATGAATTTGGCATTTTTTGATTCCACATATAAGTGAGATCATACAGTATTTGTCTTTCTCAGTCTGACTTATTTCACTTGGCACAATGCCCTCAAGGTCCATCCATGTTGTCATTAAGGGCAGAATTTCCTTCTTTCTCACGGCTGAGTGATAGTCCATCGTTATGTGTGTATACACACCACACCTTCCTCGTCCATTCATCTGTTGACAGGACACTCAGGCTCTTTCCGTATCTTGGCTACCGTGAATAATGCTACTCCCTACTCCTGATTTTTTAAATCTTGCTAACATAACTGTACGCTTTTTTCCTGCCTTAGTATTTATCCTTTGTTTGGTTTTTGAGGCTTCCAAGAGCTTCAAGTTTCTCGTATACTTAACATCAGGAATCACACACAAAGTTCAAGTGGAGAAAGCATAAGAGGTAAAGCTCAATGTCTACTGAGACCAGGGTAAGCCCTGGAATATATTTTGCTTTCATTGAAATCCCAAAAGAGGAATGAGTTTCTCTTTTGTCAGTGTTCTCTTTCTTGTCAAATGAGGGTATCAGAGGAGACTCTGTCAAAGAAGAATCCTGAGTAGTAACGTTCTAGTAAATGGAGTCTTTATTTTAAATTACCCACTATTGAAGCTGTCTTCATCAGAACAGCCTAGGTTTGGCATTATGAATAAATCGATCTTTCTAAGTGGTTGGGCTGATTTTCCTGGTTATCAGTTGCCCAGAATCTCAATGCCTGCAACATTCTCAGTCACCTGGGTGTGATGGGAGGGGGAGGGGACTTGTGAAGGATCATATATTCCTCCTGGGCCTTTTAGCTACCAAGGCTCCAGTGGGGTGAACCAAACAGACTAAAACTGCTATACAGTGTTCTTGGCTGTTTCTGCTAATTTTTCTTTTGGTGGATCCACATTGGCTTCAGGAGTTATATATGTCTGGGAAACCGACACTGCAAAGTTCTGGCTTGTTCCCTGCCCTGATGCTAAGGGATAAATATAGATCTCAACCACTACAGAAATTTGGCCAGGATTCCAAGGGGTGTGTGTGTGAGGGGCAGTGCTGATGGGGCCATTCTGACATGTGGGAGAGAAAAAAGGTTTCTTTATATCCAAGGCCATCTTTGCTGGGGGGGAGGGGCCAAGCAGGAGCCTGGCCTCTAAAATCAGAATGCATAATCCATATTTAAGGGGCTAGTGGATTGACACAAATAAGGAATATTATAGGTGGTTTAGTGTGGGGCAGGGGAGGTGGGGAGAGCAAAGGGAATCTTTCCTGACACCTTAGATCCTTTTGCATGAGATCAGCCTTATGAAAAAAGAAAGTTATTCTTGGCCAACTCCCCTCACCCCCAACTCCCACCCAGGCCCCACCCCCTGCACGCACTGATATCCAGCTCTCAACTGAGAAGGACACAACTGAAGACTGCCATTGGGCCCATAGTAGCTCAGGCGCTAGAGAAGGGCAGGGAGTAGGAAGACGTGAAGCTGCGGGGGGGGGGGGGGTGAGTCGCTCATCCTTGTGACCCAGAATATCTCCCCCTCCCTGTAATGATGAGCTTGCTTTTCCATAAGGGCTTTCCTTTGATTCAGAGAAGGGGCCAACCAATGAGAGAGGGGCATGTTAGATTATTTTGGGGAAGGGCTCATGCCAGGAGGGTTCGCTTTTACTAGGCACCAAGTAGCCCCAGCAACCAGTGTCTCCTGTACCAGCAGCAGCTCCAGAGCTCTCACCCACTCGCCTGCCTCTGCCGCGCCTCTGCCCACTGCACAGCCATGAGAAGGCAGCTCCGGTCCAGAAGGGCTCCGGCCTTGCCTTACGGTTATCGCTACAGACTTGTGAGTCCCGGGGAGCAGAATATTTTTGCTGTCCCTTTAGAATGGGGTGGGTGGGGGGTGTGTAGCTTATGACTTACGGCTGCTTCTCTTTAGGATGGGCAGGAACAGTGAAGTTTAAGGAAGCCCAGGGTTTCAAGCGTGAGCAGCGACTCCCGGGACCCCACTGCACCCTGAATGGCTAGACTGAAGGAGGAAGCCCCTCTCCTGTGCAACAAAGATAAGGGACAGGGGAGATGCCAGAGAATGAGAGGGCCTTCTACAATGTTTTCGTGGGAGTCTAGAATTTGAACAGACCTTTTGGAGTCTGGAAGTAGAGGTTTCATTCCAATAGCAAGAAATGGAGCCAAGAGAGAAGGGAAGGGAAAGAGGAAATGAAGGGCGTTTGCCTACCCAGTTGTCTCAGTCCCTTTAGGTGGGAGCTTCTGAGGAACCCAGCTATTCTTTTTCTAAAGCTGAAATTCCAAGCTATAGCTAAAATCCTGGAATACTAGATAGAAGCTGGGAGCAGTCCTAGACATCGTTTCTCTAGAATCCCTCATCACGTAAAGGAGACTGCTGTGGCTCAGGGCACGGGAGGTACTGGCCATTTACTGGAGAAGCCAAAGTGAGAATGCAGGTTTCCTCACTTCTCATCCTAATGCTCTTTCATATTTGCAGCATGCAACTCCCTAACCCTCCAGCACCCATGGCCTTCCTAGCTGCCATCCCACCCTGCCCAACACACACACACCCCACCTTCAACGTCACCATTTATCTCCAGGGTACATTAAAATTTTCTTTGAACCCAAAGTTTCCTTGCATTTACTTTGCTAGAAATCATGAGTATATGCCACATGCAGTGTTGTTTTTTTTTTTTGCTGGGAAGTATATTCTGAAATCTCCCCCAGAGAGGGCTGTGATCTGAGCCTCAGGAAGAAACAAAGCTTAATCCATTTTTCTTGGGGAATGGCCACTCCCCAATCAGGGAACTAAGTGGAGACTCTCAACAGCCAGCAGAGGAAGACACGAATTCTAACCCCATACCAACCTGTCGAGGGCTTCTCATAACTTTCTAGCCACGGTTTATAGAATCTCTCTTTTGACGTTCCCCAAAGTTCTTTCCAGTTCTCAGAGCAGTCACAGTCTGTAGGGCATATAAAATCATTCCTTACTTGGATTCTTTTCTCTATAATGCTGCTAAAGTGTTGTGTACAAGTTTCATTATCTGTCCCTCGTTTTGGATTTTAAATGCATCAGGGGATCTTGCTTTCTCGGGAACACTTGATCACGCTTACAAAGAGAGGATTTGATGCAGTGAATAATTGTATGCTAATGTCTCTTTTAAAATTAATCAACCATTCGGATGTTTACAGGGTGTCACTCAATGCAGGGCACAAATTTATCTTCCGGGTCATACTGTTTGTTTATGTATTTGTTTATATGTTTATATATTTAGAGTGCTCAAAATGGAGCCACGTTCTGCCCTTCAGGCTCTTTCCTTTTAGGGCAGTGCCACGGCCCCAGCACACACCCACTCTTCCATCTCTGGGCACTCATACACACTGTCACAGAGGTCAGTGCCACTTTAGGAAACAGACAAAAACAGGCCCTCTCATTACAAAAGGGTTCCCTACTGGGTTCCATGAAACACCGAGCTGCCCCCAAAGTACCCCTCTTGTACAGTGGGAGGTTCTCCTATACCTGGAACCTGGGGCGAGGGGGAAAGATATTTGTGGTTCCTGAAGCCCAGGCAGTGTGAGAGCTGTGGGGAAATTAGCTCTGAGAAGGTTAATTCTTCCCGGGAGGGTAAAGCTTTAATGATAAGCCATCTTTAATGGGATTATCGTGAGAGCTCATATCTACAAATAAGATCAGGCAGAGGCCAAAGCCAGCTGCCTCCTCTGTGGAGCAGGGGTGGAGGGTAGGCAAAACAGGCGACTTGGAGAAGGAAATGGCAACCCACTCCAGTGTTCTTGCCTGGAGAATCCCAGGGATGGGGGAGCCTGGTGGGCTTCTGTCTATGGGGTCTCACAGAGTCGGATACAACTGAAGCGACTTAGCAGCAGCAGCAGGAGAGAAAAGGAGATTTTCCCAAAAATATAAAGGGACTAGAAACTCCTTCACCTTGAAATGCTATACTTCAAATTCTCCGAGATTTTCAGTTACATCAGCTTCTCTGGAGGCCAGGATGATTGACTACGCACTATAGTCCGGATGAGCGCCTAGGCGAGGGCATGGTTCAGGAGTTTGCAGTCAGGCAGTTATCACTGCTATCTGCTCGGTGCCCACTGGTTACCTGGTTGCGGGCTCTACGCTGTGGAGGGCCATCGAGGAGTTAGAAAATATGGCCCCGTCCCACCCCCCCGCCCCAGAATGTAATTCTGGAGGTCAAACGGGTACCTATGTTCACACACAAGTGAAAGAGACTTAGGAACATGTATTCATCCGTTCAACATTGAGTGATGGGGGTTTATTCTCCTAAGCCTTACCCCATGAGTCCTTGTCAGAGTTAGAAATCTCCAGTTGTGAGCACCTTCAGCCTCTTGGGAACACAGAATCTAGCACATTGCTATGCTCTGTCGATCTGCTCAGCCACCTTGCAGCTCCTGCGCTCAGAGTGGTAGGGGAGAAACATCATTGTCAGGGACATTGCGAGACATGGGCTCAGAGGCTGTCTGCTCTATCGTTGAACTAGCTGCGTGAGTCTGGCTGCATCCTGTTGCCTCTCTGGGCCTCACGTGGACAAGTGAATCTTCAAGGTCCCCGTCAGGTCTGATACGCGCATGACATAAGACTGTACCTTTGAGCAAATTAGAAAGCAATTCAAGAGTGCTTGTAATCAAGAGCTAGACAGTGCTGGGCAGACTGAACGCTGAGAGTAGAGCCTTGTCATTCTGTATCTCTTTTACGGATCCCGAACAATCTAGCTCTCCGGCCCACCCCGCCCCCCGTCAGCCCTTTCAGCTGAGTGTCCTCTAAGTGGCCTCTGAGGAATCAGGCGGGGAGAGGGCGGCGCGGAGCCCCTGGCTTCTGTCATTGGACACATCCCCCCAACAGGTGCGCAGGCCCTGCCGCTCTTCAGATTTGGACGGCACAGAGAAGGGAGGGTGGCCTCATTTTCTGCTGCTGCAATGAGCCTTGGCAGACCCACAAAGAGCAGAGATCCAACTCGCCAGCCTGTGGCTGGGAGGCATTTGAAATACCATTTGGTGAAGTCTGGGTTTTTCTCTTTTTTGTTTAATTTTCTTAGAACCACTTGGAGAAGATTACAGTTTCAGATCTCAAGTAATGGCTGCAATCAGTCAATCAAAAAATATGTGCTGAGCATTTTCTACGTGCCCAGATTTCTGCCAAGGGTATGGGCTTGGGGTTGGGGAAGATGAAGGAAATATCAGTTGCCGTCCCAGCCCTCAGGTGGTCTGTCCAACCTACTTCTGGCAGGCAGAAGTTCCAGCGTGGGCAATAGTCAGAGAAGCAGCAAAGAACTGCACCCCCAGTCTGTTGTTTCTGTGGGGAAGACAGTCTAAGTTTTGAGGAGGGGTACAGCAGCTGGCTTTTCCTCCTGATGTCTATCCCAAGCTATTTTTAGCCACAACTTAGGATGGTGAGGGTGAGCAGCTGAAAGCATCCAGAGTGTTAGGACAAAGCTGCCTTGGACTGAGAATGTGCCATCACAGACACAAGTGTCTAAAACTCCTCCATCCTCCAGTGTTGAGCTCAGTCTGCCCTGACAGGCCAAAGTTAATGGGAAGCCATGGCCCCAGAACAGAGCAATGACATGAACAGTCCTAGGGGAACAGCCCAAATGCCTGCAGCTGAGAATAACACTTGCACCTCTATGGAAAGAATATTGGGTCAAAATGGGTCATAGAAAGGATATTTCCTGCAAGAGAACAGAGAGAAAGAAATCTGCCTCTTGTAACAACAGGTATGTTTCTGGGTAAGTGGACATTTGAAGCATCTCCAAATATTGAGTTGTTTATCATTTATTTTGGCTGGTGGGATGTGCCATGGGAAATTTTCTTTTCCAAAAAAAGGGATTGTGTGTTGTCACTGTTTCAGGATGATCAGGATGAAGTGAACCAGAACTACTTAGCGGATGAAGAGGAAGAAGCAGAAGAGGAGGCTAGGGTGATGGTGGTACCTGATTTGGAGGAGGAGGAAGAAGAGGAGGAGAAAGGAGAGGAGGAGAAGGAAGAGGAAGATAGTCACAGTCAGGAAACAGACAGTGCCTGGTGGCGGAAACTGCAGATTGTGAATGAATACCTGTGGGATCCGGAGAAAAGGACATCTCTGGCCCGAACAGGTCAGAGTTGGAGTAAGTCCCAGTGGTCCCAATGTCCCAGTCGGGTGTCCTTTGCTTTCGGCTTGGCGTACAGGACTCCTTTACCACACGTTGGATGGGCTTGTCTGCAAACTTCTCTTAGCTCTTCACGTAACCAGATCAACGCCTAGGAAAAATAATGGGCAGATCTCATCAGAACAGACTCCAAGTGGGTGAACAGACGATTGTGTAGCTGAAATCCACTGGGCCCAACAGCATTTTGTAGCGCAGAGAGACAGGAAGAATGAGTTGGAAAAGCACAGATTTTATGGAAGCCCCAGCCCTGTCATTTTCTATCTGTAACTTTGGGCTCATCATTTATCCTCTCTGAGCGTCAGTTTCCTCACCTGCTAAACGAGGGAAGCAGTATCTCCCTTTCTGTCTCACGGGAGGAGCCTGAGACTCCGATAAGATATGAACATGGTAAAATCGAAAGTATTACGCAGTGCTCGCTTCGGCAGCACATATACTAAAACTGGAACGAAAGTATTACGCAGAAGACTATTCCTAGGATACGAGACTCAGGTCCCTGCTAACCTGGCCAAGGGTTTGCACAGTCTCATCATCTCACCCCGTAATGTCAGAGAAGGATAGCCAGGGCTGCCGCTGGCCCCAGGCTGTGGGTGCTCTGCGGCTCCAGGGTGTTTAGAGAAAAATGGGTTAAAGGGATAGTTTCTGGCAATTTAAGCCCAAGCTCCTGTATTTCTTGATCTGTGACAGAATTGTTCCACATGCAGCCACCACTGTTACTTCACAGCTTCCCCAGCACTCCTCTCCCAGGGTCCCTCCTACTCACCTCTTGAACTCTTAATGCTGATCCTTCTCAGGAGATTTAGCTTGTGGTAAAATTCACACTCACCACACTCTCTGCACATCCCAGGAAAAGAGCAGCTGCTGGTCTGAACTCAGTTAACCCATGGAAGGAAAAACAGATAAGTCTATGGGTGAAATAAGAGTCCCCAGTGCCAACAGTCTACATTACTGAAGTCGACGTTCATGCCTTCTAAAGGCCCCTTTAACTGAGAACTCTCTCCTTTGCAGCTGATGTTTTGTTTCTAGTTCAGCTTAGTCAGGGTGAAACGGCCAGCCCCGCTTCCTGGAATTGGGAATAGCAGGTGTGGGGCTCCGAACAACACCCACCTCCCTTCACCCCTCTTCAGTTCCCAGCCCCACCCCTGCCCATCCCTCGAACTCTCAACTCTCGACTGGAACAAATGTACCTTTCAAGGAACCATTCTGACATTCTGGAAGCTGCAGACAAATGCAGGACACTCACTGGGGCTCCAAAGAGGGCACAGCTGTCTCTGGCTTGCCTAAAGAGGACTGGAAAAACAGGCCTTGTGAATTGCAAGTGTGGTTCTGGGAAAGGAAGCCCTGAGTTAACCCTTAAACAGCCATTGGAACTTAACTAGATGAGCTGACCCAAACTGTGCTGCAGAGAAGAATCCATAAGCCAATCCATGGGGACTGGGGAGGAAGGTTCGAATGTCCAGGGAGACGTGGCAGTGGGGACACTGCATATCCAGGCCTCTGGGAAGTGGGTCTCAGAAGGCTAGCCCTGGGCAAAGGGCAAATAGTGAGGTTAATGCCCAGTTCACCACATGCCTTGCTGTCCTCTTGCTTGAGAACTAGGTGCCAATTAAGCACTTACTAACCCTGCCCAGCCTGGACATCAACATGACAGACATATTCACCCAGCCTGTTATTATATTCTGGGCTTTTCCTCTTATAGCTGGGCAACTTCTATTCATAGGAGCTATATGTTATTTTATTGGGTACTAACCAGAAGTCTATGAGGTAGTAATATTATTGTCCCCATTTTACAGATGCAGAAACTGAGGCTTAGAGAGGGTAAGTAACTTACCTAAAGTCACACAGTTAATAAGTGGCAGGACTGGGATTCAAACCCAGGTTGGATGAACACTGGAGTTCCTTCTCTTGCCAGAACACCACACTGTCTTCATGAACTCTAGCAGTGAGCAAGGCTCTGATGGGTAAGGGCCTCAGGACCTGATGGGGTGTTTTAGTGGAAGGACTGAAGAGTTGGGATTGCGGGTATCTTGTCTATTCAAGATATAATCGTCTATCCAAACTTGGGTGGGGGATTCAAGGGCGAACCCTGGATTACCTAGAGGAGCAGTCCGAGTAAAATTTGGATATTTGGAGCAGAAAAGGTTGGAGGGATCAGTGGGTTCGGGTGGGTACAGTGCTTGGTTTGCCGAGGGTGGGGGTGGTGCAGGGTAGCTGAGACAGCCTATCACAGGCTCCAGGGCACAGACTCCTGGGCAAAGCTGAGGGGACACATTGTTAGTGCCATTCTCCCATCTACAGCTTCCTGGCCACATATCCTGGGCAAGAAGGAAGACATCTCCAGGGGAATGTACGTGTCTTCTATTGCTTTCTTTCATCCATGAAACTGAGCCTTCTGGTCCCCCAGGATGGTTCCAGCTGTGGATGGGTTGCCAGGATAAGGACAGAGGTAGAGCAATGGAGAATGGAGGAGGAGGCACAGGGCACATCCCATCAAGCCAGCCAGTGGGCAGCAGCCAAGTACCACAGGCACACAAGTTGCTGCTGGTTCTTCTCCGGGGACTCCAACTGAAGTGAGGTGTTCGTATTCCAGTTCTGCTTTAGTGCATCTTAGAAAACATAAAGGTTCACCTCCAGTTAAATTCCTAAGGAATTTTTTTTCCCTTTTCCCGACTCCTTTTGGGGGCCGTTAAATTTATTTGGTTCATGGTTCAATTTAAAAATTGACATTTGGATTTGGTTTGGGGTACAGCAGAGTTAGGTAGTTTGTTCCGCTTTCCAGCTCATGATATGGTTCAAATCGATAGTTCTGACATCATGTCACTGCTGTGAGCAGTTAGATGCTATTTTCTGAGACAGCCCCAAAGAGGGGCATGCTTATTCACTCATTCCGTGCTGCCTAATCCCGGGGCAAACCTGGTCCTGATCCAGCCCACAGAGGAAGAATTCACACAACTGTGCCTCTGGAAACGATGGCAATAATAATATTAATAATAACAGCGATGAAGAGTGTCATATATAGAGCACTGAGTGTCTGCCAGGCCCTGTGCTATGCTATTTATATGCATCATTCAGTGTTAAGAAGTCAGTACTATTATTATCCTCATTTTACAGATGAGGAAATTGAGGCGCAGAGAGGTAAATAGCATGTCTAACATTCAACGGCTAGGAAGTGGTAGCATCAGCACAGGGTAGAAGGAAAGGCTGAATTTCAAATATTGTTACGGACGCAGATCAGAATATGAGGGAAGTGCTAAACTTATCACTGTTTTATCTGCGAGGGGTCGGGGGTGACCAAAGGTTCTATAACTTGCCTAAGTGCACAGTTAGAGCTCGGTGGCAGGCATCAACAAGTACAGTTGCCCCTCTTTCCTTCCCCATCCCGTGTTAGTGTTCTTTTTGAAATCAGAGTCACTTAAACTTTTGCCAAGCATGAATAAGATTTGAAGTACATAAAGTGAAACCTTGCTTTGCCTTCATTAGAGGCAAGTCCAGTGGAAATGAATCAAAAGTTTGAATTATGGGCTATGTGAAAAGAAATGCTGTTTTCATCACTTGCAAATATATATAATCACCAGAACCAAGTGGCTAGAACTCTTTAGGACACCTGCTTTAATGAATAGCAGAGAATGATTTGTACATAGGACATCAACCATAGCCCAGAGGACGCCCAAGCAATTTGCCCTCTGCAGTACTTTAGACTCTGTTCCCCTGTAACTTCGTTCATGCTCATCATTTGCTCAGCAAGCCCTTCCATCGGAGATGCCGTAAAGGTAAAACTGCAATCAGACCTCTGACGCAATTCTCACCAATTTCAAATCGGTGAAATCTGAATAAGCAAGGACATACTGAATCTGGGGAATTACAAAAAAAAGCCATGTCACGTGTTTGCGCTGGTTCTGATTCGTGAGTTCAAATGCAGACGCAGGGCTTATTAGCCAGCACTGACCACCCTCATCTCTGATTTTTCTGCAGGCCTGATCTTAGTCATTTACTTCTTCTTTTATGCCTCCCTGGCTGCTGTGATCACCCTCTGCATGTACACGCTATTTCTGACCATCAGTCCTTACATGCCAACCTTCACTGAGAGGGTGAAGCCTCCTGGTAAGTGCCCAAATACCCTGAGCTGTCCGAACACCCTGGACAGAAATCTGCTTGCACGGCATGTTTGGCCTCAATTAACTTTGGCTGTTCCTGGAAATGACTTAGGGATTCAATTATTAGGAGTAAAAGTAAAATGGTACTTGGCTGATTATGGTTCTTTTCATTTTGATTGCCTGGGAGGGGGTTGGGGGGAATGGTTTCATGGGAATTGATTCAAAAAATTATCCCAAGAACGGGTTAATATATCCAAGACTTGTTTTCATTGCCAGGAGTTATGATCAGACCCTTCGCCCATAGCCTTAACTTCAACTTCAACGTTTCTGAACCTGACACTTGGCAGCATTATGTGATTAGTCTAAATGGCTTTCTCCAGGGTAAGTGCCTCTGAATGGTAAGAATATCTTTGGAAAGGTGATGGGTGGGAACTTAAAAATCACTTGGCTCTGAAATCCCAGTCTTAACTAACACTGCCCATTCTGGTTTTTCCTTACCTTGCATCCCCCTCAGCACCTGTAGATACATTCAAAACTACTGTGGTTTGTGATTGTATGTTGCCTTAAAGCATATAAGCCAAGATGGAAAGTTATATGTTAATAAGAAAGCATATAAGCCAGTAAAGTGATAAATTCATTAGGACAGAGAACTTGCTTTCTCTTCTGGAATACCCTAGAGCACCTAGTTATGTCCTAGACATATCCAGATGGCTCAATAATGATCAATTATAAAAGATAATTCCGGGGGGGGTGGTAATGATGAGAAAAGGAGAGTGTTCTCCAGAACTGGAAGACTCTTAGCTCTTGTGTTTTCTCAAGGTGAGAGAATTCATTTCTTGGAGATGATCCATCTTAAAGAGCCTTTATTTCAATAGCAGTCCAAAAGGGAGTTGGAGGACAAACCTCTGGGTGGCAGTCACTCCAACATTTTGATAGCCAGCGTTTTCAAGATGCCTATCTCTATAGTATCATCAGATAACGTTTTCAGGGGCAAATGAATGGCTTTCTGAGAAGCCCTTACACAGGGTGAAAACTGAGGTAGCAGCTTGGGTAAGGTTAAACATAGAGCCCACAGTCTCTGTATTTTTCCAGCTATCAAAGTAAATCCATGGGTTAACTGCACCTATTATTTGTGGGGGAAAAGCCAGTTAGACTGGTTTGGTTGTCCTGGCCTGGCTGAAGCCGAGTCATGGGGGTGGCCTTCAGAACATGCACTGAACTAAGAGGATTCTCTTATGTGATAGGAAGCATTGTTTAAATGCATATATGTTGTCACTGAACTTTAACCCTGCATTGCAAAGTCTATTGTCCCCATTTTACAAATGGGGGAATTGAGGCTCAGAAAGGGGAAGAAACCTGATCACAGTCTTCCAGTAACCGAACCAGTGTTCCAATTTAAACCCTTGTTTCTGTTCTTGACACCCTTGCTATTCAAAGTGTGATCCAGGGACCAGCAACATCAGTATCACTTGGGAGTTTGCTGGAAAGGGAGAATCTCAGGCCCCACCCAGACCTGCTGAATGAGGATCTGCAGGTGGTCTTTACACCCTTTAAAGCTTGAGAAGTGCTGCTTTTTCACGATTCTTTGCTGCTGCCATATGACCAGGAATTAGAAACTCAGCTTTGTATCAGTGTCATTGGATTAAGTCTGAGATTCAGAATCCTAACCTGTAAAATGAGAGGGGCATGGTTCTTTTTGAATCCACGGAGTCCCATTTTTGGCTCCCCAAAATGTTTTGGGCATCATAGCCAGCACAATATCTTCTCTTCTTTCAAAATGCTTGTGAGCTACTGCAAATGTACTGTCAGAATCTCTGCTGAGGTAATTCCTCTGAGAAGACAGAAGATGCAGAAATATCCATTCTGACCTGATGACAGAGGTGGGGAATATTAGGAAAAGCATTGGGTTTTTTAGTTCCTCAGTGTAGATAATATGCCCTGTTTAAAAGGAACACATCTCTGAAATAGACATCCCAGAGTATCAATTTCATTCCTGTGAGGACAGAGATTTTGCAATAAGGGTCATGCCCATGTCACATTATTTTTAAAGGAACACCCTCAAGAGAAACAAAGAACACGTGATTAGAGTTTTTATTTAGAAAGTTATTTGAACATAGTTCTTGTTCTTCAAAAAAAGATTAAAAAAGAGAGAGAGATTAAAACAAAACCTTGAATTGAATGTAGATTTGTCAAAGGAAAAATAAAAGCTTAGCCATAACTGGAATAGATTTTAAATTCCCAGTTGCTTCTAATATCAAGCCCAAGTCACAGTCTGTCTAGATAAGGGTCCAGCAGTACTTTTGGAGTTTTACCTCTGGTGGCACAATCTCCTCTGAAAAACTGAGCTACTTGGAACATAAATGCATGGAGGCTGGATCTAATAGGACTAACTGGATTTCATCATTGAGAACCAAACTGGGAATAATGTAGTCATTTCTAAAGCCCAGTTCTATGGCATCTAGTAGCCAAAGCAGCTCACAGACAGACCTTTTCAGGACTCTCCCTGATACCTGTACCTTGAAAGTGAAAGTCGCTCAGTCATGTCACACTCTTTGCGACCTCAGGGACCCCAGTCTGTGGAATTCTCCAGGCCAGAATACTGGAGTGGATAGCCTTTCCCTTCTCCACGGGATCTTCCCAACCCAGGGATCGAACCCAGGTCTCCCGCATTGCAGGCGGATTCTTTACCAACTGAGCTATCAGGGAAGCCATGTGTACCTTGGACACATGCTAAATTCCAGGCGGATTCTTTACCAACTGAGCTATCAGGGAAGCCATGTGTACCTTGGACACATGCTAAATTCCATGCAAGAAAGGGACACTAACTCTGAGTTCCTCGGGTCTCAGCAGACAAGACCTCACCCCCTCACCCTCCCAGTGGAGACCCTACATTTGTCATTGTTTCCTGTCTTTCAACCTGTTTCTATTTTTCAGTGCTAACTTCCCTCTATAAAGAATGAGGAGCTGGTTTATTTCTTCCTCTTCTTCCTCCCGCTTCCTCCTGTTCCACAACACACAGTTTTCACCTTCTCGCATTGGGTGCCTCTGATCGACCTCAAAGAGAGGTTTCCTAGACTGAACTTAAAGAGATATAACCCCCGCACTTTGCCTCTATGCATGTCCCATGCCTCGATATGACTCAATCCTTCTTCCAAAATCCGCCTACTATGCACCTCTTCCTCTCCCAGAAGTATTAATAGAAGAGGCAGCCCTCCATGTTTACAGTTTACCATGTCAGAAAAGAAATAATGGAAACTAGAGAAGAGTTATAAAGCGACAAACATAATACAATCCAGAGACGGATATGGAAGAAGTTCCAAGAGAATGAGAAGCAAGGGGACAGGCAATCCAAGTGGCTAGGGGGACTAGCCCAGAAGGCTTCTTGGAGAGATGTTGCTGATGAAGGGCCTGGGGCCCCTGATGCCAGGCCACAGGGTCTAAGACAGACTGAGTGAGCTTTCAGAGGAGCACGAGTAAGCTGGGGAAAGGAAACCAGGGAGGAGAACTACTGAAAGCCTGGCCCTCTCTGCAGCACCTAACATGAGCCTTTGCCACCCCCACATGCTTTAGGTTACAATGACAGTCTTCAAGAGGAAATGAATGTAGACTGTCCCCCGGGCCAGTACTTCATCCAAGACGGTGATGAGGAGGAAGACAAGAAGGCCTGCCAATTTAAGCGCTCCTTCCTGAAGAACTGCTCTGGCCTGGAAGACCCAACTTTTGGCTACTCTACTGGACAGCCTTGCATCCTTCTAAAGATGAACCGGGTATATTGGCCCATGATACTCTGGCGATGAAAAGTGGATGAGTTGGGTAGGAGGGCTCTGGCCACTCCATGTCTCTTGGGTTCTGTCTTTATACACTGTTAAGCTTGGCCATTTTTACCAAGAGCATCAGTAATACAAACAACTGGATAAACCTACCAAGTAATAATTGCTTTTCTCCCTGAACACTTTCTATCTGGATTCTTCTCCAGCACCCCTGAACCTGCCCTTGGATGCCTGTATCAGGAATGAGATCTTGAGCTGTTTGGCACAGGGGACTGACATGAAGGTGGTATGGGGGACAATTCTTATATCACAAGAAATGCATTTTCCTCCTCTCCCGCCATGCCTTGGGGTGGCAGAGCCTTATCAGGCATGCTGTCCTCTTGACAGCAGTACATTCTTTACACCGTCAGGATAATCTTGCTGCAGTTACCACTGTATGAATATCAGCCACAAATAAAACAAGGAGTAAGCTGAGCTGTGTAGCTCTGAAGATATTTTGCATCTTCTGCTTTCTGTAACATTTCTAAGAGGACAAATAGATCAAATCTGTTCCTAAAGAAGTGATGACTCTAGGGGGATTAAGCTCCACTTTTTCACTGTCAAATCTGTTTTTTTTTTTTTTCTTCTTTTGCTAGATTGTTGGCTTTCGTCCTGAGCGTGGAGACCCTGTGAAGGTTTCCTGCAAAGTTCAGGTAAAGTGCCCTTTTGAATAAGTACTGTTAGCACATCTGTTTCGTGCTAAAAGGTGGGTCATCTCTTCCAAGGGCTTTACCATGGACAGTTGGCTAAGAGTCAGGGAAAGGGTTAATCTTTTCATAACTACGCCTCCATTTATACCTTCAGTCCTCCCTGTTTCCAGAAAGCATTCCATTCATGTGTATTCGTGTGTGTAGTGTGTATGTGTGTGCTGATTTATACCTGTGAAAGCCAAGGACTGAACCTCAGCTAAGGGCCACAGCAGGGAACAACAATGTGCCAAGTCATTAATTGGGATTCTGTTTACACTTTTGCTTTTAGCTCTAATTACTTGTTTCTTTGAACTAAACAAGCCGCTTTCATTAGAGTCATTAGTCCCTACTTTTAAAACTGAATTTCACTTTTTGCAGCAATGACCAGTGGCACTGGGTGTTGCAATAACAAATGAGTACAAAGGAAGTATAAACAGAACTCCATTAATATGCTAATTAACTGTCCTTCAAGGGACCATTAACTCCTATCTCATCTGTGCCAATTAGCTCCCTTGTAGGAAAAAGCCCTAGATCTTGGGTTTGCTTCTTAAACTGGTAGTAGCTGCCTTGTTTGCTAACAGCCACTGTACCCCCAGTCCTGGGCAGATGTCTTACAAATAAGTGAAGCCAGGGAATCCCATTCTCAGTACCAGAAATGCCGCTCAAAACTCCAGTCTTGATGGTGGCAGATCAGAAAGCAGCAAAAGGTGGCATTTATTCAGCAGTAGTTCACATTCAACAAGAATTTATGAATCACTTATTAAGTACCAGGTACTCTGCTTGGTGTTGGGAGTGCCAAGTTAAATATGAATCCATCTCTGAAATCAAGGCAGTCAAATAATACAGATGCAGTGGGGACATAAAAGAAGGAAAGGTTAGTTCCACATGGGAGGTGATGACACTGAAGATGAGCTTTGAAAGGTCAGGCCATGCTTGCCCAGTGACCAAGGTAGGAAGGACATTCATTCTGTTCACATATATGTGAACATGCATAAATATCCACATACGAGAGGTGTGACTACAAACGGTGGAATGGATTCCACACACCATTCACCAAAAACAAATTTCATCACTTTTTAGAATATACAAATAAACCATGAAGACGAACTCAGTCTTAAACTAGCATAGTAATTGGATTGATTCCTGCTTAGAGTTCCCTAAGGAGATCAAACCAGTCCATCCTAAAGGAAATCAGTCCTGAATATTCATTGGAAGGACTGATGCTGAAGCTGAAACTCTAATACTTTGGCCACCTGATGGGAAGAACTGACTCACTGGAAAAGACCCTGATGCTGGGAAAGATTGAAGGTGGGAGGAGAAGGGGATGACAGAGGAGGAGATGGTTGGATGGCATCACCAACTCGATGGCCGTGAGTTTGAGCAAGCTCCAGGAGTTGGTGATGGTCAGGGAAGCCTGGTGCGCTGCAGTCCATGGGGTCACAAAGAGTCAGACATGACTGAGCGACTGAAATGAACTGAGAGTTCCCTAGTGGAAGTCATTCAGTTTTCAACTTACATCGAACCTTGCTGAGAACTGTCTTTAAAAAAAAAAAATTGAGTCATTATACATTCTATAATAATCAATACTGGTCAAATCCACACCCACATATGGAAGTCAAGCAGGATGAGGTAATTACTAGAATAAATTAAGGAGAGTTCAGTTTATACTAAGCCATTATAGTATATTGATAGAAGTAATCACACGACCCGAGTGAGTGATTTGCTAGTAGTGATTCACTATTTGTCTCTTGCTAACCTCAAGACCTCGGCTATCTAGGGCAAACCTAACACGTGGGCAGAAAGCTCTGCCTGACATACTATGATGAGGGTCAGTTCAGTTCAGTTGCTCAGTCGTGTCTGACTCTTTGTGACCCCATGTGAGGCATGCCAGGCTTCCCTGTCCATCACCAACTCCCAGAGCTCATGGACTCAAACTCATGTCCATCAAGTTGGTGATGCCATCCAACCATCTCATCTTCTGTTGTCCCCTTCTCCTCCTGCCTTCAATCTTTCCCAGCATCACGGTCATTTCCAGTGAGTCAGTTCTTCACATCACGTGGACAAAGTATTGGAGTTTCAGCTTCAGCATCATTCCTTCCAATGAATATTCAGGGCTGATTTCCTTTAAGATGGACTGGTTTGATCTCCTTGCAGTCCAAGGGACTCTCAAGAGTCTCCTCTAACACCACAATTCAAAAGCATCAGTTCTTCGGTGCTCAGCTTTCTTTATGGTCCAACTCTCAACAACCGTACCTGACTACTAGAAAAACCATAGCTTTGACTAGACGGACCTTTGCTGGCAAAGTAATGTCTCTGCTTTTTAATATGCTGTCTAGGTTGGTCATAGCTTTTCTTCCAAGGAGCAAGCGTCTTTTAATTTCATGGCTGCAATCAGCATCTGCAGTGATTTTGGAGCCCAAGAAAATAAAGTCTCTCATTATTTCCATTGTTTCCCCATCTATTTGCCATGAAGTGATGAGACTGGATATCATGATCTTAGTTTTCTGAATGTTGAGTTTTAAGCCAACTTTTTCACTCTCCTCTTTCACTTTCATCAAGAGGCTCTTTAGTTCCTCTTCCCTTGCTGCCATAAGGGTGGTGTCATCTGCATATCTGAGGTTATTGATATTTCTCCCGGCAATCTTGATTCCAGCTTGTGCTTCATCCAGCCCGGCATTTCACATGATGTACTCTACATAGGAGTTAAATGAGGGTGGACTTGTGTATTTAATCATTCCCCCTTTGCTTATCCTCCTGACCCCACCCCCTGTAATGAAGCCCCTCAGAGAGTGTGGTCGGAGATGCGCGTTTGGGTGAGCCGTGTCCGGGCTGTGTTCCTGTGCACCTGGTCTGGCCTCCAGCAGAACTGAGCACGCCACATGCACGGTGTTACAGAGTGGGATTTACAGTTTACATCTGCCTCGGCTCCAGAGTCCAAGGCTGGGTGCCAGGTCCAGTATGATTCTTTGTAGAGGGGCTGGCATGGTAGGCCCTCTTGCCAGAGCAACACCAGGTACTGCAAGCCCTTTGGAGCCCCTCGGAGCCCTTCCGCCTGAATCTCCTAGGAGCCAGCACAGAGCTACACTGAGAACCTTCAGCTTCCCATGGTCGGGCCTTCTACTCAGAATTCTTTGAACTGCAAAGCCAAAGCCCAGTCTCTCCCTGGAAACACTCCTCTGGCAGTAAGTCTGGCCTGAGCTATGCCTCACTCTGCTTTCCTGATCTTCCTGAGATGGACACACAGTGTTTCCACCTGGGCCTCAGGCCCCTTTAGCTCAGGCTCCAACTCAGGGACCCAGCACCTGATACATACTTGCTTCTACTTACAGAGAGGTGATGAAAACGACATCCGATCCATCAGTTACTATCCAGAGTCGGCTTCTTTTGACCTCCGCTACTACCCTTACTATGGCAAACTGACTCATGTAAGTCTGTACTCCCCTTTAGCCTTCACTGTCAGAAAGGGCTCAGAGACAGGGCTGACTGGGATCGGTGAGAATTAGGGAGCAGCAGGTAGTAATAGCAACGGGGTGAACAGCTGCTGGCCCAGACCAGGAGTTCACTCCACCAATTCCTATCCCATCCACTCCTTGCCAAATCTGAAGGAATCTCAAACATGGTGTGGCCTCACTCCTTCAGTTTACAGATAGAAAAATGAGGGTTCAGAGAGAGGAAGTGACTTGCCCAAGGTCACACAGCTAATTAGTGGCAGAGCCAGGAGCAGACCATTACCATTGCACTCAATGATGCCCAAATAATCGGGTTCCTTTCTCTCCTGCTTGGAGTCTTGGGGCAGTGAAGGCTTCAACGCCAGCATGGAGACTTAATAAATACTAGTTCTGATTTGATTCATGGTCTGATACCCAGAAAACCATATCATGCTGAGTGAGAACTGCTTCTCCCCAGAGGACAGTCAGACAACTGACACTGACTTATGAGAGAAACGTGTCATTTCCCCCAAGTCCCAGGGCAGAGAGGGCATCTCAGCTGCTTCAGCTGCCTGTGACTTGGCATCATGGGATTTCCACAGTTCCCTCTGTGGAGGTTATTCCATCCTGCACTGACCAGCCAATCACATCCATCCTACTGTCCTTCCCCACGCCCCCTCCCCTCCTCCCACTTAGAATTCATTGTTCTTCCACCTACAGGTTAACTACACCTCCCCGCTGGTGGCAATGCACTTTACAGATGTAGTGAAGAACCAGGCGGTGCCTGTGCAGTGCCAACTGAAGGGCAAAGGCATCATAAATGACGTCATCAATGATCGTTTTGTGGGTAGGGTAATCTTTACTCTAAACATAGAAACCTAAGAACTTCGGGGGGCCACTCCCACCAGTTCTGTTTCTGTTTTATTTCATGTTACCCTGGCAGCACCTGAATTCTTTTCTTCAATCGGGACACAGCCAGATGGACACCTGAGACAGTAGACCATTTTTCCTTGCCTTTGACATATGTACAAAATGGCATTGTGGGAACTATTTGATTTTTAAAGGTAGTCTCTCCTGATGACAAATAGATGATATTTGTTTCCTTTTCCCCCACTTAAAACTAAAACCCATACTTGCTGCTAGAAGTCTCACTGTAGTGTAAACATAGTATCTGATAAAATTCACAGTAGCCATGAAGGAGAATTTCTGTAACGATTATAAATTCATCATGTTTTCTAAAAATGTGTTGTTTTTAGAGGTGAGATTCCTCCCAACCAGGCTGATAACTAACCCTTTTTGTTAACCTGCCTGGCAAGGTCCTGCCCTGAGAATCACCAAGCAGACCAATCCAGAATGCACCTAGGGCCACCATGCCCAGGGAACTCTGTATCCAAGGGTGCTTATGAAATAGGCTCTCATGGGCAACTAAATACTGCTTCACCAACTAGGTTATCTCCAACTGGCACAGAAGTCACTGATAACTGGATGTTGTTCTGGGTTAGACCAGAACATAGACCTTCCCTATGACTTCTCTGGGGAGGTGAGGCCCAGTGCAACTGGGGAGAACACCTACCACGTGGATGTGACTGTTACTAGATTCCTTGCTTAATGGTGTAGTCATCCAAAGGCAAATGTTCCCGCAGAAAGGTTGTCTCAGCGTCAGGCAAAGGAAAAGACAAGGATGATCTCCACCACCTAATTTTTCTTGGGCTGTTTGTTTGGCAGCAGTGTGATGTTCTTTGAGACCTCAAGGATGGCTGTGTTGACCACCCTCACACCCTCCGCTACACCTTTGGGGATTGAAGTCAGGGTCTCCCAACTGATACATGGTAAGACAGAAATCTCATGCCAGGCCACCCTATATTCAAGTCCCGTTAGCCAGGTTTTCATTTTCTTAAAAAAATGGTACGAGGCAGATGTTTATCCAGGTTGTGGATTAGCCAGGCTGCTTTGTCTTATCTTTGGCCTTATGACCATTCCGCTGCTTGTCTCTACTAGGGGGAGGGCTGGGACCAGGAGAAAAAGAGAGTGTCAGAGAAGAGTATAGTGTCTCAGGGTCCAAAGCAAGCTTAAAGGCCACCTGGAAATATCCAGAGTTGGAATCTCCTCTACAATGTTTACCTTCTCCCAAAACAGGGAACTGACAGTTTGGTAGTGAAGACAAACAAGTAAAGAAGTAACTACAATATAGTGTGACAAGAGTTTTAATATTAGTATGCGGGAATGCTATGGGAACATGAGGAAAAATAACTCAAGCTGAGAAAGTAGAAGACATTTCACATGCAAAGTCACAATCATGAAAGACCATGGTGTGTTTGGGTAACTGTGAGCAGCTCATGTAACTCGAATGTAAAGGGCTCAGAGCAATGGCAGGGAGGGGCAGTGGACTGGGCTAGAAAGGCATACAGGTACTGAAAGAGACCTTCGAGTTTTATCCAGTAGGAGAAAAGGAGTCATTAAAGCATTTTATGGGCTTCCCAGGTGGCTCAGTGGTAAAGAATCCACCTGCTAAGCAGAATACACGTAGGAGACACGGGTTCAATCCCTGGATGGGAAGATCCCCTGGAGAAGGAAATGGCAACTCACTCCAGTATTCCTGCCTGAAAAATTCCATGGACATAGGAGCCTGGCGGGCTACAGTCCATGGGGTCACAAAGAGTCGGACATGGCGTGGCGACTAAACAACAACAAACAAAAGCATTTTATGTAGGGAAGCTTTGTGATCATACTTACTTTTCAGAAAGAGCACTTTGGCAGCCACATTGTGAAGGGTGCATTGCAGAGGGACGACTGGGGAATGGGCAGTGAGGGAGAAGGAATCAAGAATGACACTAACGTTCTGAGCCTGGCAAGAACCACTGGGATGGTGATACTGTCGATTAAGACTGCGAATACATGAGTGAAGCAGGATTGGAGAGGAAGCTGTTGAGATCAATTCTGGACATTTCAGGCTTGGGATGTCTACTTGTCAGACACTGATGTGGAGCTGTAAATATAAGTGGGTTGGGGAAGAAGGAAATCTGAGAACAAAAGCAACATTTGCTTAAGTGAACTCTCTTAAGAAAGTCCACAGTATTTAATGATGGGGATTTGAGCCACTTAGGTAAACATATCACAGCAGTCTGGTCTCTCAGGTAGTGCTTCTCTCTTGGCTTATGGCAGAAAGGACTGCTGCTGCTCTTTGGAATCTCCTTCCCACACACCTTTCCAACTCTCAGTGACAGTAAAGAGGGCTGACTGCTATTAACAAGTGATTCAAAGACATGCGGCAGCAGATCTGCGGAAAATACAAAAGCAATGAAACTGTCTCCCCTCAACTCCTTTCCTTACCAAATTCGACTTTCAAAACTAACCTTTAAAAAGAAACCAATTGAAGATAACAACTTGAAAACCTCCTAACAATCACCTCAAATGATCAACGTCTCGAGATTTAGTAGTAACAGATAATACAACAGTAGATCTGGAAAGGAACTTAGCGTTTAGTGAAAACAACCCGCATTGCATCTGACTCCAGGTCCAGTGCTCTTTCTACTCTGAGCTGCTGCTTACCAGGAAGTACCATCTTTTAAAAAATCAATGAATCATAGATATCCCAAACATTTTAAAACATATGTCAAATTCGAGTTAGAATAGTTAACATTTCACAGGAATTCAACTGGTGCTATATATTATACATAATACATTATCCTGTTAAATACGTTGACTATTAAACAGACAAGGAATTATGAATCTTTTGTCATACAGTATTTCTCATTCAATGGAATTCATCATTTCCACAGTTTCAAAGCAATACTGAATAGAAGGAGGATACTTGGGGATGTCAGCCAGGACATTTAAAAATAGCTTTATTATACAGAACTGGACATTATAATATATTCATTAAAACTGGATTCTAACAATTGAAGAAACTTCCAGTGGATTAATTTAAATAGTCCCCTAAATGGTGCTGTACCAGGATTTGATTCGTATACCATCTGTTGCACTGCACTTGGTTTTACTTGATTGTCAATGAGAAATACTACTTCCAAATGCCTTCATGATTTTTGTTCATGCTAGACTTAGGATTTTTTACTTCTTAGCCCTTGAAATTATTATTCTAACGTTACCTTTCTTAGGCATCTGTTTGCTGGGAATCTTCATGTAGAAAACATTAATATTGTCTTGGGGAGATGTTGACAGCAATAAATTAAAATAAAAAAGGAGTGCATGATTTCCTCTTTCTAAACTGTACCACTGATTTCCCCACAGGAATATTGGGCAGACATGTGGGTCGGAAACTTGACAACTGACAGCCTATTAGTTTAAGACTTTTTTTCTTCTCCCTCCCACCTTTTTTTCCCGACTCTTTGGATTCGGCCACAGGAGGACAAAACTAAAAGTTGTTCCATTTCTAAGCATTTTTCCTTTTGCAACATTCATGCTCCAGTTTCTCGGAAGACTATTTTGTCAGAGTAAACTGCCTTTCTTCATCAAGGTTGAGTTTCTGGTATAAATTATTCTGTTTGTTTGCATAGGAGAAGAACGCGATGAGAAACTTTGAAGCAGGGAAAAGGAACAGAAATTCAAAGAGAAACTGCAAGTTAAGTGACTTCAGGGCACATCTGACCACAGACTGTCTCCCAGAGCAAATCTCTAGTGGTAATTGCAGCTAAAGACAGAAACATTTCCATTCCCTTGTTTGACTCAGAGGCTAGGCTGCAGTAGGAACCCCTTCTTTCTTTTTAAGCTGCCCTGGGCTAAGGTCTACTAGGCACATATGGTTTGACTCGGGGGAGGTCTGTGATCCCAATGTATTTCCCCCATCTAGGTTCTGTGTTAGAATCCTTTTTCCTTACTAATTTCAAACATGATAAAGAAATTTAACCAAATCATGCAGAAATGTGATTTACAGTGTGATTTTTATCCAGGCAGAAAATAATTTTGGGTGTCTGTGTATGTACTGAGGGGTGTGAGGGGAGCTAGGATAGATGGAGGCAGAGGGCGAGGAAAATGGAGTTGAAATGCAGAACAGCCCTGCCTACTTCACACAGTTCTTTAGTTGTAGGCTAGGAAGGAAGAAAAGCTGATAGAGGGATTCAAAAGGTTTAAGAAGGATGTGGTAGACTCTCAGTCTGACAGCCCTGTATTCAAGTTCTACTCCACAGGCCCCTTTTAGCCATAGCATCAGTTAGGATTCCAAGAAGAAATAGACAGCATGTTGACAGAATAGAATAATTGGTAGAGGATTTATTTACAGAGATTAATTATGAATGTGTCAATGTCAGAAACCACAAAGAATAGCACAATAACCCAGGCTAGTCCAAGCTAAACTTTTAACCTTCCCTAGGCCCTAAGGGATGGAGTTAGGAAGTGGTTCTCAAAACCCAGAAGGACTGAGTAGGGTACAGCTGACCACCTCGAGAGAAGTGGTGACCTTGCTGGAGAACTAAGCTATCTCAAGGTGACCCAGTAGGGAGAGAAACAGGAGAATAAATACCTTGACTTAATCTTCCTCCCTCCTGATCTCCTGCTGGTAATTCCCATTGCCCAAACCCAACCAAAAGTCAGAGGGCAAGTAAGCCCTCTGGTGTGGTCCATACAGGTCAGTCTTCCAAGGAAGAAAGCAGGGTGGAAAGGGAAGGGGAGGACTACTTTTGGAGCATCAGACAAAACATCCAGCACAGCCACCAAGATTTTGAGATTCACAGCACAGACTCCTGGGAGCCTGGTAGAGTGCTGGAACCATCTACTGAACCGACTCCAGGGACTGGGGCATTTTGTCTTCATGCATACTCTGCTCCACAGCTTTGGGGTCAGAGGCAGTAGGCTTTCCCATGATAGAAACTCTTTTCTCTGTTCTTTAATCTTCATTCCCTTTTCCAATTTCCTCCTTCATACTTTCCTAATCTGGTATCCTTTGGTATGTCATTTAAAACTCTTTGGCTTGTAAGTCACAAAACAAATGAATAAAAACAATCTCAAACAGACTTAAGGATAAAAAGAAATTTATTGAATCATATAACTAAAAAGCCCAGATCCTGGTTACTTAGGTTTCAGGCATAACCAAGTCTTGGAACTCTATGTCATTAGAAACCACTCTTTCTCCATCTCTCTATACTGCTTTCCATCACGTTGGCTTCATTCTCAGGCTCCACAAATCAAGATATGTACAATGGCTGCCAGCACTATCAGGCCTATGTCCTCAAAGGCTAATTTTCCTTCAAAAGACTTCCCTGGTGGCTCAAATGGTGAAGAATCTGCCCACAATTTGGGAGACCCGGGTTCGATCCCTGGGTAGGGAAGATCCCCTGGAGAAGGGCATGGCTACCCACTCCAGTATTCTTGCCTGGAGAATCCCATGGACAGAGGAGCTTGGCAGGCTAAGTCCATGGGGTCGCAAAGAGTCTGGCACAACTGAGCAACTTATCACTTTCACTTTCCCTTTGAAAAGGTAGCTTCTCTTCCCTGATAGTTCAAATAAAAATTCTGAGTCTCTCATTGGCTTGAATTGGATTCTCTGTCCATTCCTGAACCAACCTCTGTGGCCGCAAGGAGAAACTTCTCTAGTTGGCCAGGCTTGAGTCACATGCCCAGCCCTGGAGCTTGGGGTGATATCAATACCACTCAGCTTGCCTGGAATGAAAGTCAGGGAGAGGTGATCCTCCTGAGGAAAACTGAAGTGATTTTACTAAAGAAAGGTGCACGAGTGGAAGATAGAATAGCTGTCCACTGCCTTTTGTCAGTGTCCTGTCAAATCCTGCATCTACTTATGGTTGTTCCTGTACTTTTAGACTAAAATCTTTTCAAAATTTTAACATTAAGGTCTCCAAAGACAGTCTTTCACTCTACTCTGGCATTTTGTCAACAGCTTTAGCTTGGAAAAAAAGCAAGGTGGAAAGAGAGAAAGAAACCATCTTGATTTATTCTACTTTGTCTCTACCAAAGAGAATTCCATAATTTAAATCTGCACTCAAAGTCTGGCTTCCATAAAACGTTTTCTTCTCAGAATAGAATGATACAGTCTTCATAAAATAGTTATGAATAACTTGAATCATAAAAGTATTTGACTTGCATCAGAACAAATTTGTTCACAAGTAAGACGCAGGATGAGGGTAACATCCTTTCCCTCCCCTCCAATCCTCTGACTGATGACATCATCTTGTATATAGAAAATCCAAGGAATTTATTAGGACTATGACAGCTAGAGAATAAGTTCACTAAGATTGCAAGATAAAATATCAGCACAAAAAAATTGATTGTCTTTCTTTGCACTAGTGGTGAACAATTAAAAAATGAAATTAACAAAACAATTCCATTTATAATAGAATAAAAAAGAATAAAATATTTAGGAAAAGGTTACCAAACAAGTATAAGACTTACACACTGAAAACTACATAATACTGTTGGAATAATATATAATGGAAATAACCCCCATGTCCACCAACTCATGAATGGATAAAATATAACATATCCATACAGTGGAATATTATTCAGGCATAAAAGGAATGAAATACTGATCCATGCCACAGCATGGATGAATCTCAAAACATTATGCTAAAAGAGCCAAACACAAAAGGTCACATGTTTGATTCCATTTATATGATGTATCCAGAACAGGCAAATCCATAAAGATACATCTGTGGTTGCCAAGGGCTGGAAGGAAGGGGAATGGAGAGTGCCTTTTAATAGGAATGAGGATATCTATCTGCGCATCACTTAACTATCTATACATCCATCTACCCATCTATATATAGAGGAAGAGAAATTTCTGGGTCATATGGTAATTTTATGTTTAACTTTTTGAGGAACTGTCAGACTGTTTTCCAAAGCAGTTGCACCATTTTCCAGTCCCGCCAGCAAAGTATGAGGGTTCCAACTTCTTTATATCCTTGCCAACACTTTTATTATTTTTTTCTTATTATAGCCATCCCACTGGGAGTGCAGTGGCATATTATCATGTTTTTTTAAAATGTATATTTATTTGGCTGTTCTGGGTCTTAGTTGCAGAATGTGGGATCTAGTTCCCTTACCAGGAATCGAACCCGGGCCCTCTGCATTGGGAGCTCAAAGTCTTAGCCACTGAACCACCAGAGAAGTCCCCTTATCATGGTTTTGATTTGTATTTTGCATTTCCCTGATGACTAAGGACAGAGAGCATTTTTTTTTTCTTCTGCTCATTGGCCATTTGTATATTTTCTTTGGAGAGATGTCTGTTTAGATCCTGTGCTAATTTTTAGTTTGGTTGTCATTCTGCTCTTCATTTGTTAGGGTTATTTATATGTTTTGAATACTAGACCTTTATCAAATACAAGATTTGCCAAAATCTTTGGAGCAAGTTGTGAACTTAGGAATTGTGAGTCTTCCAACTTTGTTGTTCTTTTTAAAAAAAAATTTTTTAGCTTTTCTGCATACCTTTAATTTCCATGTAAATTTTTTTACCTGTCTGTCAATTTCTGCAAGAAAGATTCTATTTCAGTGATTGCTTTAGAGTTTATAGCAGGTTTTCTCAGTCTCAAAATTGTTGACCTTTTGGTCCAGGTAATTCTTTGTTTCAGGGACCATCCTGTGCATTTTGGAAGGTTTGGCAGCATCCCTGGCCTCTACCCAGTAGACATCAGTAGTACCCTCTTCAGTTGTGGAAACCAAAAATGTCTCCAGACATTCCAAAACGTCTTCCAGGGGTCAAAATCACCCCTGATTGAGAACCACTGGTTTAGAGTATGTATCTTTAACATCATAATCTATCTACCTTTGAGTTATATCATACCACTTTACATATTGTATATGAACCTTACCATAGAACCTTATGTTTGACTTCTCCCCTGTGGGTCTTTCTGCTATTGTTATCATACATTTTACTGATTCATATATCATAAGCTGCTCAACACATTGTTATTATTTTTATTTAAACAGTAAACTATTTTTAAAGAGATTTCAGTAATAAGAAAAAGTTATTATATATTTAATTATGTAGTTATCATATATGTTATACTGACAACCTCTACCATTTGAGTTGTTTAGACCATTTATATACTATGTGATTATTAATTTGGTTGTATTTAAATCTACTCTCTTGTCATTTGTTTTCTGTTGGTCCCATCTGTTTACTGTTCTCCCTTTCTTGTTTTTCTGTCTTCCATCGGAATTAATTGTTTTAAAATGATTCTACTTTATTGACTTATTAGCTATTATTGCTTCTTTTATTTCTTGTGTGTGTGTTTAGACATTGCTTAAGGGTTTCACTGTAGAAATCTTTATCACTGTCTACCTTCAAGTCATATTACAACAATTCATGTATAGTATAGGAACTTTACAACAATTAACTTCCATTTCATCTTTGTGCTATTTATCATACATTTTTCTTCTATGTATGTTATAAACACCACACTTCATTGTTATTAATATTACGTTTGCTTTAACATGTATCATTTTTTTGTTCTTAACATGACTTTTAATAGCTAAATAGCATTATGTACTATCCAGAGTATGGATGCATCAAAATTTATTTAATCAATTCCAAATCGTGCGTTAAGGTTGTTACTTATTTTTCCTTGATATTAAAAATTAAATATCAATGAACATTCTTGTGCTAAAATACCTTTGCACACTTCTGATTATTCCTTTAGGATATTTTTTGTGGCCAAAAAATATATATATACACAACATAAAATTTGCCATCTTAACTATTTTTAAGTGTAGAGTCCAGTACTTTTCAGTGAGTTCACATTTTTGTGAAACAGATCTCCAAAACTTTTTCATCTTACTCTGAAACTTTGTAGCCATTAAACAGCAACTATTCTTTTCCCCTTCCTCCCAGCCTCTGGTTAACAAACATTCTACTTTATGTTTCTATTAATTTAGATACCTCATATAAGTGGAATTATACAGTATTTGTCTTCATGTGGCTGGCTTATTTCACTTAGCATAATGTTCTCAAGGTTCATCCATGCTGTAACATATGACAGAATTTCCTCCCTTTTTAAGGTTGAATAATATTCCATTGTATGCATATTCCACATTTTGTTAACCCATTCATATGTTGATGAATATTTGGCTGTTTCTCCCTTTTGGCCATTATGGATAATGCTCCTATGAACATGGGTGAACAAATATATTCTCAAGACTCTGCTTTCAATTCTTTGGGGCACACAGCCAGAAGTGGGACTGTTGGATCATATGGTAGTTCTATTTTTAATTTTTAAGGCAGGTCTGTATAATTCTCCATAGCAGATGACCATTTACAGCCCCTTCAACAGTGCACAAAGGTTCCAGTTTCTCCACGGCCTTCAGTTCCGTTCAGTCGCTCAGTCGTGTCCGACTCTTTGCGACCCCATGAATCACAGCACGCCAGGCCTCCCTGTCCATCACCAACTCCCGGAATTTACCCAAACTCACCTCTGTCGAGTCGGTGATGCCATCCAGCCATCTCATTCTCTGTTGTCCCCTTCTCCTCCTGCCCCCAATCCCTCCCAGCATCAGAGTCTTCTCCAGTGAGTCAACTCGTCCCATGAGGTGGCCAAAGTATTGGAGTTTCAGCTTTAGCATCAGTCTTTCCAATGAACACCCAGGATTGATCTCCTTTAGAATGGACTGGTTGGATCTCCTTGCAGTCCAAGGGACTCTCAAGAGTCTTCTCCAGCACCACAGTTCAAAAGCATCAATTCTTCAGCAATCAGCTTTCTTCACAGTCCAACTCTCACATCCATACATGACTACCGGAAAAACCATAGCCTTGACTAGACGGACCTTGGTTGGCAAAGTAATGTCTCTGCTTTTTAGTATGCTGTCTAGGTTGGTCATAACTTTCCTTCCAAGGAGTAAGCGTCTTTTAATTTCATGGCTGCAATCACCATCTGCAGTGAATTGGGAGCCCCCAAAATAAATTCAGCCACTGTTTTCCCATCTATTTGCCATGAAGTGATGGGACCAGATGCCATGATCTTTGTTTTCTGAATGTTGAGCTTTAAGCCAACCTCTTCACTCTGCTCTTTCACTTTCATCAAGAGGCCTTTGAGTTCCTCTTCACTTTCTGCCATAAGGGTGGTGTCATCTGCATATCTGAGGTTATTGATATTTCTCCCAGCAATCTTGATTCCAGCTTGTGCTTCCTCCAGCCCAGCATTCGCATGATGTACTCTGCATATAAGTTAAATAAGCAGAGTGACAATATACAGCCTTGACGTACTCCTTTTCCTATTTGGAACCAGTCTGTTGTTCCATGTCCAGCTCTAACTGTTGCTTCCTGACCTGCGTATAGGCTTCTCAAGAAGCAGGTCAGGTGGTCTGGTATTCCCACCTCTTTCAGAATTTTCCACAGTTTATTGTGATCCACACCGTCAAAGGCTTTGGCATAGTCAATAAAGCAAAAATAAATGTTTTTCTGGAACTTGCTTTTTCGATGATCCAGCGGATGTTGGCAATTTGACCTCTGGTTCCTCTGCCTTTTCTAAAACTAGCTCGAACATCTGGAAGTTCACGGTTCAGGTATTGCTGAAGCCAGGCTTAGAGAATTTTGAGCATTACTTCACTTACTAGCACGTGAGATGAGTGCAACTGTGCCGTAGTTTGAGCATTCTTTGGCATTGCCTTTCTTTGCGACTGGAATGAAAACTGACCTTTTCCAGTCCTGTGGCCGAGGTCAGGGCAGCGGCCGAGATGAGCTACCCCACGTCCACGTCCTTATCATCATGTTATTTTCTGTTTTGTGATAGTAGCCATGCTAATGAGTGTGAGGCAGCTCATAGATCTGTGTTTCATTAGGGTTTATGCCTAAAGTTTTATTTTGTCCCATTGATTGGGCCATGTTTCTCTGTTTCTTGTAATTTTTTGCTGGGCTTTGGGCATTTGAAAAACTACTCTCGCTGCTGAAAGTTCTGAAACCTCTCAAACCTTTTCCGATCTCCTGCTCCCCCTGGTGTCTGCTTGCAGAACTACAGTCCTAACATGATGTTTTTTATTCTCAGTGACTTTCAAATCTATTTTCATGCGTTCGTGTCCTACTCTTTGCGACTCTATGGACTTTGGCCTCCAGGCTCCGCTGTCTATGTGATTCTCCGCACAAGAATACTTAAGTGGGTTGCCATGCCTCCTCCAGGGGATCTTTCCAGTCCAGAGATCGAAGCCACGTCTTTCATGTCTCCTGCATTTGCAGGCAGGTTCTTTACCACTAGTTGGTTCTTTACCACTAGCTCCACCTGAGAAGCCCAAACCTGCTCTCAGTGGCTTCCAAATCGTGGTGCTGGTCCCATCAGTGTTCTGAATCAGGCAACACAAAAACTAGTCCCTCTGGCAGTCCCAGACAAGTCAGAACGTTGGACATATGTTCCTTTTTTATTCATTCTGGGGGGAGGTGGTCTGGTATGGAGGTTTTCCTCCTGGTAACTCTGTCTACTATGCTACAGAGAGGGAGTGACATGAACGAGTAACCAAAATGCATGAATTTTCCTACTCTTTCACTGGAATCCCTCTTGGTTTTATAAGGGCCTAGTTGCTGGAGCTTCTCATCTTGGTCTCTAGAGTTTTCACAGAGTTATTCTGGTCTGTGTATTACTCAGTGTAACTCAGTGTCTCTGTGGGGAAAGGAGGGCCTGCAACTTCCTAATCCACCATCTTGTTACCTTTGCCCTTATTTTAAATCAGGTTTTCTAAATCATTCAGTTGTAGAAGTTCATTATATATGCTGCATATTAACCCCTTATCACATTTATAAATATTTCTCCCTTTCCATGCGGATTCCTTTTCAATCTTTTTAATGTGTCCTTTAATGCAAAGATGTTTTAAATTTTAACATAGTGCAATTTATATATTTTTTAAAATTTGATGCCTGCATTTTTTGGTGTCAAATCCAAGAAATCATTGCTAAATCTGTTCTAATTGAAAGAGACACATGTACTCCAATGTTCATTGCAGCACTGTTTATAATAGCCAGGACATGGAAGCAACCTAGATGTCCATCTGCAGATGAATGGATAAGAAAGCTTTGGTACATATACACAATGGAGTATTTTTCAGCCATCAAAAAGAATGCATTTGAATCAGTTTTAATGAGGTGGATGAAATTGGAGCCAATTATACAGAGTGAAGTAAGCCAGAAAGAAAAACATCAATACAGTATACTAACGCATATATATGGAATTTAGAAAGATGGTAACCTGAACCCTGTATACGAGACTGCAAAAGAGACACAGGCATATAGAACAGTCTTTGGGACTCTGTGGGAGAGGGTGAAGGTGGGATGATTGGGGAGAATGGCATTGTAGCATGTATATTATCATAAGTGACCAGTCCAGGTTCGACGCATGATACAGGATGCTTGGGGCTGGTGCACGGGGATGACATGGAGGGAGGATATGGGGAGGAGGGAGGTGGGAGGGGGGTTCGGGAGGGAGAGCACATGTACATCCGGGGCAGATTCATGTCAATGTATGGCAAAACCAACCAATATATTAATGTAAGGTAATTTGCCTCCAATAAAATAAATTTTAAAAAAAAAGAAAAAAAATAAAATAAAAAAAATTATTTGCGTTTTTATATTTAAAGTGTGTTTCTTGCAGGCAACTTATAATTGGGCCTTGGTTTTAAATCCACTGTCTTGAGAATCTGACTTAATTGGGGTACAACTTCAGTGGTGTATTTGCCCCATTTATTCTTTTTTCTCTTTTTGCCTTATTTTTGATGAATTGCATATTGTTTATTATTTCACTTTTGCCTTTGTTGGTTTTATTAGCATTTGCTCTCTATTGTTATTTTAGGGTTGCTTTATCTACACTAGTTTGTTAATATTAAGTTAATTTTATCTTAAGGATTTAAATAATAAGAAAAAATCATATATGTTTGTATATCTCCTTATTGTAACAATTTCTAGTGTTCTTTATTCCTTTGTAGAAATCTACATTTCCATCTATCATTTTCCTTCTGCCTGAAGAAATCCCTTTAACACTTACAGTATGGGTCAGCTAATAATGCATTTTTTCAGCTTTTGTATATCTGAATAAGTATTTCACCTTCTTTCTTGATATTGTTAAAAATAAGACTCACAAATGGAGTCACTTATGCGAAGCCTCACATCACCAAACAAAACTTAACTACAGTTTCAGCTTTCCCAAAAATGGAATCTTAAACCAATCAGTCAGGAATTACCTGATCAGTACTAGTGAGGCAATCTTCCTGATAGACCCCTGCCATCCCGTAAAGGAAAGTGACCTTGCCACAACGAACCTGCTAGCATAATTTCCTTGCTCCTGCTCCCTTATGCCTATAAAAATCTTTCATTTTGTACAGTTCCTGGAAATGCCTTTCTACTAGATGGGATGCTGTCTGATTCATGAATCATTGAATAAAGCCAATATGATCTTTAATTTTTACTGAGTAAAAATTGTTTTCTAACAATATTTTCACCGGATAAAATTCTAGGTTGACAAACATTTTTTAATTTCAAGACTTTAAAGGTTTTGCTCCTCTGTCATCTTACATAATTTCTGATATGAAATTTACTATCATCCTTTTATGTAACATGCCTTGTTCTGGTTGTTTTTAAGATTTTCTCGGGGAATTCCCTAGTGGTCCAGTGGTTACAACTCAGTACTTTCACTGTTGTGACTCCAGTTGAAACCATGGTCAGGGAATAAAATCCTTCCTGCGAGCTGCACAGTGGGGTGAAAAAAAAGATTTTCTCTCTCACTCATGAGCAATTTAATCATATATGCCTTGGTGTAGTGTTCTTTAATATTTTGTGTGCTTGAGGTTCTTTGAGCTTCTTGGATCTGTGGGTTCATAGCTTTCATGAACTTTTGGAAACTTTTTAACCATTTTCTGTACTCCCTTTGAGAACTTCAATTACACAAATACAGTTTTACCATAGCTCAGTGATGCATTGTTCAATTTTTTGGATGCTTTTTCTTCTGAGTGTGTCATTTTGGATAGTTTCCATTGCTATATTTTCAAGTTTACTATTTTTTTCTTCTTCAATGTCTAATTTACTGTTAGTCCCATTCAGTATATTTTTATTTCAAATTGCGTAGTTCTCAATTTCATAGATTTTGTCTTTTTATATTATACATGTCTTTATGACTTTTGAACATACAGAATTATAGTTATAACAGTTTTAGTAGCTATAACAACTGTTTTAATGCCCTTGTCTGCTAATTCCAATATCTCTGTTGTTTTGGGGCTGCTTTTGATGGGTTGATTTTTTTTCATCTCATTATGACTTCAGTTTTCCTGCTTCTTTGCATGCCTAGCCATTTTTGATTTGATAACCAACATTGAGAATTTTAACTTCTTGAGTACTAGTTGTTTCTGTAATCCTACAATTATTGAAGCTTTTTCCTCAGAGACACTTAAGTTATTACATGGAAACAGTTAAATCCTTTAGGATCTTGCTTTTATATTTTAGGTGGGTTGAGAGCAGTGTTCAGTTTGAGTCTACATATCCTCCACTACCTAGGCCAGAACCTCAATATTCTACCCAATGTTCCATGAATTGTGAGATTATTACCAGTCTGGATAAGGGAACAGGCGCTATTTCCATGTCTATTTGTGTTCTAATCCTTTTTTGTGATTAATTCCTTAGCTTTGAGTAGTTTTTTCACATGTGAGCACATCAATACTTGAGAGGACCCTCTGCAGGTCTCTGAAGTTATATACATATATGTATGTATATATGTACATAGTCTTACTCTGTCTTGAAAATACTGGTTGCCTTAGTGTCCCCCAGATTCTTCACTCCCTCTCCTCAACTCATGGAGTTTTTCAGTTTCTACCTGATTCCCTCTCCTTGTGCTATGTCCTAGAAACTGTCTCCAGATCGTATGCTGAGCAAACACGGGGATCACCTCATTTGTTTCCCATTTCTCAGGGATCACTGTCCTTCGTTACTTAGTGTCCAGTGACTTGAAAACTGTTATTTCCTATCTGGTGTCCATTTGTAAAAATGTAGTAATCTTTTTGTAATAAGAGAGTAAATCGAGTCTCTACTATACTATCTTGGTCGGTAGCAAAAATCTACCTCCTTTTTTGTTAAATTTTATTTCAAAGTATTTCAGTCAGGCTTCAGTTAAAGCAGTCAGACTACTCTGCATGTGTGTGTACATGTGCACACGTGTGAATGTGCCTGTGAGTGTGCGTTGTGTCGTGTTTAAGGGATTCGTTATAGAGATTGTACCTTACACAATTGTGAGAACTAGTTAAGAAGTCTGTGTAAGGCTCCTATCTTCACATATGATGCTGAAACTTGAAGTCCACAGTGCAGATAGTCGGGAAGGCAAGATGGATGTAGATATGAAGTATGGGAGAGAACGAAAACAAACTGGGCCTCACAAGCATGAGCTAGTTCCCAAGGATGAATGAAACTTGTGTCAGTTCTTGCTTCCTCTGACCCTGACGGAATGTGTATCCTGCAGAGGCCAAGACACTGGTACAAAACTAAAGTCACACACCTGACCCAGGACTCAGAAAAGTTAAAGGAGAACTGAGGGGAAGGTGGGACAGTTTCAAACCCAGTTGCTGTCTTGTGCCACTGAAGTCAGTCAGCAGCAAAAAACAATGTGTTCAAGCTACAAAAGGGCTACTGCTTCCCTTCAGTCCTCCAAGTCCCCCACAATAGTCTCTCCTGTGTCCCACTCTAGCTGGAAATGTAAAGGAAAAGGAATTCTGGAAAATGTAGTTGGACCTAAACGAATTAACTCATTACCAATTAAGTCATTTCAGTGACTGAAGTATTTTCTCCATTTTTAGTTATCCTCATTTGTTCCTAATACAAAGAAAATTTAACTTTTAAATATTTACTTTGGGGACTTATCTGGTGGTCCACTGGCTAAGACTCTGTTCCCAATGCATGGGGCTCAGGTTTGATCCCTGGTTGGGGAAATAAATCAATCCCACATGCCACAGCTAAGAGGTCACATGGTGCAACTAAAGAATTTGCATGTCACAGGTAAAGATCCTGCATGCTGCAAATAAGACCTGGCACAGCCAAATAAATAAATAGATATTTTAAAATAAACAAATGACTGAATAAATATTTATCCATCAACCTTGATGATGTCATCAATCGTATTAGTATTTATCAGTGTCTCTTGGATTTTCTGGGTATACACTCACACCAGAAAAAGTTATGATTTTTTGCAATATTTATTATACTCAATCATTTTATTCCTTTATTGCATTGATTAGAATAAGAATATGTGGAAGAATAATTATAATAGCACTCCTGTGTAATTCTTGGTTATCTTGGAAATGTTTTTAGTGTTTCATTCTTCAGAATGATATTTGTTGTTTGTTTTTAGTAAGGAGCCTTTAGGTAGGTCTTTCTATTCCTCTTTTACCTTGTGTTTTTATTAGGGATAGTTACTGGATTTTATGAAAGCAATTAAAGTATATTATTAATATGACCCATGATGTTCTTCTTTAATTCATTTTGTTATGAATTACGAGTACAGATTTATTTATACTGAACCACCTTTGTATTCCTTGAATACATCTAAAATGATAATAATGGATTATACAATATTTTCAACACTAAATCAGTTCAGAATTAACTGCAACTAATAAAGCCTAAAAAATAGCCTGTTAACCATAAAGACACTGAAATATTTAGCAACAATGGAAGTCTGGAGCAGGTGTTTCCAAGGCCTTTGAGAGGCTGAATAAACTCATCAAGGACCCAGCTCTCTCACTTTTCCATACTACCATTAGAAGTGTGCTCTAATAAAGTCGAATCCCTTTTTCAATGTTTGCTGACAGCTTTTAAGCTTCACCCTCCCTCTTCCCTTTGTGCCTCACATCTTGGTAAGCTGGTAAGAAAGCCTGGGTTCTTCTTTGTTTGGCACCAGCCATAGATTCAAACCCCCGGGCGCCAACCCATGAACAGAAACCTTCACTCTAGCCCACCACTCCCCAGACCACCATAAAAATCCCCAGTCAGGGCTTCCCAGGTGGCACTAGTGGTAAAGAATCTGCCCGCCAACGCAGGAGATGCGGGTTTGATCCTTGGGTCGTGAAGGTCCCCTGGAGAAGGAAATGGCAACCCACTCCAGTATTAAGAAAAGAAAAAAGAAAGAAAAAATCCCAAGTCAGTCTTTCTTTCCTTCCTCTCTCACATCATTTCAGATCAGTTTGAGATGCCTGCCCTGGTTGCCCCAGAAAGCAATTTCAGTGTTGACATCAAAACCAAATTTGGGGTGGGGGTCCATGCTGTCTCTGTAGGGTGTCCACAGTCAGTACTGTGAGCAGGATGCTGAGACAATGATCACCACCTCCAGGGGTGTGTCTTCTCTTGCTCTGCCTTGCTGACTCTGATGCCTGCTGGCTAGCCTGCCCTTTGAGTTGTGCTGCTTTGTGCTACATTGGCTGAGTCCTCCAGAGCTCTGTTATAGATTTAACTAAGTCAGAAGTTTCAATAATTAATTGGCATTTAGAAGTATGGGATCAGAGCCCTCCTTAAAGTGAATGACCCTGGGTTGTGTGTCTTGGCCCAGACCTATCTGTGTGTCTTGGAATGAATCATCTGTCTTGATTCCAGCCTAAGCTGTGACTAATGCTGTTATTGAGTCGCTAAGTCATGTTCGACTCTTTGCAACCCCATGAACTGTACCCCACCAGGCTCCTCTGTCCATGGGATCTCCCAGGCAAGAATACTGGAATGGGTTGTCACTTCCTTCTCCAGGGGCTCCTCCTGACCCAGAGAAGCCATATATATATATATATATATATATATATATATATATAAAATCATACATCAATCATAATTATAAAAGAAGAGAAGCGAAAGGCAAAGGAAAAAGGGAAAGATATATACAAGTGAATGCAGAGTTCCAAAGAACAGCAAGGAGAGATAAGAAAGCCATCTAAAGTGAACAATGCAAAGAAATAGAGAAAAACAATAGAATGGGTAAGACTAGATATCTCTTCAGGAAAACTGGAGATACCAAGGGAACATTTTATGCAAAGATGGACACAATAAAGGACACAAACGGCAAGGTCCTAACAGAAGCAGAACAGATTAAAAAGAGGTGGCAAGAATACAAAGAAGAACTATACAAAAAAGATCCTAATGACCCGGATATCCACGACGGTGCAGTCACTCACCTAGAGCCAGACATCCTGAAGTGTGAACTCAAGTGGGCCTTAGGAAGCATTACTATGAACAAAGCTAGTGGAGGTGATGGAATTCCTTCCAGCTGAGCTATTTCAAATCCTAAAAGAGGATGCTGTTAAAGTGCTGCAATATATCAGCAAATTTGGAAAACTCAACAGTGACCACAGGACTGGAAAAGGTCAGTTTTCATTTCAATTCCAAAGAAAGGCAATGCCAAAGAATGTTCAAACCACTGTACAATTGCTCTCATTTCACATGCTAGCAAGGTAATGTTCAAAATCCTTCAAGCTAGGCTTCAACAGTACATGAACCAAGAACTTCCAGATGTATAAGGTAGATACAGAAAAGGTAAGGAACCAGAGATCACATCAGCAACATTCGTTGGATCATAGAAAAAGCAAGAGAATTCCAGAAAAACATCTGCTTCATTTACTATGCTAGAGCCTTTGACTATGTGGATCACAACAAACTGTAGAAAATTCTTAAAGAGATGGGAATACCAAACCACCTTACCTGCCTCCTGAGACACCTGTATTCAGGTCAAGAAGCAACAGTTAGAACGGGACATGGGACAACAGACTGGTTCCAAATTAGGAAAGGAGTACGTCAAGGCTGTATATTGTCACCCTGCTTATTTAACTTATATGCAGAGTACATCATGCAAATGCTGGGCTGGAAGAAGCACAAGCTGGAATCAAGATTGCCAGGAGAAATATCAGTAACCTCAGATATGCAGATGACACCACCCTTATGGCAGAAAGTGAAGAGAACTAAAAAGCCTCTTGATGAAAGTGAAAGAGGAGAGTGAAAAAGCTGGCTTAAAACTCAACATTCAAAAACCTAACATCATGGCATCCAGTCCCATCACTTCATGGCAAATAGAAGGGGAAAAACTGATAGCAGTGACAGACTTTATTTTCTTGGGCTCCAAAATCACTGCAGATGTTGACTGCAGCCACGAAATTAAAAGATGCTTGTTCCATGGAAGAGAAGCTATGACAAACCTAGACAGCATATTTAAAAGCAGAGACATCACTTTGCTGACAAAGGTCTGTATAGTCAAAAAGCTATGGTTTTCCAGTAGTCGTGTATGGATGTGAGAGTTGAATCATAAAGAAGGCTGAGTGCCAAAGAATTGATGCTTTTGAACTATGGTGCTGGAGAACACTCTTGAGAGTTCCTTGGACAGCAAGGAGATCAAACCAGTTAATCCTAAATGAAATCAACCCTGAATATTCATTGGAAAGACTGATGCTGAAGCTGAAACTCCAATATTTTGGCCACATAATGAGAAGAACTGATTCAATGGAAAAGACCCTGATGCTGGGAAAGACTGAAGGCAGGAGAAGAAGGGGACAACAGAGGATGAGATGGTTGGATGGCATCACTGACTCAATGGACATGAGTTTGAGCAAACTCTGGGTGATAGTGAAGGACAGGGAAGCCTGGCGTGCTGCAGTCCAAGGGATTGCAAAGAGTCAGACATGACTTAGTGCCTGAACAACAACAATAATTAAGACTGGTTCACATTGATGTATGGCAGAGACCAACACAACGTTGTAAAGCAATTATCCACCAAGGGAAAAAATATGTTATATAAGTCTTAAGTGAATAAAGAAAAATGTATAACTTTTAGTATTAATTATTAAAGACTTTCAAGTGAAAAAAGAATGAATGATGCCCCACAGTAGATTGTTGTAGCCTCAGTGCTGTGGTCCTACCCACTAACGCTTCCATACTCAAAATTATTGAAACTACTGACTCTGTCCAAGCAAATGGTAGATCTTTTTTCTGTAACAGATTTGACTAATACATTCTGTTTAGTCTCTATTTCAAAAGTCTCTCACCTGTAGTTTGCCTTCACCTCCTAAGGTACATGATACACCTTCACCTGGTTATCTATGGAGCACATTAACAATCTTGCCATCGCACACAATCTTTGCAAAGTGATCTTAACTGCATCCAGCTTTCTCCAGGGGCACAGATATGGCTTTATACCCCTGACATCCTCCTCTGAGGCTATTCACTAGGCACATTTATTCAGGACGAACACAATCACATAGGGAGCTCAACAAGGGGGCTAGGCCATTGCCTCACACACAGTGCAAGACCCCACTACCTCTGTAAATTCCTGAAAAGTATTTAGTAAACGGAGGACCCCTCCATACCTGACACTGTCAAGAAATAGTTATTAATTCTCAACTTCCACAGTGTTAAAACAAGGCCAGTATCTTTTAGGCCTTTTGGGTTCTGGCAGTTACATACTCCTTATTTACAATTTTTCCTTTAGCCCATTTATGCAATTATTTGCAAATCAGCCCACCTTGAATGAAGCCCCTTCCAACAAAGGCTCTAGATTCTGTCAAAATCGCAATACAACAGCCACTCTCATTAGTGCCCCTCGGCTAGTCTCCTTTCACAAACAGAAGCTTTAGCAACCTTCTCTCATGCCTCCTTGGCTCCTCTGTCCACGGGATTTCCCAGACAAGAATACTGGAGTGGTTTGCCGTTTCCTTTTCCAGGGGATCCTCCCTACTCAGGGATCAAACTCAGGGATCAAACCCATGTCTCCTGCTTGGCAGATGGATTCTTTATTGCTGAGCCACCTGGGAAGCCCTTAGGCTGCATAGAGTGCCATAATCAACTTCAGTTAAATGAAGTGTGGTACACTTTTGTCATCACTCAAACACTGGGGTGAATTATCAAGAAGAGTCTGACTTCGCTTTCTGATGTTTGACTGTGGACAGCTTTTAGGCCTCAACCCACACTCTCCCCTGTACCCCCTCACCTGGGAAAGCTAAGAAGAAAGCCTCAGTGCTTTCTCCCTTGGTGATGGCAAGTTTCAAATCACAAGCCCCCACCTACACACAGGAACTGTCACCACAGCCCCAGCTCTCACTATGACTAAAATCCCCAGCCAGTCTTTCTTTGCTCTCTCAAGCCATTTTTGTACCAATTCGGGAGGTCTGGCTGTTCTCCCCAGAAAGCTCCTTAATAGAATAAACATTTTCAAACCTTCTTACTGTGCATGTGATGTCATCAGTCTGGATATCTGGACCAAATTTGGGATGGAGGCTCACCTTACATGATGGTCACAACGCATGTCTGCCATGTCTCCCCTCCTGGTCTCAAGGTAACTGCTGCAGCTGCAAACAACACAACCCCATACTGGCATCCTAAGGATGAGGGCTCGTGGTAAAAGATTTTCACTTTATTGGTCCTCTATCTAATCACAAAGGAAAATCTTTCCCTGAAACTTCCAGCAAATTTCCTGATATATCTCACTGACCAGCACAGGGTTACATGTCCACCCCTAAGTCAATCACAAGACCCTGTCCAGGGTTCATACGCCACTGACTAAGCAATGTAGAGGTTCTGTTAGCAAGGAAGAAAGAAGGGTTTGCTGTCATAGGAATGTTGATACTGTCCATTTTCAGATATGTAGGATTTTTGCAGATGGGTCAGTATATTTATACAATATTAACTTGCACACTATTTTTCTGATTGGCTATTAGCTTTATCAGCTTCACAAAATGAACTGGGGAGCTGCCCATCTTTTTCTGTGGTGTGTAATATATATCTTTAACTTACAATATACATCTTTAATATACCTTTAAGAGTTATTATACTCCTTCATATATAATGCAAGAATCTCACAACAAGGAATTGTTCTTGGACATGAACCAAAAGTAACATATAAATGTTGGTCCAATCTCTTTGCAGCTATATTTATAAATGAGATGGGTCAATAGTATTCTTTTTGGTACTATATTTTTGTCATCAGATATTATATGATAATGGCTACACAAAATGATCTGGGGGAGTTTTTCATATTTTTCTATGGTTGAAATGGCATACATCATAATTACCTGGTTTTAAAGGTTAAATAGGAATTAGCACAGAATCATTTTTGTGCTTTTAATAACTGACTATACTGTAACTGTGTATTTATAAATTGGAGTGCCCTAAGACTCAGTCCTCTGTTTTCTATTCTCTTCTCTCTCTAGGAGATCTCATTCAAGTACTTGGTTGTTAAGTACCATTGATTTCTTCCCTGTGCTCCAAACCTGTATATCCCAGAAGGCCTGCTTGATATCTCTAGTCTGGTCACTAAAAGACCTCAAAACCACATCTCTGAAACAACTTTTCAAACTTAAAAACTAGGGGTCATCCGTGTCTCCTTTTTTTCCTCTCAATCTTTACAACCCCCATCCAAACAATCTATAATATCTGTCAATTTTACTTTCAAAAAAGTGACTCTATACATGTTCAACAGCTACATGTTAAGGGAAGAAAAATGTATGGATCTTAAGTTTAAGAGAGATGTCTAGGTTGGGAATACTTCGACTTGTGGTGGAAGTAGTATTTTAAATTATAGAGAGGCTTCCCTGGTGGTCCAGTGGTTAAGACTCTGCACTTCCACTGCAGGTGATGTGGGTTTGATCTCTGGTCAGAGAACTAAGATCCTACATAAGATCCCATATGCCACACAGTGTGGCCAAAAATAATAATAAAACAAATTTTAAAAATAAAATTGTGCGATTGGGCCAAGATGGCAGAGTAGAAAGACCCCGAGCTCATCTCCTCTCACAGGCACATCAAAGTTACAATGATTTACAGCACACCTATCAATGAAAAAGCCCAGAACCTACAAGAAAAGATAATCTACAACTAAAGATATAAATAAGAAATCACAAGAGGGGTATGAAGGGTGGAGTCCAATATAGTCAAGTCTCATCCCCCCAAGTGGTGACCTACAAAAGGGAGAATAATTATAACTGCAAAGGTTCTCCCCAAGGAGGAAGAGGTCTGAGCCCAACATTGGACTCCCCAGTCCAGGGGTCCTGCATGGGGAAAGATGAACCCCTAGAAGGTTTGGCTTTGAAAGCCAGCTGGGTTCAATTTCCGAAGACGAAGAGGACTGGAGGAAACAGACTCCACTCCTAGAGTCTGCACCCAAATCTTATATGCTCCGGGACCCAGGGCAGAAGCACTAATGTGAAAGGAACCTTGGTCAGACCTACCTGCTGATCTGGAGAATCTCCCGGAGAGACAAGAGGCAACTATATCTCACCCTGGGGACACAGACACTGCTGGCAGCCATTTCCGAGAGCTCCTTCCACCATGTGGATCCTGGTGCTGGCAAGCACCATTTTGGAATCCTCCCTCTAGCTCATTAGCTTCAGGACCCAGCCCCACTCGTGCCCAACAGCCCGTAGGCACCAGTACTGGGATACCTCTGGCCAAGCAACTAACTGTGAGGGGGCACAGCCCTATGCACTAGCAGATAGGTTGCCTTCAGATCCTCTGAGCCCACAACCACCCCTAGACTAGGCCCTGCCCGTGAGAGGGCCCAGAAGCAGGCCCTACACACCAGTGCACATGTAATAGACCAGGGACCATCAGGTTCCTGTGGCCAGAGATCCTGGGACCCAGCTCAACCCAACAGTGGGCAGACACCAGCCCCAGAATCCCAGGCCCTGCCCAGCAGCAAGCCTGTTCTAGACTTTCCCCCAGCAAGAGGACACTAGCTCCATGAAAATCACAGCCCCCCAACCTATGTACCCAAGTCACTCTCCAGCAGGCCAGCTCCAGCCCTAGTACTAGATGGGCCCAGGCCCTGCCCACCAGCAAGCCTCCTCTAGCCTCAAGACAAGCCTCACCCCCCGCAGGTGAACACCAGCCCCAGGAAAACCATAGTCCTGAAGCCTACAGACCTGGATTAATCACCAGCAGGACGGAACCAGCCCTAGGACCGACTGAGCCCTGGTCCCACCCACAAGCAGGTCAATATAAGCTTCAAGACGCTCTGGGTCTTGCTGCCAGCTGTGTCAGGAACCAATTCTGGGACCCACTCCCCAGGCCCTGTAGACAGATCCCAGGACCTGGCTTTACCTACCAGCAGCCTGGCACTAGCTCTGGCTAGTAAACAAATGGGACCTGCTGCTGCTGCTGCTAAGTCGCTTCAGTCGTGTCCGACTCTGTGTGACCCCATGGACTGCAGCCCACCAGGCTCCTCCGTCCACAGGATTCTCCAGGCAAGAGTACTGGAGTGGGTTGCCATTGCCTTCTCCAAATGGGACCTAATTAAACTTAAAAACTTTTGCACAGCAAAAGAAATCACTGACAAAATGAAAAGACAGGCTACTGAATGGGAGAAAATATTTGCAAATGATATGATCAATAAGGGGTTAATATCCAAAATATATAAATAGTTCATACAACTCAACATCAAAAAACAAACAACCCATTCAAAAAATAGGCAGAAGACCTAAATAGTTTCTCCAGAGAAGATATATAGGTGGCAACAGACACATGAAAGGATACTCAACAGTGCTCATCATCAGAGAAATGTAAATCAAAACAATGAACTACCACCTCACACCCGTCAGAATGGCCATTATCAAAAAGGCCACAAATAACAAGTATTGGTGAGAATGTGGAGAAAAGGGAACTGCAGTACACTGCTAGTGGGAATGTAAATTGGTGCAGCTACTATGGAAAATAGTATGGAGGTTTCGCCAAAAACTAAAAATAGAACTACCAAACGATCCAGCAATTTCATTCCTTGGTATACATCCAAAGAAAATGAAAATACTAATTCAAAAAGACACACGCACCTCAATGTGCATAGCAGCATCACCTACAGTTATTTACAATAGCCAAGATATGGAAGCAACCGAAGTGTCCATCAACAGACAAACTGATAAAGAAGATCTGAGGCACACACACACACAATGGAATACTACACAGCCACAAGAAAGAATGAAATTCTGTCATCTGCAACAATGTAGGTGGACCTGGAGGACAGCCTGCTTAGTAAAATGAGTCAGAGAAAGTAAAATGCTGTATATTATCATTTTTAAAAATCTGAAAAATAAGACAAACTAGTGAATACAACGAAAAAGAAATAGACTCACAGATATAGACAACAAACTAGTGATTACCAGTGGTGAGAGGGAAGGGGGAAAGGCAAGATAGGAGTAGGGTATTAAGAGGTACCAACTATTATGGACAAAATAAATAAGCTACAAGGATATATTTATTGTACAGCACAGGGAACATAGCCAATATTTTATAACCATAAATGGAATATAATCTATAAAAATGTTGAATCACTATGTTATACACCTGAAACTAATACCTTATTATAAATCAACGATCTCTCTCTCTTCATATATGTGCATATACATATAACCAGACAGAATCTGGGGCTGTGACTGGGCATAGACTGTTAAAACTGTCACCCCACCATTACCACTATTATGACTTCTATATGCAGCAACTATATCATTGTAATAAGAACGAACATATTCTAAACCTTTTAGTCTTCACAACCTTATAAGGCAGATCCTATCTATATTCCCATTTTACAGCTGATGGGGTTGAAGTCCAGAGAAAATAAAATAACAGTATAGGATTGAATAAGCTCATTCAAGAAGAACATACAGAATGAAGAGGAGTCTGAAGACAAAACTGGGAAAATACTAACCTTGGAGCCGTGGGAAGAGAAGAACAAACAGTTGAAAGAAACAGAAAGATAAGCCAAAGGGACAAGAGGAGCATCAGAAGAATCTGATGTCACAGAAAGCAAGACAGGATAGAGTGAGTATCAAGGAGGGAATGGTCAAAAGAATCAAAGCCTACTGAAAAAAATCCCATAAAAACTATCCAAGTATCCACTTGCTTTTGTAGTGAGATAGTGACTACTGGCGACCTTATCAGAGATTTTTTCACTCAAGTTTTTGTGGGGTGAAAACCAAAGTGCAGCAGGTTGAACGGTAAAGGGAGCACAGTGAAGTGGACCTAGGACAGACTATTCTAATGAGAAGAAGGAAAGTCCAGAACATAGGTTAGAGCGAGGAAATTATTCCAAGCACGTAGGGAACCTGAAGAGGTTTGCTGTCTGGGAGAAAAATACCCAGCAGCCCAGGGGTGGTGCAACGTGGCTGAGAGGCAGAAAATACGGGGGGTGGGGCTGGGGGTGGGGGTGGGAAAATGTAGTGAAGTCCCTGAAAAAAAAGGAATGGGAGGAACTGGGATCTAGAGCTTGAAGATAGGGTTCAGCAAGGAAAACCAAGGGGCTTCATGGCTCAACTACTCGATTTTCTTGACTAGCCGAACTCCAAGGCTGTCTGCTTTAGGATTAGGGAAGAGTACAGACAGCTTGAAACCATATAGAAAATAGGAGAGAGCGGCAAGATGTAAGGCAAGATGGCGCTGAAGCAAAAGACCCCAGCCCCGCCCTCATCCCCGCCCCCAGCCCCGCCCTCATCCCCGCCCCCAGCCCCACCCCAACCCCACACCCCGCCCTCAGCCCCTCCCCCAGCCCCACCCCAACCCAACCCCGCACCCCACACCCCGCCCCCAGCCCCAGCCCCGCCCCCAGCCCCGCCCCAACCCCGCCCCCAACCCCGCACCCCACACCCCGCCCCCACCCCTCAGCCCCGCACCCCGCCCACTCAACTGACTCCCAGATTCGAAATTCTTTCGTCTCCAGGTGCTTCGGAATCGCTTGGGAAGGCGAATTGTCTGTGCGGCCTACTGCAGTCACTAGCCGGCCCACCCTGTCGGAGGCGGTGTGCTAAGGAAAGTGCGTACCAGGTGGGTCCAAGGGCAGGCGCCCCACTTCCCACCATACAAGGGGCGCCAGGCCGAGGGCGGGCGGGGGCTCCCACCATGCCTTGCAGCCTCACTCGAAGCCAACGGCTCTGATGCGCCACGCGGTGTGAAGAGCAGGTCACCCCACTCTTCGTTAGGGGGCTCGTGGGTGTGAGGGGAAGGAGGCGAAAGAGGAGGCCAGGACTGAACTGGGGCTGAAGGAGGGCTGAGTGGGGAGCCGAGAGGCGGATCAGTTTAGTGGCCATTGCTCACCACAGTTGCAGCGTCTCTGCTGACTAGGCCGCGGAAGTCATGGCCTTGGACATAGGAGATCCCAGGAGCGGTTTTCGCCACAGTGACGTAGTTACGTTCATCAACCAAGAAATACTCAAAAACGGCGGTGGCCCAGATTTCTACATGACCTACCGCTCGCGGCCCTGGAATGAGATAGAGGACGAGCTGCAGTCCGTCTTGGCCGACCTGTATATGCCTCGCAACCGCAAGAGGGCCTGTGCCTGGAGCGCGCTGGCCCTGAGCGTGCGGGTGGCCACGAGGCAGCGAGAGCAGCAGGCCTGCCGCATGCAGCGGCTGCAGGAGCAGGTGGAGGAGCGCGAGACGGCCGCCTGGGCCCTGGCCTCACAGCTGCAGCGTCTGCGCGAGGAGCGGCAGCAGATGATGATGCAGCTGCGCTGCACGCGCCAAGACCTGCAGCAGGCGCTGAGCGAGCGCGAGGCCCTGCGCCGGCAGCTGCTGCAGGCCGAGAGGCAGGCCCAGCCGGCCAGCTCTCGATCCCCGCAGCTCCGGGCTGATACGTGGCCCCTGACCGCTGAGGAGCGCAACAAGTTGCTGGTCTCGACCTCGCAGCGCAGGTGGCTGGAGACCCAGAGGCAGGAGGCGCGGAATGCTTCGGCAGACCGTGTGCAGTACGTGCAGAGAGCCCAGGATCCCTGGGCCCAGGTTGTTCAACCCCCAGTTCCCATGCCATGCCCCATGCACATGCCATACCCCATGCCCTTCCCATACCCACTACCTCCCCCACCTAGAGTACTCTCAGAAGCCCAAGTAGCCGCCGCCGCAGCGGCAGCATACCCGGCCCCCCAGATGCCTGCTGGGGTGATATATGCACCTGCTATGTGGCCTGTAGTTGTGTCCCAGGAAGAGGTAGCCCTGCCGTGGAACCAGAGGAACGAAGGCCAAGGGGAAGGTCCCCACTTAGGAAACCCTGTGGGGCACTTCCAAGATGACCCAACGAATCAACAACCTCAGGATCAGATGCCCAGGACGCCAGATGGTAAGAAAGCCTTTAAACCCTAGGAAGAGGGATCCTCAGGAGGAGGGATTTATTGGTACTGCCCTAAGGTACTGCTGCTGTGTCACTTCAGTCGTGTCCGACTCTGTGTGACCCCATAGACAGAAGCCCACCAGGGTCCCCCATCCCTGGGATTCTCCAGGCAAGAACACTGGAGTGGGTTGCCGTTTCCTTCTCCAGCCTAAGGTACAGAATGGGATTAATTTTTCCTGATGTTCGGCTTGCGATGAATGCAAGAAAATCTACATACTAACTGAGGTGGGAAGTCTTGCCCCAAAGAAGCTCCTCACTGAATTCAGGGATGTAGAAAAAGAATGGAGACATATTCTAAAGAGAAATCAATTTCTGGAGGTCCCCTTCTGATCAAAAACTTTTATTTACATCATAGAAAATTTGAAAATCCATCAAACAAAAATTTTCATTATCCTACCAACAAGCCATAACCATTTTAACACAACAATATGTTTCTATATATGGATCTTTTCCCCCACTTTCATATTATACATGTATACGTGTGTATACGTGTATTGTTTCAAAGAAAGATGAGATTCTAATAAATATGTTAATTTTTAAAGGAAAATTTCTCCAATGGCATTTAAATTCACAGGCGGTGGACTGTTGATAGCTGCTACTGATTGGTTGACACCTTAAGGTATACAGGCTGATGTGATTAAACATTCTCTTTTTCTCCTTCCTGTATTATTCTTAGCCCCTCTCTCACATACCAGATCTTTGGCTGAGAATAACCGTGCTTTTAGAACATAAGATCGGAGAAGGCAATGGCAAGCCACTCCAGTACTCTTGCCTAGAAAATCCCATGGATGGAGGAGCCTGGTAGGCTGCAGTCCGTGGGGTCGCTAAGGGTCGGGGACACGACTGAGCGACTTCACTTTCACTTTTCACTTTCACACATTGGAGAAGGAAATGGCAACCCACTCCAGTGTTCTTGCCTGGAGAATCCCAGGGAAGGGGGAGCCTGGTGGGCTTCCGTCTATGGGGTCACACAGAGTCGGACACGACTGAAGTGACTTAGCAGCAACAGCAGCAGTAGAACATAAGATACGTTTTATTCTAGGAACGCTGCTTTTCCTTGAGAATACTATCGTTATGCTGTATACGGCAGCCATGTTCATATTTGTTCCTTGATTTGTTTTTATAACATTCGTTGGTTTGGGCCTGTTCTTTGTGTCTCTAAGCTCCAGGACCTTCATGTGAGGCTGAAGGAGGTCCAGCTCCCCATGTGTGAATCGCCACAAAATGCCCTTCCAGCTCTCAGCAGCCTTTGCCTCAGTGAGATCTCAGCTGGCTGGAGCAGAAAAAAAGAATGAAGAATCAGAGGAAAGAAGACATTCTGACACATATCTTGTAACAAGGGAGGGTAGACAGATTTTGTTAAGCTAAATGCGTCTGTTGAGGAAAAGGGAATGACAAAGAGGGCTAGGAGGGTAGTATTAAATTTTAGAGATTTAGCAAGTTAGTTAAATTGCATTCATTAATTCATTGAACAAGCAGTTTTTGACTGTGTACTATATACTAGGAATTACTACTGTAGTTGTTATCTGGTGCACACATTTGAACTCAATTGGAGAAATAGGCTACATGACAGGAGATAGCCTAATTTGGCATACCAATTATATCAGGTATGACTTCTTTGCCTTACATATAGCGTGACTTTTAAGTAAACCCAATTGAAATAAAGTCAAAATTCATTTCTATAATTCTGGGGGCAAAATCAGAGACTTTCATGGAAGAATTTGAATGACTGAACTGCTCATCACATTAATCCCAGTGGAAATAAACGAGCAGGGGTATATATTGGGAATGTAGCCTCACAAAAGTACAAGCAGGACTTTTCTCATACTTCTACTGATTCCCCCCTGAGAGGGACAACTATTTTCCTGGTTTTCTGAAAGACCACTGGGTTGTCTTACTACACACTCAAGCCTGCTCAGCCTCAGGCTGCTCCCATCCCAAGCCCTTTTTCAGTCAAGAGTAGATGAAGAATAAAATTATTTTCTAGGACAGGCATTGTGCTATGAACTGTGCTTTCTTGAACTAGATTAAAAATAGAACTGGACTGGGATAGGCTTGAGAATGCCCCTGGGCCCTTCTCTTCCACTTGGTTTCTTCAGGCGCTCTGCTCCCCTGAAGCAGCTGCTGCAAGCCAGGGGGAGCCAGGGTCTGCCCAGGGGCTGGAAGTCAGATCAGCCTCCAGTCTGAACAAGAGGTGTCCTCAAGTTCCTCCAGGAGATTCTAGCTCACCAGGCTCAGCCTTTGTCAGAGGTTTTCTGCTTCTAACTAGTAATAAAGAGTGTTCACTTACCTGCTGTGTCTTCTGTGTTGTGTGTACCGAGGGGCAGGTTTGCTCAGAAGTGGTGTTTTTAATCTGCCTCTTCCCTCCATCCCACTGAGGTGACTGGAGAATTCAATCTCATTCACTATTGAAGGGCCCCTCCTCTTCCTGTGAGTTACTCAAGAACTGGGGGGAGGGACTTCTGTGGGGTCTTCAGTCCATTGTGATTGTCCCTGCTCCCCTCACTGTCCATGTCCTTGAAGGTGGGCTTCTCTGCTACTCCTGAGCCCATGGGCACGAGAGGAGAGGAGAGGGGAGGGGAGGAGAGGTAAGGAGGGGGCTTCTGCCTAGACTGGGAGCCCTAGTGCCTCGTGTCCAGCCTCCCTACCTGCACCAAGAAGCTGTTTCTGCCTTGAGCAGAAATGTCTGCCCTGCAGGGCACTGTCCCCTCCCTCCTATGCACAATTCCATCAAGGTGCTCAGGATTCTGGAGAAGGGCCAGGCTTAGTCAGTCGGCTAACGTGGCGAATGTTTCCAGAGGCAAAAGGGGTCGAGTCTGGCTCCCTGCTTGGTGTAGAGACACATGGGGCAGAGAACAGACATGAAGCTGCCCCACCAGTGTCCTCACTCCCAGGGTCATGATTACTGGGAGGGCTTGGTTATTCGGGAGGGTGCTGGGGAGGAAGGGGACCATCAAGGGCATCAAAACAAAGTAAGTTTTCTGGGTTGGAGGCTGGTTTTGTGATACACTTGTGTATGCTGATTACTCCCTGGAATTCTGGGAGGACAGGACACAGATGAGATGGGAATATTATAGTACATTTTAATCTGGTGGTTCTCAATGCACGGCTTTTGAACCAGCAGCATCAGGATCAACTGGGAACTTAATTACAAATGCAAATTCTCAAGCTCTACCTCAGACCTCCTGACTCCAGAAGTTGTGGGGGGTAGGGTCTAACTGGTGTTTCTGGTGCTTACTAAAGTTTGAGAACCTTTGTTTGTACCCACAGTGTAATGGGAACAAATCACCCTGGATCTCATTATGGCTGGCTCACTTAAGGCTCCACAACACACTCTGATGTCCATTGGAATGTCTGTAGAACTGTAAGAAACCAGACTCTCCAGGTACAACTCTTCTGTAGCTCAATATAATCACCTAATGTTTCAGGGCTGACTTTTTTCATAGCAACCTGCATGACTCTTTGGCCAGAATCATTAAGGTTGGCTGTGCCCAAGCTGGACATATGCAGGTAAAGGCAGTAAGTTGTTTAAGAGCCTGGGTGACTGGGCTCATGCACCTGCTGTACCAATTACTAGCTGTGTAACCTAAAACAAGCTACTGAATTTCTCTGATCCCCCAAAAGCGTCGGCTCCCTTCCCCCACCATTAGGATCTCTGTGATGATGGGGTGATGGGTACAAAGGGTGCCCATGGTGTGACTTCTCATACCACAGAGTGACCACCACGTGACACTGTATGGCTATTATTCTCATTGGTGACAGCTCTGTAAAGTATAGATATAACAGATGCCTCTGTTAATAGTTCTTCAAGGAGGATATTTTACTTCCATTTTAACAAATGTGGCAACTCAGTAAGTTACCCAAAGTCATTTAGTTGGGAGTTGGTGAAGCGTGGGTTCTAACCCCAGTCGCCTGGCACTGAACTCCATGCCCTTTCTACTATATCAGAACCTCAACCTTGTACCCTTACCAGTTACTAGCAGTTAACAGGATCTATCAATACCTTGCTGGAGGTATCTGACTATAATGGAAGGACTCTGAATCATAGAGCCAGTCTGGTGGAGAGGGAAGTGAGTGGAGGTGGCCAAACCAGGGTTGGCTGTTGTGGAGTGTTGATGCTACAAAAGAAGGTGCTGGAAGGAGTATGGACATGGCTTCCAGGGGTGTCAGCCTGCTGAAAGTTACAGGGAGAGTGATGCAGAAAGTGGAGCAGCATAGGGTGGCTGCCACGCTCCCCGTCCCACCTCCATAGAGGCCCTTGCCATGAACACTTCACTCCCATTTGTCTCACAGCTGCAGAAGCAGTAGCTCTAATCTGACCCTTCCTCCAGGGGCCTCTGCAGGCAGCGAGTGGTAAGTGTAGGGATGGGGAGAAGCCCCGCTCAGGTATCGCAGTAGGCAACAAAAGACTGCTCCATGATAGGTGTGCTGCGTCTCTCTGCAGGTGCGCGCTGTGCCCAATGCATGGCAAATGCCAGCTAGCCAGACTAATGAGCAATGTTAAAGTTTTCTCTAATAAAAACAAGTTTCAAATGAAGGCAGAGCCCTGACACCTGGCAGGAGTGCAGGCTTTGTCCTCTCACCGAGTCAACCCTTATTTATGAGCAAGATGCAAGAGAGAACCAAGGAGATTCATAACTCACTCTTGGGAAATTGTTTTCCTGAGGCCCTTTCTGACTATCAAAGTAAACTGGACTCATCAAAACAGAAGTAGGAAAAGCAATTAAAACCATGTACAATCCCCAAACCTGGAGGTAACTACTGTTTATAATGTATTTACTTTACATACACACACACTTAGGTGTATATAGAGCCACATATTTATATACACCAAGATACAATATGGTACATATTTTTTGTAGCCTCCTCAACTGTAAAAGTACTGACTCAAATTTGGATCCCTTCTATGGTAGGCTCTGAACCCCACATGGGGGAAGGTATAGGAATTGAGAGAAGCACTTTTTGGGTGGCAGAGCAGTTACAGATACAGAGACTTATTTACCAAAACAGATTAATTCAGTACATATTCCTTTCCTACATCTGTTTCTCACTTAGCAGTAGGCACAGTCTCATATCTGAATTATGTGAGAATGTAACTTTAAATGGTCATGTAAAATGCTGTCGTCAGTGTTTCAATTTATTGTACTTAAGGAGTTCTCCAATCCTGGGTGTTCATTGGAAGGACTGATGCTAAAGCTGAAACTCCAATACTTTGGCCACCTCATGCGATGAGTTGACTCACTGGAAAAGAGTCTGATGCTGGGAGGGATTGGGGGTGTGAGGAGACAGGGACGACAGAGAATGAGATGGCTGGATGGCATCACCGACTCAATGGACATGAGTTTGAGTGAACTCCGGGAGTTGGTGATGGACAGGGAGGCCTGGCGTGCTGTGATTCATGGGGTCGCAAAGAGTCAGACATGACTGAGCGACTGAACTGAACTGAACTGAAGGAGTTCTCATTGGGCATTTAGATTATTTTCAAATTTTAATTTCACTCTCAACAATATTAGTGTGCAGCGTCTTCTGTACCATGCCCAAGAATAAATATGAATGTGAAAGTCGCTCAGACATGTCCAACTCTTTGCGACCCCATGGACTATACCGTCCCTGGAATTCTCCAGATCAGAATACTGGAGTGGGTAGCCTTTCCCTTCTCCAGGGGATCTTCCTGACCCAGGGATCAAACCCAGGTCTCCCACATTGCAGGTAGATTCTTTACCAGCTGAGCCACCAGGGAAGCCGAAGAATACTGGAGTGGGTAGCCTATCCCTTCTCCATCTTCCCAATGGGTTTCGGATTCTTTACCAGCTGAGCTACAAGAAGAAAATCTAATAGTAAATATAATCATTTAAAAAATCTTAACCAGTTTGAAAGATCTTAATTTGATTTGCATTTCTTTGCTTATATAGAAAGATGAAGTATTTTTTGAAATTACTTATCCATTTGTATTTCTTCTGTCATGATTTATTCATGTCCTAAGCGTATTCATGGAATACTCACCTTGCTTTTATTTGATAGTAAGGATATTAACCTAACCCTTTGTCATAATTAGGATGCCAAGTATTTTCCCTTATTTGTAGATTAAATTTGTGTGTGGTGGCATTTTGATAGTATTATAGTTTTATATACTGAAATCTTCTCCACTGTCATTTATTCATTTTCTTTTATTCTTAGGAAGGCCTTTGATATGAAAGACAACCACCTGTATCTGATTCTGTATCTTTTACAATTTTTCAAAATTTAACTCCTTAATCATCCTTGAATCTATCTTGGTACTTATGAGGTAGGTTTTAATGTATTTTTCCCCAAAATAATCAACCTAGTATCTCAGCATCATTTTTCAATGTTCCAGTCTTTCCCCATTGATCTGAAAGGATCATCTTTAACAAATACCAAATACAGTGTATGTAAATGTTGTCCATTAAATTGTTGGTCTATTATTATATCCACCTAACACTTGATCTGAGCTTTATAACACATCTTAATAAATGCAATAAAGTTATCACTCATTTTTTTCCTAAATTTTCTTGGTAATCACCTGTTCATTCTCAGTTGAAGCTTTATAATTTAACTCTATTCCTCTGAGTCTCAAATGTACTTCGACTGGATTCTGTGAGACTTACACAATCTCTTCATAAATTCATTGCTCTTTTTATAACCTAGTTTGAGTGGATTTCTGCTTCTTAAGGCTTTATCTCAGCCCTATTCTCTCTTCACTTACTCTTTCCATGATCTTATCTAAACATTTGACATCTATCATCTTTAGGCAGATTCCAACCTATATGATTTTTTAAAAGCTCATGTTTATGTGAGTTTACTTTGTAAATTTGGTGGCATTATCTAATTCCCTTTAAAACCCTCCAAGATAGTAAGTAGAAGATAGTACCATCTCCATCTTACAAATGGAGAAACCTAGGCTTGGAGAGGTTGAATAACTTGTCTAAGTTATGTATCACCCTGTGTGTCAAGAGCAAGGATGCAAATTCTTTTCTGATATACCTGCCATGCTATGTAGCATTTAAAAGAAGGAAACATGAATATTAAATACTGTCTGCTTTCAAATGGAAAATCATAGCCGCCAGACTTGTTTTTGGAATTGAAGATGACACAAGCAGCAGCATGTCATACTGAAGGGAGGCTGTAAGGGTAAAATGCTTACGGCTTGGCTCTGACTGCTTGGGTCTGAATCCCAGGTGCATTAAGCGGATTAATGGCAGGTGTTATAATGCAGAGATAGTACTCTGCACAGTGCCTGATGCATATCAACTCTAAGATGTACATTTTTTTCACATTTTTGAAAACAGTAGGCCTCACACAGTTTAACTTATTTATCTTACAACTGATAGCATCTTAGATTTGATAAAACAAGGTGTTAAGGAGTTAGTGTTTGGCTATCACTACAAAAAATGACCACATATCCATCAGCAAATATTTATTCAGTGTGAACCGTGTGTCTGGCACTAGAAACTGGAACAGCCTAGTAAACACTGCAGATTCCTGCTTTCGTGAAGTTTACCTTCTAGTGGGAAGCATACATGAAATACAGATTAGCAAGTAAAATAAATAGTATGTCAGATGGTAATGGATGGTAAGTAATATAAGTGAAACAGACTAAAGGGGATGGGAAGTGGTGTGTGGGGGGGGACACTGGAGTTATAGAGGGGTCAAGGAATGCTTCCCTGACTAGGTGACATTTCAAGAGACCTAAATGGGACTGGAGGATGAACTATGAGGATAGTTAGGGGATCTTTCCAGGTAGAAGGCAAAGCAAACACAAGGGCCTTGAAGGGAAGACACCTTTAGGGTCTTTGAGGAGTAGTAAGAGGGCCAGTTCGCGGAGAGTCGGACACGACTGAGCGACTGAACTGAACTGAACTGAACTGAAGAGGGCCAGTATGGCTGGAGAGGACAGGAGAGCAGATAAGGTGGGAGTGGAAGAGTTACACATTATGGCTGGAAAATAAGTGGGTGAATAAGGGCTTCCCTGGTGGCTCAGCAGTAAAGAACATGTCTGCAATGCAGGAGATGTGGGTTCAATCCCTGATCAGGAAGATCCCCTGGAGAAAGAAATGGCAACCCACTCCAGTATTCTTACCTGGAAAATCCCATGGACACAGGCACATAGCAGGCTACAGTCCATGGGGTCACAACGAGTTGGACATGACTGAGCGACTAACAACAAATGTGAATGAGGATTCCTTTTTTAAAAAAAAAATTGTTTATTTAATTGGAGGCTAATTACAATATTGTGGTGGTTTTTGCCATACATCGACATGAATCAGCAACGGGTGTACATGTGTTCCCCCATCCTGAACCCCCCCCAACCTCTCTACCCCATCCTTCTGGGTTGTCCCAGAGCACCAGCTTTGAGTGCCCTGCTTCATGTATCAAACTTGTACTGGTTATCTATTTTACCTATGGTGATATGCATGTTTCAATGCCCTCTCAGAAAGGCTCTAGATAGTAGGAGGAACTGCATACTGGGGCTCAGAACCATCCAGCAAGGACTGCCAAGTGTCATGGCTACACTCCACTTAAAGTTAGGGGATGGCTGGGGGGTAGGGATGACATTAATTTAGGTAAAGTGAGCAGACAGATTCATTTAGTCTCTTAAACACACTAATGCACGGTCAGAATGATTCATGGTGCAGAACAGTTTGAGGACAGAATGATAATGATACGTGATCAGAATAACTAGATGAGGCTACTCTGAAAAAGTGACATTCAGGGCTTAACATCTCTAACGAGGTGAAGCACAAAACAATGCACGCTGCCACCACATTCGTTCTCGCTTCAACTGAACTGAACTGAAACTCAAGTTATTTTAAGAATACTGAAGAACATTTATAGGGTGACTACATGCAGAACAGAAGAGTACAGAAGCCATATTTCTGTAATCATTTAATGTAAGGTATGTTCTTTTTTAACCTATTCTTTCTTAGAAGCCAAGATGCATGGTGGTGAAGAGCCCAGTCTTTGAAGGCAGACAGAACTGGGCTCAAATGTCAGTTTCATCACTTACTCTTTGTGGGACTTTTGTTAAATAACAGCTCAAACCTCAGTTATCTTCTCTGTAAACTGGGAATGATACCACACAACCTCAGAGAGTTGCTGTGAGGATTAAGTGAATGAAATGTGTATATAAAGTGTACAGCACTGTAATTGCTCAATAAAACTATAGCTGCATTTTCCTACTAAAAATGAATTGGATGCCAAGATTTTTCCTGTTCACGGTCTCTTGAAAGAGGGACTCAAATTTACACTGCCATCAAAATACAATAAAAAGATAATAATAGCAAAGAGAAAGCAAAACATTTCCTTAGAATTCTAAAGGCTGTTCTAGCACTTACAGTATACACGTTGAATTTAAAAAAGATGGACCTCCACACTGACTTTTTAGATAGATGGCAACATATATGGAACCACCCTACTTGCTATCAATAAAGTGCTTCTCTCAGAGGTTTTGTGAGGTGCAGAGTTATGACATATATTCAGCTGAGAGAAGACAGACGACCCCCACCCCAGTCCCACAAATGAAAGGTACGGTCATTTTTTGACTGAATTAAAGCCCATTAAACATTTAACAATCAGAAAATGAAATCCCGTTACCCAGAACTATGGAGAGATCCAAAGTTCAATTCCTTCTCCTACCAAAAATGTCTCTTAAGTAAAAAGGAATGTGTGCCATTTAAGCCAGTCATATAACATTTGAGCATTAGACTGGGTTATCAGGAATTCAAAGGAATTTTCAGAAAATGGATAGCTCCTCTTCTGCCCCTGTCATATCCCTGAGGTGTTATCTTGCTCAGAATGGAACCGATTTCAACAATGAATACAGTTTATCAATGCAGACAGACATATATATATATATAAAGTACAATTATTATGCTCTTAAATTTGATTTTTATATTTTCAATATCTTCTTGGAATTTTCATGGCCATATAGGCCCCCATATTTGAAATGTCTACATTAAAGGTTCTAATGCCTTAATGACTGCCCTATGTAAATTTGCAGACCGATGAGATCATGTAAGTCCTATTGACAATTCAAGAGACAAAAATTTGAGGAGCTCAGTTATACAAACCAATCTAACCTCTAAATACTGAGAACATGGAATAAAAATGAAGTTATCCATAGTAGTATAGATTGAATGATCTTTATTATATTTTAATCCACCGATCTAAAATTCACACATATCAGATGAAACAGGAGTGCCACAGTATGCTTTATTTTGTAGGTATTAATTAGTTCACTATATTGACATATCCAAAACTTTAGGTAGCAGCAAGCATCAGTTCTTCCAAAGAAGCTCAGGTGAAAATAATTCTTTATATTCATGAGTTCAAAGCCCCACTATCTTATCCACTGTTGTACTGACATAAAAATGAACTCAGTGAACAAAGCTTATTGAACACTCAGTTTATAGATTTTGGGCTTCCTGTATTTTACTGGCATTGAAGCAATTTTTGTTCTAACCGTCTGATAATTTTATATTTTAATTAATCTTAATTCTCAAAGAATTAAACGTTTGCTAATTATCTAAGATAAAACCGTGATACTCATTGAAGAATTAATGATGTTAGTCTCCTACCCAACAGGTAGGAAACTTTTAAATGAACCCATACTTCTAAATGTATCTGAATTTTCCAACCCATATACCTGGCAAGGTCACAAGCTGATTTCAATTACCTGGCTTTTAGACAATCATCTCAAAAATATTTATTGAAACGAAGCCACTGTTCTTTATGGTGCCATCACTTTAAGTAAATAACAGCTAATCAATTGTTTTAAAAAAAACATTTTAAAAGAGAACATTCTTTATATACTTAGCAAATTGAGGAGAGCTCAAGTCTGCAAGTCAGAACTAGCAAGTTCCAAGGGAAGTGTAGTTGAGCATTCTGACTTTCTACTCCAGTTTGGAATATATGCTTTTGAGGTGCACATATAGATAGTAAAGAAAGATGATGAATTTTATTTTTAAATTAAAGTTTACAGTCCCAATTATTGGCAGAGTTCTGGCATCATTTAATGGCAGCAATACAGTGGAGAGCATCTGCACTGTACTGAGAGGTAGAAGGGGATCTTATCCTTGGATTTAATAAGAAACTTTATTTAAGGTTTAAGCCTAATTTTTTAATCCAAGAGAGTTTTTAAAGTGAAGGCAGATCTTTGGAAGACGCTTGTTTTTTAGTTACATAGAAAATAGCTTGATAAAGTCAGCATCTGCCTTCATGGGAATCACTGGAGATACAGCACTGTGCTTCCAAATCACAGGGTGATTCAATAGCCTGGCCAATCAAGCAGACACTGGGAGGAGAGGCCTCTAGTATCTGACTCCAGCAGCCAGAGCCATTAGAGGACCCTACAGGGATATAAGTCTGTTATCAAGATCAACAAATTTACAGACTATTCCTGGTCCAGCTTTGGCCAGGCAGCCATCTGATGACGCTTCAGGGCCCACTAGTTTCTAGAGTTAGCACTTGCTGTTGTAAGAAAAAGAAACCAACGCATTAAAAATTTATCAACTAGAACTTATTCATACAGGGGACGAGAGTGCAGACGGCACACAAAATAAAGCTTCGTCTTGTTCTTTTTTCTGTTCTTCTCTGTTCTGTTCAGTCGCTCAGTCGTGTCAGACTCTTTGCGACCCCATAGACTGTAGCCTACCACGCTTCTCCATCCATGGGATTCTCCAGGCAAGAATACTGGAGTGGGTTACCATTTCCTTCTCCAGGGGATCTTCCCGACCCAGGGATCGAACCCGGGTCTCCCGCATTGGAGGCAGACGCTTTAACCTCTGAGCCACCAGGGAAGTCCTGTTCTTTTTTAGTGGAGGATAAATTAACTTTCTGAACAAGGTCAGGATCCATGGGGAAAAAATATTCTAATTTATAACTCTTAAAAAATAAAAAATAACCCAGGGAATTCCCTGGTGGTCCAGTGGTTAAGACCCTGCACTTCCACTGCAGGGGTCAAGGGTTCAATGCCTGGTAGAACTAAGATCTCGCATGTTGTGCGGTATGGCAAAAAAATTTGGTATGAAAACCTTGCAGAAAAAAGGGTTGTAGATCTTACTTCAACCTTCAGCATAAATGGCAAGTCTGAGATAGTCAATATATTCCAAACTCTAGTAGGGAAAAAAAAGACGTCCTTGTTAAAATAGAGTAGCCACTAATTGTAATTAAGAAAACAGCCAGACTTTTGCTATTAAATACAATATTGGGAAAACATTCCTTTCTTTCTAACTAGCAGAAAAATCAAGATTTAAATAATCTTGGGAAAACTAAGTCTGATGACAAACCAAATTTTATGTTTGCCACCAATGAAAATGAATTCCATTATGTTCTTGAATTTATTTTCTGAAGCAAGTTAAATTCTCCAACAGCTTTGATTTTGCAAATAATGTCAAAGAGGCAAAATACAAGTAACTGCAACATATAAAATTACCCTTCAATAGAAATGCTTTCATAATTGGAGTCAGAGGCTTAAAATCATTATTTACTAAAAAAGATACTGTAAGCCACAATTTTTCTTTCAATTACACTTTTACAAAGGAACAAAAAATAGAAAAATAAAAAACAGAAATTGGTCCTAAGAGTGCTACTCATGCCCAAGTTAGCTAGCAACTCACTGAGGTTAATCTGCATATCCCGAACAATTGCACAGCATTTCCTGGCTTTTAGCCAATGGAAGACATAACTTCTGATAGCCAAAAAATAAAAATAAAAAAACCTACTAGATTTAATTGATTACACAGACTGATAACCAGTACGACTTTTCCTTCTTCCAATCATATAAGAGATAAAGACAACAATTATAAGGAAACCCAAGGCCACACCCACTGCAACAGGAATAAGAAAGTTGAGGTCAGAGTCAGCAGAACATTCTTCAGCTGTCAGAAAAGAACAGACAGAAAGCAAGGAAAGGAAATTAGTAAGGAATGCAATTAAGTAGAAACAAGCAAACAAGAAACAAGCATTTTGAAAGTGTACATAGGTTAGTCTTTTGGAGCATTACCCCATCTTCTATTTTTACTATATCCACCCAAATATTAACATTCCCAACTAACCAATCCTCCTGTATCTCACTGTCACTTCATCTTTAATCACACCTAATTCCTCAGTACAAAAACCATAAGTTAAGGGGGCAAAGGGTCTGAAACAAAGAATTGTGCTTGCCTAATATGGGAAGACTTCATGCTGAATTGTCTAACAGCATCATGGGAAAAGAGCATAAAACCACCGCCTGTGTATTTCCCCGCTCCCTTCCTACCTTGCCACAACTGTCGTGAAAATAGAAATAAAAATTCTGAATGAGTAATAAAATTCAGGTTAAAAGGATTTATGATCAAGAAAATGCAGTATAATGTTTTTCATACAAACATTAGGTAACTATCAGGTTGTATTATTTTTCACTGAGCAGTGGCCTGGAATAAAAGCAGAATCCGGCGGCCACCACTGGACCACCAGGAAGGCTGTGTGCATGTGCAGTGTAGATTCTGAGCTCTAGACTGAGACAGAACTGAGCTTAAATCTTGACTCTTTCATGTACTAGCTAAAAGACCTTGGTCAAGTAATTTAAACTGAGCTTCACTTTCCTCATCTATAAAAGGGGGATAATACCTACATTATAAGGTATCTGAGGATTAAAAACAATTATATTTCTAAAGTATCTGATATACATCAGAAGGTCAACAAGTGTTTATTCCCTTCTCTTTTCCTCCCATGTTTATGATCCCATCCAAGGAGATTTTAGGCTTTGAAGTAGCAAACAGATCAAAATAGAGCCATTCAAAAAGCCAACATTACCTTCAAAAATATTTAAGCAAATTTGGGTGTCATATATCATTTATTGGAAGCAGTTAGTACAGAAACTCAAAGTGTCCAATGCTGATCTCATAGTTTCAAGTTTAAACCAGTTTTACTACTGAGTGACTAGATTTCATTGGGACTCTTAAAAAATCAAAATGGTAATAGTGCTTTTGTTGTCCACTAGATGTGTAACCTCAGTGAGTCACTTCTCTTTCTGTAAAAATTAGGAGGTTTAGAGTAAATAGTCTTTAAGGTCCTTGATAAATCTCATGCACATAACAAATGTGGTATTTGGTGTGATTTATGATCGAACAATAACTTGTTTTACTCTAATTTTATCTTTTTCTCCTCTTGCATTTTTGTCATGCATAAAAAAAAGTTGCTACTGTTCTGAATATATAATATGAATTCCAGCAATGACAATAGCTTTTATTAAAAGGATTTACTGTATTTTACTGAAAGCTTTCAAGAGACTGATAGCTGGGTGCCAAAATACTGATTAGTGAGGCACAAAAATTCTGAGCAAGTCAATATATACATAGAATGAATTAATAAAATAATCACTCCGATGTGAAATTCTCAAGCTTCCTTTTTACTTGTCTAAACATTCAGTATCTGCGCTGCACTTTCAGCACGGAGCATGCTTTGATAGGGGCAGATTCTCTAGCTCATTTTAACGCCAACAGCTTCTCTCTACACATCCATCTATGCCTTGCCCCACAGGGGCTGTCTTGGAAAAACTAAGCCTAGTTGCTATGCCTCAACACAGCTCTTTTGAGATTGCTGTTAGCTTACATTTCATAAGTACCAGTCTGATGACAACACTAAACAGATTTTAATGCTCCAGAGATCAACAAGATGAGGTAGAGAAACACAACACAATCTCTCCCAATTAGTTCATAGAATATTTCTATCTTTCAATGTTAATTGGGCATTCAAGAAAGAGAAAAACACTAAAAAAAAAAAAAAAAGGCAGGTGGTTAAATATGTTTGAATCTTTTCAGTCTATACTGCTGAAAAACATTTTTTTAAAAAGCTCTTAATTCTGAAGCCAGTTTAAGCTCTGTTGTGGTCTCTTGGGTCTGTTTTATACCTAGGGAAAAATCACAAGCCTAAGATACTGACTTCAGCTTCAAAGAAGTCAGCAAAAGTCACATAAAATGCTGACAGTCCTGAGGACATTCAACTGAAAACCAAGTTTATGCATATGATGGGCATTTATGCCACATCAACATTCATTTAATTAACTATATGCAAAGGCACTGTGATGAGTTTAAATCAGGATAGTTCTTATACACTGAAAACAGAACACCGGTAGTGAAACAGTATTTATTAATTCCACGAAGAGACAACTACACATTCAACCTCCATAATGGCCATGTTAATAAGTTTCAGGCATCTTAGGTTAGAATCCAAATTTGGCCAAGGCTTAAGATAGACCTTGAAACACTGCACACCGATGTTCTTTTCAACAAATTTGTCTTCATGACCAGTTAACACGACGCTTTTTCAGTTTTAAGCTGTTCTATTTACAGTTTTTACTAATAAAGAATGATCTCAAAATGCTGGGACTATTAAGACTTAAACTTTCGCTATATCAATCTTCACAAAATATTTCAAAACTGAGAAGGAAGAAAATCTTGTTATGTGCATGTATTTTTATATAATCAATCAGAATGCAGGTTTCTAAAATTGCTCATATCCAGCATGATGGCGCTTGAGACCAATAAAGTAAGCCAGCAACACTAGAATAAGCACTCCTGCCAAGGCTGCTCCCACTGCTATGGGCACAAGGAAGTTGTCGTCATCTGCACTGCAGTCTTGAGCTAGATGTGGAGAAAGGACAATTGAGAACAAAAACAGTGACAACATTTCTAATGTGTACACTTTAAGTTAAAATGACAGTTCTTCCCAACACACACATTCATTATTCACACCCAGGCAACAAATCACTGGCACTCATTACCAGCAGATGAGATGTCCCACGAAAGTGATTTTCCAAATAACTAAAACATACTTTTAAGTACCGACCCCCCAAATGCAGTCATTTTGGATGAAAGACATAAAACGATCACCTACTTCCCAGATTTCTTAAATGGAAGATAATGGATAAATATATTTAGCCTTTCCTTGATGATCAACCTGTGAGCTTTCAGAAGCAAACTGTTATGAAGTTGAAGCAGCACAGTGCCAGGTGCCCCGCAGATTGGAAAGCAATAATGAAATGAGCCAAATGAGCAACTATACAAAGCAGATAGAAGACTCAATGCAGAGCAATACACGGTCACTTAGTAGTAAGGAAAGATAGCAACCGGGCCGGATTAAATAACTGTTAGCCTCAAGATTTCAGTCTGGTACAGAAGTCAAGAGAATCAGTGGTTACAATTTCAAAATGTGCTGTAACATGGGCAGGAACACACAAAGTGTCATCGAATTTTTCAGAGGCGCACTCAACTCAGCCTTGTTACCCAAGACATAGTTTGAAAAAGGTGACACTAGAGCTGAGATGCTAAGAATGAGTAGGAATTAGCTGTGCCTGTAATGGGTGAAGGGCATTCCAGGTATAGAAAATAGTGAGACAAAAACATGGACCCATGGATAGTAACAAAACACAGGGCTTTGGGTGAAATGTAAGCAGGCTGGCATTATCTAAAACAATGGATTAAGAAATACTCTTAGAAAAGAGGTGGAAAAAGGATGTTAGGAACAGCTTACAAAGGCATTGTATGCTGTAGGTAGTCTGGCCTTATACTGATAGCAAACAAAAAAATTTTGCAGAATTTTAAGCAGGATATTTGTTTCAGAATTTATGGGAGATGCAAGGCTGGAGGTATTGTTAGGAAGCAACTCTACTGCTACAAGCCAGATGACCAATAATTCGATCCTGAACTCAGTAATGTGCAGATGTAGAAGGGATAGACTAGTGATCCAATGAGAAGACAGAATTGACCAAACGGATGTAGGCGGTGTGGTAAGAGATAAAAGAATGGCTTCCAATTCCATGCTTTGGTGATTAGGTAGATGCTGGTGCCATTTATGGTGATAAGGAATACAGAGGAATAATATGCATTTCAGTTTTATATGTGATTATTTTTGTAAGGGTTAATTTTTTAATTTTTAAAATCTGTGTGTTGGGAGAGGGTAGAGGGATCTGTGGAAGAGGGAGACATTTAAGTTTCAGATACCTGCATCTTAACCAAGTGGTTGATGTACTTAAGTGATAATGGTCAAACCAGGGACAGAGGTATTTCTCAACAAGGGCAGATAAAATAAAGAGGGTCAGGGACAAAACCCTTTGAAGAATAAAGGAGTAGGGAAAAGTAGGAACGGTAGGTAGAAAACGGTGCCTCAGGAGCCAAGGAAGGAAAGTTTCCACTATCATGGGAGAATAGTGTCAATTACTAGACATGCCTGAGAAATGTCCACTGGATGAAGCAATACAGAGGGTGGGGGCTAGGATTCATATTGTTGCAGGTTTAAGAGTGAGTGGGAAGTGATTGGTTAGGAGATCAAAAACTTGGGATGGGGAACACAGTATTTGTTATGAGAAGTTTAGAGGGACCAAAGAAAGGTAGACAGAAGGGGGACACAGGGTCAAGAAAGGATATCTTCAGGGTGGGAGAGACTTAAGTGGTTACGCGATCAAGGAGAAAGCCATGAATTTTTTACAGGTTGAAGATGCCTCCTGGGAGGCAGGAGAAATGCCAATTCTAGAAGCACTGACCAGAAGAAAACCTACCGAGACTCCAGAAGAAAGGAACAGTGTAGACGGTGGTATGTTTGCAGAGACAGGAAGCAGCTAGTGTGTTGAACCACAACTTATACTTTCCATTTCTTTGCCTCTTACTGCCCTAATTCTCCTCCTCACTTACAATTTACCAGGGATTGATAAATCAGTTAATTATGCTTATTAGAATTGTGCCAAAAAGAAGAATGAATAGCTGCAAGGCAATCTGTATTTTCATGTAGGAAATGTGCCAGCCTTTCACTAGTCTCTGGAGCAATAACTGGGATCAAGATGCAATCCTAGAGTTTATGGACTTCGTGACATCAACTTTGGCTGCCAGCTCAATGATCTTTTTTCACTTGCTTCTTGGTTTTGTTAACAATCAGGATAGCGGAGATTGCCAGATGTGACTTTTGTGGATTTATGGTGTTAAGATCACCCAGTGAGCTCCTCCCCTTCAATTTCCCAAATTACCAGCCAGCATATAAACACTTGGGTGACATGTACCATAAAGTATTATGCCTTAGATTTTATATAACTTAGTTTTTAAAAAATTTATTAGTAGATTAATTTCTTATTCTGGAAACAAATTCAAAGTCTTGTCTTTCCCAAATTGGGTAATTTGACCCAATTTGAAACGACTGAAATGACTTTCATAAATACTGCCAATAAGGCTTTCATGTAAGACAAATATTCTTAGATCAAAAAGGCAATTCCACTAATACAAAGATCTTTCTAGATGCTGTCATTTACCTAAAATGCTCTCAATTAGTATGTGAAGTATTAATTTATAATAACTATTGATTTTATTAATTCAACCTGTAAAAATTCTTCAGGTAATGGAAAGATATTTTGGTAAAACAGAAATTTTAATAAAATCACATCTTGAAGAAAAACTTCCTTCTGTAAGTCACTCTGACCTGCTCTATCTGCCTAATGTACACTTGAGACCATACTGAAAATATTTCTGGAGAATGGAAAAGTGGAAGAGTTTAATAATCACAGAAGCAGTGAAGATTTTTAAAGGTAAAATTTCACAGCCATTGAAATCTCAAGGAAAATGTTCATGGAGATTTTTAAAATGCTGTTAAAATTTGTCAGATACACTTTTCAGGGTGAGGGTTGAAAAGTCAAGATGTACATTTATAATAAAATAGAAAACAAACACCTCTTTAAAACCAATGAGTCAATTTCTCTTTGGAAGAATCAGCATTAAGAAGCACAATCTTATGTGACATTTATCACATACCTTTTACATCTACAGTCAAACTGTTTGAAGTTTATTACATGGATCTGAAAAGACTCTGATGCTGGGAGGGATTGGAGGCAGGAGGAGAAGGGGATGACAGAGAATGAGATGGCTGGATGGCATCACCGACTCGATGGACATGAGCTTGAGTGAACTCCGGGAGTTGGTGATGGACAGGGAGGCCTGGCGTGCTGTGATTCATGGGGTCGCAAAGAGTCAGACACGACTGAGCGACTGAACTGAACTGAACTGAAAAGATACTTGAAGCTACTCTATACTAGTTTCAAAAATATGATAATTATTGATGCAGAAAATTAGGTACGAGGATAAAAGATCAGGAGATAAGTAGGAGAAAGATGAGCCTAAGACAATGTAATATTATCTACGTAAATAAATAAAAATAAAAATGCTATAATCCTAAAAATATCTTGATTCTTTTAAGAATTCCTCCTAAAAAATGCAATAAACTTCAGATGGTATGTTTTACACTTGATGAAAATGTTTTTTATCCCTAACAAGTAGCTTATCAGATTTCTTCTAAAAATACTCAGATGTATATTTTTCTTCATTCAAATGAAAAATTTCACTCAAATAAATAAGAGTAATAAGACTTGAAAACCCTCAGCCCCCAGATGTAAAAACTGAGAGACCCCAGTTGAGTAGCTTGACCAAAGGCACATGGCTGCTAGGAGTTAGGAGCTGGGATGATTAACTGGCAGTCACAAGCTTAACTGGGTAATCCAGAGGAAAGCCAGCCAGGCTGCTAAATGGCTGTGTGTGAAACACTAAGTGAGACCGGGAAGTCATCTAGAAATTGGACGTTTCATGAATTTTAAGGTGATCTGAGAGAAAGAGTACATACAATCCAGTTTGGGCTTGGATCAACAGCTCGGTTTGTGCGGCTGCAATGTACAGATATTAAATAGCAGCCTCAATTTAGGTGTTGAGAAAAGTATACAGAGATACTCTGTCGTTTTTACTATAAAATATTCTAGATCAGTGGTTTCCTAACTAGCTACACATTAGATTCAACTGGGGAACTTACACACACACACCCCATACACATCTCATCCCCGACCTGATTTTTACTCGGTAGCCACCCCAACATCAATAAGGACCTACACACACACACACACACCACTCTCCCAGACAGTAATACACAGAACATTCTGGAAATAATTTAGCTCTAAGCATTTCTGAAGTTTTCCCTTTTGGAAGAAATTGCCATTATATAGTATACAAAATCTAGACTTTAGCCAACAGGAAAGAAATGTGAGCAAATTTCCTTAAGAAATAAAAGAATCTTTATTGTTTGTTTTAGAAGCAATATGTTGAGCAAATGGACAGTCAAATAACCAAAGAGAAATACCGTACATCAACTAGTGGTTTAAACATTTGAGGAAAAATCATGAAAAGCATTTACATGGACCAGATTCTTTATACAAATGCTAACCTATGAGAAACACCCAGACACTAAATAAGAGTGTTAGACCATCAAGATGTAAACCCAGTAAAACAAAACTACAAAAGGTGCAAAGAACACGTGGCTATACGAAATAATAGTGTGAGTAATAGCATATAAACTGGCCCATGTAAAGTATGAAAATAGTCAATTAAGTCAGGTTCTCTATAAAACAGTGCTAATTAGAGGTATTTTAATATGAATCAGGTATATAATCTAAAGGTAGAAACTTCTAGAAACATTAATAGCATTAAGCCAGTGCCACTCGCTTGTGATTCCAATTTTTATTTTTTTAAAAAGCTGCTTTGTTTTGACTTTTGAGAAATATCTAAGGCTCATACTCTTGGAAGCGTTGTCCATTCCTATAAGGGTAACAATCTTACACTAAAACATTATTTAAATAAAAAATTTTTTAAAAATCAGATTTATATTTAGCCTTTAAAAAGTGCCTTAAGCTGGCAAAGCAGCTCCAAGTAGCTTTCTAGAGAGGGGCTAGTTAGGAATCCAATTCTGAGCTAGTAAGATTTTCAGGGTACTCTAAACAGCAAATTTAAGTAGGAGAAAATATCATGCCAATATAACTCAAAAGGTAGTTACAGACATACACTGGGCTAACACGCTATGGCCTCTGTGTGTATATTGCTGGACTACCAAATTAATTCAACACAAACATTTTGGAACCTAGCTATCTCATTTTCTAGTGAATGGAGGGGTACATAATCTCCCACCTCCCCAAAACACAGAACCTGCCATATACTGCTGCATATTAACAATTTTTTTAATTGCTTAGCCATCTCAAAACCAAAAAAAGACCTATTAGAAGCAGCAGGAAATACTTGTTATCAAGTTGAAATGCTTTGCCTTCTCCTACAAACATTAGGTGGTGCCGGTGAAATGGACAATTGGTGCCTCTCCCCAGAGCATAAAACTTAACACAAAGTACGTGAATTAATGATGTTACCATACTGAACAATAATAACGTAAGCTTTTATTAGCCCGGAACTATTTAAATATGAAAGCCACGTTAGTACATGTAGCCATCAATGCAAGCTGTAAAGGAAGAACAGCTTCTTCGTCAACAAAGAGGAGACCAAGACTTTTGGGTTAGGTCCAAGTTCTTTATCTAGGTTGTAGGACATACTGGCATTTCTTCTTTAAGGAAAAGGAAAAAGGATAAAACAAACTACCACTAACATGGAGACTCAAAGACTAAAGAGAAATCTACATTAATCTAGTGACAATAATCTAGTGACTGTGTGTAGGGGCCAATTTATGGGTACAAAGAACACCCCAAATTGGCACTGCCTAGCTTGCCTGGAGAATCCCGGCGGGGGGGGGGAAGCCTGGTGGACTGCTGTCTCTGGGGTCGCAGAGAGCTGGACACGACTGAAGCGACTTAGCAGCAGCAGCAGCAATTATCTCTAAAGTATCTAGAAAATGGATTGAAATGCCCCATTGGAATAGTCTTGTATCTTACCATTTAAAAGGCTGAATTACCCAGTTGTTTTTTTTAAAAGGATTCAACGGTAAGATTTAACACCTATTCTAAAATTTTAAAAGCTTTTGTATCTTTTGTCACTATAGCCATATTAAGTACAAGTGTACTCAAAAGGCATTAGAAAAGCATGCATTGCTAAGAACATAATACTATTAGACCCTGTTCACCACATCTATTGGCATATCTCTCATAGTCAAATATGCAGCAATGCCAAAGCAGCTAAGTTAACCCGCAAACAAAATCACTAAGAAATGCAAAAGGAGCAAGTACGAATCCACTGTAGAATGGTGGATGTCTCAATTTGACTACATACGAGGGTGGGGAGGGGGTTAAGCTCTTTTTCCTAAACTGTGTATTTCTAGTCAGAATGTCTAAAGTGACAACAATGAAATACTAATTCAAGACAATGTAAAACAGAATCTATAATCCATGCGATTTTCCACATTTTTGGGGGGAGGCACTAGAAAAATGTTTTATATTCCTTAGTTGGAAAAGCCAAAACCATGTGATTAATTTATAGTTTATCATTTCAGGGGTGTTTTTGTCTATTTGAGTTTGAAATCCCCCGATACCACCTGTTTTAAGAGCAGAACTGTAAACTATATATACCTTAAGTTGAACAGTATTGCATGTGGGAGTTTGTACTTGCTTTTATTATTCTGTAACAGAGCCTCATGTAGATTAGTGTTACAGAGTCTGATATCCAGCATAACTTTTTCTTCTGCCAATTAGGTAAGCAATCACTATAACGATAATCAAGCCTGAAAGACCAGCACCAACTATAATTGGTATTAGAATGGTGTCATCATCCAGCGAACACTCTTGGGCTGTAGGTGAGAAAAAGTGTGTAACAAAGAATGAGTATAATAAAAAAAAAATGATGTTCCAAAAGTAAAAGATGTTCATTAAAAAGTCAGAAAATGCTTTTAAAAGATCAACTTTAAGTAATTAAGACAGGTCTATTTTTATGATAAAGCTACATAAATTATGGATTGTTCTAGAATCAAAATCCTAAAACTTATTTGTCCTTTCATTCATGTATGTGTGTAAATATTAGATATATATGCATGTATACTCATTTATGTAAAACACATATATGTGTCTATATTTATTTGTTTATATATTCCAAGTGCTTTCCAAAATAGGAGTATTACTTTATCAGAAATGAAGGGAGCCAATCTAGCCAGATTTCTACATAGCCAGTTTAGACTCTTCGTGGTACAGTGATGTCTTTAGGGAAACTGGGAGCAGATCAGGAAGGTTTTACCACGGGATCAGAAGAGCCACACTATAGTCTGTGAACCAAATCTGGCCCAAAGGCTAAAAAGGTGCCTTTGAACATTTTTAAATGATTGGGCGGGGGACAAAAACAAAAGAAGATGATTTTGTGATTCATGTGAATTACATGAAATTCAAGTTTCTGGTATCCACAAGGCAAGTTTTCCCGGAAAACAGCCACATTCACTTGTTTATTGCCTGTGGCTCTTTTCATGCCTCAACAGCAGAGCTCAATAGTTGTGACAGAGACCATATGGCCTCCAAAGCTGAAACACTGTCTGAGCCTTTACCAAAAAAGCCTGCAAATTCTCAACTTTGAGGAAACGCTTCTAGTGGCTGCTAAAGTCAAGAAACTGAGACCTCTGACTACTTTGAGTGTGTTTACCACATTTATCAATCCAGTCAGGGCTCACAGGGTCTATCTTTTCCATTTCTAGAGAGCAGTCTGATCTAGTAAAATCCAATCAACACTCTTACCTTACTGAAAGTCTATTTCCTCCTCCTATACAGTCAAGCATTACCAGTCAAGAACCGAGCTCCACAAATAGATTACACATTCAGTATCAGTACTAAATGCTGTGTACTCCTTTGGGTGACATTTTTAATTCTATGTATATGAAAACCAAAGCAGCAAGTAGGAGAAAAAATACAGCTCATCTGTATTTTAGCTGACTAGATTAACATGCTTGAGCTGACTGCACACTGCAAATAATGTGAAGTTCTAAACACAAATCTGGACTTAAAATTTGAAGGTAATAATGTAGGGGAGGAGTTTGATAAAGACTCAAAAGTAAAACAATGAAAGGATCAAAATAATTGAGAAGGAAATGGTAACCCACTCCAGTATTCTAGCAGCGAAAATCCCATGGACAGAGGAGCCTGGCAGGCTACAGTTCATGGGGTCGCAGAGAGCCAGACACCACTGAGTGACTGAGCACAAAGCAAAAACTGACAAAGCAGAAAATGAATTCTTGAGACAATGTTTTAATTGTGATCAACCCCTCTAATCACAAGAATGGTAGGGTCAAGAGCCTAATTTATTCTGGCCTAACCAAGGCCGGCCAGGTGTTCAGCACTACTACAAAATCGCTGAGCAGCTTGTGGCATATTCACGCCCAGATGCAGCTTCCACATTTCTTTTTAAACCATTGAATTCATTGTTGAAAAGGATGTGAATGACTGGTGTGGCTCTGCTCGGCAGAGCTGTGATCCACAAATCGTCCATTTTAAGTAATCAGGTTTAAAAGATGAGTCAATTAAGGAATTTTATGTACTTTTCCCTCTTCATGCAGATTTTAATCTTATAATGCCAAATGCATCTTTCATAATCGTATAAACACAGTGTAATGAGCTGTTCACAAAGCTTTCACTAAAAATCTGTTAAATACCACCATTAGCCCTGAGTAGACCTTCAAAGAGCCTCATTCACACTGGCACATGCTTTTAAAACTCTCCAGATCATTCTAGCTGGCCAAAACATAGGCCACATCTGAGGCTTTCCTACCGCAATCTGTCTTAATAAACTGAGACCAAACTGCTTTAATTCCAGTATGAAAATGTTTCCAGCGAGAAGATGGCCCCAAGAAGGCAGTCAAAATGCTCAAAAACTGCTGCTCCCCAGTGCCATCCTTCCCACAAATGACAACCCATGGAAGAGTGTCTGCGTCTTATGTAAAGCTCACTTAAAGCACCTATCAGTTTTTAGCTTTAAGAACTGTGCTGCAGATGGTTTTGAGATTACAAAACACACCGAATTTGAGCAAAATGGTGAGGTAATACAGTCACACCACTTGCTCAGGGCTACAAGAGTTGAGAGGTGAATTCCTATTTCTCTACTCAGGGCTGAAATTTCCACGACTCAAAAGAAAAGTCACCTAGCAGTCCACCTATGAGCATAAATTATTAATAAAACGGGCTTGATTCTTACCGGTAGAATACTTTCCTTCTGTCACACTGAAAGGCTGAACCCTTAGATCAAAGGTATTTATCTGAAATGCTCCAGACACGGAAACAGTCTGCTCTTTGTTGCACATATAAGAACTTCCCAGGGGAGCATCCCAGTAGCTGAGATTGGTATTTGAAATGCTGTATACTTTAAAGGAAAAAAAAAATGTTAGTAACTTCTTATCCTGTCAATATTTTTTAAAAAGGGGGGAGGGGGAAGACAATCCTGAGGATTTTTCTGTGAAATACAGGAGAGCTCAGGGTACAGGGTCTGCCCACAAAAAGCAATTCTTAAGATCACTAACTAGGTTCCCTATCTCTCTATGGATGTTGAGACAGTCTAAAACCCAGTCACATTCTTAACTATTACTTACTATGCTTTGAAAATACAAGATATTGCAAAAGATAGAACACTAGTTCTAAGCTACCGATTTTAAGTTACGGTCAAAGCCCAATTTTGACATAGAATCTTCTGTTTCATTAAATAAGGCACTTGTTATTATCTTGTTATTTGGTAACAAGATAATTATGGTTTGTATTCTTTCAGTGAAACCCATACTCTTCCCCACCCCTCAGGCCAATGTTTTGCTTACCAGAGCCATTAACCAAAAGCATGGTGACATTCACCTCTTTCAGATAGAATCGGTTTTCATTTTTCTGTGTGAAAAAAAGCATCCAGTTAGTCAATGCATCACAGCTGTTTACAGACACAGTTAACATCCATGGAAGGAGAGCAATCTAACACTATTACCCAGAAGATCCAACCATGGATTAGACCTGGCCCAGTAGCACAAACTGCAACTAAGTCAAGAGACTCAAAATGTGCCTGAAACCCTTTTCCTCTTCATTTTTGTTTCCAACTTTGGGACCAGAGGTGATGTGCTCACCTGGTTCCCAGACACTCAGCAATTCACTCCCTCCATTCCGATCTTTCTGTCACTTTCCAAGCCCTTACCACCTCTAGCCTGGATCACAACAGCCTCTTCACAGGGCTCCCTCCCTTTCTGCCTGTCCAGCTCTGTTTTTCCTCCAATGCTATTTTCTTTCTGAAGCATGAATCTGATCAGATGATCCTTCTAATTACTTCACCACTTAGTATGTACAAGGTAACACATCTAAGTGTTCCAAGGAGCCAGCAAAATGCACACATTTGGATCCTGTCCCCATCATGTTTACAATCTGCCAGAGAAGACCAATAAAAATAAATAATCATACTACAAAAAAGAAAGTGATAAATTATGAATAAAAGGAGAGGAATTTCAACTAGGGAAGGAGCAAAGGCAACAGAAGGTTAGGGGCGGGTCTTCTGAATGGGATAGGATTCAATTAGGAAAGAAGCACAAACGAGTATTCAAGACGGGAAGAGCCTGAGTAAAGAAGTCAGAAATAAGCATCATCGCAAGCACACTGGCATCTGAAAACTTTAAGTGCCAAGCACTGTTCCTAAAACTTTACCCAGGAGGCTTCATGGAAGAATTACAACACCCCATTTTGAGATGGGATAACTGATCCATGGAGGGTGTTGAGCAACTTCTGCAAGGCTACAGAGTTAGCTGGGATTTGACCCCAGGGAGTCTGGCTGCAGAGCCTGAGTGCTGGTTCCTCGGCCGATCTCCTACCACACTGGATGTGCATAGGGAACAGGGTAAGGGAAGCATGAGATTCACGACAAGGGAAAGAAGGAATCATAAAGCTGGATACGCAGGTTACTTCGCACAGCGGGAAGACGAGGCTTGAACTACCCCAGGCATGGAATTTAGATGTTTTCTTGTTGGCAAAACAGAACTACTGCAGGTTTCTGAGAAAGAGCTGAGCTTCAAGAAGATTTCAGCTGATGCCGAAGTACATTAGGGGAGGGGAGGAGAAGGGGGGACTGGTTAGGAGGTGGTCTGAAACTAGTTAGGAGGTTAGCGGTAATGTAGGCTGGAATCGGTAGGGAATGAAAACAAGGGGGCAGACTAAGAGAACTTCAGGAGAAAGCACACAGGAAGTCTTGACAACGTCACCCCATCTCTCCTTGGTTCGCCATTCAAGGCTCTCCACAATTTGTCCCAAACATTCTTCCAAACTTACCATTCCCTAAACATGCTCCATGCCTCCCTTTCCACCTGGTCTTGACCGTGTTCCTTTATCCAGGGGTGTTCTGTACTTTTTCACTTACTCCCCTTATACTCCATGTGTACACATCTGACCCACTCTTCAATGTCCAGCTTTAATGCCATCTCTTCTGTAAAACCCTCCTGACTCTCCTCCACCCAGAATTAATGGTTCGTTCCTCTATACTCCCACTGTTGTGTTGGGCCGCTCAGTCATGCCTGACTCTTTGTGACCCCATGGACTATATATAGCTCGCCAGGTTCCTCTGTCCATGGAACTCTCCAGGCAAGAATACTGGAAGCAGCCATTCCCTTCTCCACGGGACCTTCCTGATCCAGGGATCAAACCTGGGACTCTTGTGTCTCCTGCAATAGCAGGCAGATTCTTTACCACTGAATCACCTGGGAAGCCCTCCTTTACTCCCATAGCACTTTGTACTTTCCTCTGGTCTAACACGCATCCCACTTTGATTGCACCTCCTACAGCACAGTCTACTTTTCCACAGAATCAAATCCAAAAGCCAGCATGGCATTCAAGGTCTTCCATAAAAGTGGTGGTTATTTGTACACTGTTATCTTTACCACTTGGGGGCTTCCCCAGTGGCTCAGTGGTAAAGAATCCGCCTGCCAATGCAGGCTCGATCCCTGAATCAGGAAGATCCCCTGGAGAAGGAAACGGCAACCTGCTCCAGTACTCTTGCCTGGAAAATTCCATGGACAGAGGAGACTGGTGGGCTATAGCTGGACGCAACTAAGCGCATGCGCACACACACCGTGACCAATAAATCATGGGCATCTTAAGAATACAGGCCGCCTTCTTTGTATCCTACCATAACATCCTGTGTTGTTGCTGTTCAGTCACCCAGTCATGTCCCAACTCTTTGCGATCCTATGGACTGCAGCATGTCAGGCCTCCCTGTCCCTCACCACCTCCTGGAGTTCGCCCAAGTTCATGTCCATTGCAATGGTGATGCCGCCCAGCCATCTCATCCTCTGACACCCTCTTTTCCTTTTGCCCTCAATCTTTCCCAGCATCAGGTCCTTTCCAATGGAAAAAAAACCCACACGCCTTGTCATGGCAAGTGGCTTGCGTAACTCAATCAAGCTACGAGCCTTGCCGTGTATTGCCATCCAAGACAGACTGGTCATAGGAGAGTTCTGACAAAATGTGATACACTGGAGGAGCGAATGGCAAACTACCCCAGTATACTTGCCATTAGAACCTCATGAACAGTATAAAAAGCATCCTGTATATACACCAAATTCAATTATCCTGAGAAGCAACTGTCATGACAGGATTGAAGGTGAGACAGGCCCCACTGAACTCTGCTGACACTGCAGATATTTCTAGACTTTTCAAAGTACCTATAGCAGGGTTAAAATGTCACTATTTTGAACTACATTTTAGAATAGTCTTCTGGAATTAAGTATTACATATTTCCCCATGAGAGTCAGAAAAAACCATGTTCCCTTTAGGATCCTACCTCAGCTAGAAAGCTCAAGCTCAATCACTCAAAAGGGAATGAATCTAAAATATTGCTTTCTTCGTTCTTACTGACTACAATATAATCTCTATGAGGTAACTTGGGAAGTTTGCTCTACCACAGTGAAGATGACAAGCTTAACTATACATTCTTGATAGCAGTTCACTGGTCATATGTGTACTGTAATGGAGAAATTATTTACATATTGGAAAAAGAAGATTTTTATAAATCTTTCTAAAATATAATCATCAATTACTCCGTTTACATTCCATAGAGGAAAAAGGCTTTATACTCAAAATACCAAGTTTAGACAAGAAACAAAGACATACCTAACTTTTCATATATCAGATGTTGAAGCTATTTCCCCATCCCTAGATATGAGTAATCTGATTTAAAAGCACAACTGTTTTTAGCCATTGATATATTAACCATTGATGGGTCAGCAGGTTCCCTCAGGGCAGCTAGCCCCTCTTCCCCATTCCAATTTGCCGTAACCTGTGCATGCACATGCGCACACACACACCCTTCAAAAAATTATGGGTAAACAACTGCTTCTGAGAAGGTGGAAATAAAGGTCCACAATGATTAATTTATGCTAGCTAGAAGTAGAACATGCACGAAAACTTCTGTTTATGGTGCAGCCTTTGATAGGACCGTGAACAAAGAAAACCTGGATGCCACCATTATAAACTATCCTGATATAGAACATGCAGAGCCTTGGACACAGTGAGTACTCAATAAGCGTTAGCTATCATTATTACTGATACTCTAAGTAGTATAACCTTGAAAAAGCCTAAATATTATAATAAACAGGAGAATCTTCTAACCAATAATGGAAAAAAACTATGCAAAGTACTTTGTCTTTTATAAATAGACTTTATTACTACATATATCTATTTGGACAGATTAGATTTTTTTTGATATGGGTTAATTCTTACTGAGAGTGAAAAGGTTGGCTTGAAGCTCAACATTCAGAAAACAAAGATCATGGCATCTGGTCCCATCACTTGATGGGAAATAGATGGGGTAACAGTGGAAGCAGTGTCAGACTTTATTTTTTTGGGCTCCAAAATCACTGCAGATGCTGACTGCAGTCATGAAATTAAAAGACGCTTACTCCTTGGAAGGAAAGTTATGACCAACCTGTTGCTGCTGCTGCTGCTAAGTCACTTCAGTCGTGTCCGACTCTGTGCGACCCCATAGACGGAAGCCCACCAGGCTCCCCTGTCCTGGGATTCTCCAGGCAAGAACACTGGAGTGGGTTGCCATTTCCTTCTCCAATGTGTGAAAGTGAAAAGTGAAAGTGAAGTCGCTCAGTCGTGTCCGACCCTTAGCGACCCCACGGACTGCAGCCTACCAGGCTCCTTCATCCATGGGATTTTCTAGGCAAGAGTACTGGAGTGGCTTGCCATTGCCCTCTCCATGACCAACTTAGTATATTAAAAAGCAGAGACATTACTTTGCCAACCAAGGTCCGTCTAGTCAAGGCTATGGTTTTTCCAGTGGTCATGTATAGATGTGAGAGGTGGACTGTGAAGAAAGCTGATCGCCGAAGAATTGATGCTTTTGAACTGTGGTGCTGGAGAAGACTCTTGAGAGTCCCTTGTACTGCAAGGAGATCCAACCAGTCCATTCTGAAGGAGATCAATCCTGGATGTTCATTGGAAGGACTGATGCTAAAGCTGAAACTCCAATACTTTGGCCACCTCATGTGAAGAGTTGACTCACTGGAAAAGACTCTGATGCTGGGAAGGATTGGGGGCGGGAGGAGAAGGGGACGACAGAGAATGAGATGGCTGGATGGCATCACCGACTCAATGGACATGAGTTTGAGTGAACTCCGGGAGTTGGTGATGGACGGGGAGGCCTGGTGTGCTGTGATTCATGGGGTCGCAAAGAGTCAGACACGACTGAGCGACTGAACTGAACTGAAGGTCTGTATAACAGCAGAAGAGGAGAATGAGCCCAGTCCACAGAACATGGAAGTGACCCTGCAGGATTAACAGGAATCAATGGACTACACTGTATAATTAAGTAGTGTTGAAATGGAAAATAGAGGTAATTATCCCCCTCAACACATAAACATACACACCCTTTCACAGAGACTTTCAGATGTGTTTCTGAGAGAATGATCCTAATTCTTGATGAACCAGTTACTCACCACAGCAAAGACAAAGTCTAGATACTTGACATTGCTGCTGCTCAGCCTGAGCAGAGCAGTTTGAGGTTGGCAGCTGCCGGTAGCGTTGGTTGTGTTGGGATTGATATTAAAAACTGAAGCAACCTTTAGGGGAAGAGGAGGGGAGAAAGGGATAGATTAACCATAAAAATCTACAGCAAAACCTTATATTCCAATAAGATCAACTTCTTGGAGAACAAAAACTCCTTTTGTCTCCTGGATACTTATATGTATGATGTCTTACTTTCAAAGTTGGCACAAGCCCCTCAAGCTGTAACTCAGCAGATTAAAAAAAAAAAAAAAAAAGGAAGACACGAGGAAAGCTTCCTCAAACAATGAGCCAAATGAAAAGACATTTTTTATGGAGCACAAGAGCCATCTGTCTAGCTTGTTTAAGTCCCAAGACACTGGAAATGGGATCGGTTTGCCAGAACGCCCTCTGTAGGCCCAAGAGAGCTTTGCAAGCAGAAGAGCCATCAGGTACTCCTTTCTGTATTTACCTATCTATACCATTCAAATCATCAAATAGCTGGATAAACAGTTGCACTGTTCCAAGTTTACAGTGTTAATCGCTCAGTTGTGTCCGACTCTTTGCAACCCCATGGTCTGACCATGGAATCTTCTAGGCAAGAATACTGGAGTGGGTTGCTATTCTCTTTCTCCAGGGGATCTTCCTGACCCAGGGATTGAGCCAGGGACTCCTGCACTGCAGGCAGATTTTGTACCATCTGAGCCACCAGGGAAGCCCTCACATAAGTGTGAAGGAGTTGTATTTTAAACTAACTGAAACAAAGATCAACTGCTTGGACTTCTCTCATGGTGCAGTGAATAAGAATCTGCCTGCCGATACAGGGGACTCAGGTTCCATCCCTGGTCCAGGAAGATCCCACATGCCACAGAGCAAATAAGCCTGTGAGCCACAACCACTGAGGCCCGTGTGCCTAGAGCCCATGCTCCACAACAGAGAAGCCACCACAATGAGAAGCCTGTGCACAGTAAATGAGCAGCCTCCACTCACCACAACTAGAGAAAGCCCACCCAAAGCAATGAAGACCCAGCACAGAGAAAAATAAATAAAAATGAATAAAATTTTTAAAAGACATAGCACAGAGAAAAATAAGTAAAATAAATAAAAATTTTTAAAAAGACTGCTCTTAAAAAAAAAAAAGCAACAACAAACAAACAACTGCTCATATTCTGACCTGCTGATGGCAAAAGAATCTACACCCCAGAGAGTCCCTTAAACTAATAGGTTTCCTGCTGGCCAAGACAATCCCTTGACAGCGACATTAACTCTTTATGGTTGTATTAACTCAAATTAGTCACAACTCTACAAGACAACATCAGATCACTATTTAAAACTGCATCAGTCTATTACACTCTTGGGTTGAAGGCTGGACCCACTACATTGGAAAGGAGATACAGAAAAGAATGTATCAAAAAAAAACAGGCAACCATACCTTATCGTGAGTAATGTTCAGCTGCAGCCCCATGGTAGCCAGAAGACAGGTACCATTGCTATTTACAACTGAATAGGAGCCGACCACTGGTTTTGTTGGAGATGGCACCGTGGTGGGAATGATGGGCACGGCAGTGGTTATAGTCTTATCTTTATCACACAAAAACTCTAAAACATAGCAGGACAAAATAAACTGTTTAATTCCCCCCAAATTATCACCTGCTTCTGAGATAAAAATCAGAGATTTAACTTTGAAAACAGTTCACCCCTACATTAAAAAAAAAGTGTTTTTAACTGAAAAAAAGTTTAAAAATCACTGAAGGATTTAAATACAAATGAACCTTTTATCTGTGTTGCCCCTACAGCAAACCATAGGCATTTCAACCTCTTCTTAGGAAGTGTTGATCATTTTCCAGAACTGGTGCCTGAGAAATTAATGTATTTCCAATAAAGTCATATAAAAGTTACAAAATCAATTTATAAAAGTCAAGATTAGAACAGAGAAATCCAATTTCTCAGCTTTTCTCTGGGATCTTCAAAAGCTTAAGAGCTGAGGATCAAATGCTATTTGAGGATTTGTTCCAACAAAGATTAGGTTTTACCCACGGAGAGCACTAGAGGCAGGGTATTTCAGAAGATCATTCCGCCACACGTCCATCAGAAACCTGAAAGTGCAAGTTCTACCAGAATAAGAATTGCTGTTATTTATAAAAACTTTACAGTGCAATGTAGCTGTAATTTTCAACATATAAATGCTTCAGATAATACTTCAACTAAAGCTTCTTGGTGTACTCAAGTCTTAAGTTAGGACCCAAGGATAGAAACGCCTCACCTGTTGTGCTCACTGTGCCATTCTGGACAAAAGCTTGCACATGAACATCCCAATAGTGCTGTACAACATCACTGTTTTCTAAGGTTGACAAACTATTGCATCTAAACATCTCATTCAATGGAATCTTGAGTGCCACACGGTAATTAACAGTAAAAACGCCTGTAAGACAAGATTTAACAACAGCTATTTCCAAGAAGGTAGGAGGAAAGTGATCATATAAATACACAGACTTTCACCTTTTCTGTGAGCCTGCCCCACCCCACTCCTGAAGTGACAACAGACATGGTCTGTTCAGGGACTGACAAATTCACTGTGGCTGAAACATAAGGGGCTAAGAGGAAAGGGGTGATGGGGATTAGGAAGGAAAGATAAGTTGCAGGCGGTCACACTTTGCAGCACATTCTATGACCCAAGGACAATTTGGGCATTGTTTTGTTAGCACTAGAAGGTCAGTTTCAGTTTTTAAAGCTGGAAATAACAAACGTGTCATTTATTTTAAGGAAGACAGCAAAACTGTAGAGGTCAGGCAGAGCAGAAAACATTTTAAGCAAAGTCATTTAAGAGGTAAACTAGTTAGTAGGCTAACGACCTGGTTAAGGGGAAAGATGAGTGCTTCCCTGGTGGCTCCGTGGTAAAGAAGCCACCTGCCAATGCAGCAGACACGGACTCGATCCCCGATCTGGGAAGATCCCATGTGCCGCAGAGCAACGAAGCCCACAGTTACTGAGCCTGTGTTCCAGAGCCCACATGCTCCAACTACTGAAGCCCATGCGTCCAGTGGTCCATGCTCCACAACAAGAAGCCACCTCAACGAGAAGCCCGCACACCACAACCAGAGAAAAGCCTGAAAGCAACGAAGGTCCAGCACAAAAATAAATAAATGAAAGTATAAAAAAGCAGGGGAGATGAGGAGGAGTGGCCTAAACCAAGGCAGTGAGGGGCAGGAAGAAGAGAGCATGCGTGCGTGCTCAGTCATGGCTGACTCTTTGTGACTCCATGGACTGGAGCCCGCCAGTTCCTTCTGTCCAGGGGATTTCCCAGGCAAGAATTCTGGACTGGGTTGCCATTTCCTCCTTCAGGGGATCTTCCTGAACCAGGGATTGAACCCACATCTCCTGCACCGGCAGGCGGGTTCATTACCACACTGAGCCACCAAGGAAGCCCAAGGAGAGAGCAGAGAGGCAAATCGAAAACACATATCAAAGGTAGAATCAACAGGACTTAGTTAACAAATGAGAGATGGGAATAATCAAGGATTATTTCTGTGCTACAATCCCAAAGGAACTGAAAGTAAAATGAGTTTTTGAAACCTCTTCCAGGATAGAATTTAGAGACTATTCCATTTAGGAAAATCTCAGAATATGAAAGCAATAAGTTACTGCCTTTCTGTGCAGTTATTATAATGCCTATAGTGAAATGCCAAAGGGGAAAAAAAATTTAAACCAATGAACCAGAACAGTTTCCTCCAAAACCGTTTTTCACCGTTAAGTAAGCGAACAGATGTCTGAACTGGCTGTACATAGAGAGACCTCAAAAAACAAATGAGTGCAAAAACAAGTCATAGACACAACGGAGTTACATTATAAAACTCTCATTTTTAAAATGATGTATTGTGTCTGAACATATATTGACATATGTATTAGTCAAATACAAACATATAGACAGGAATGCTATACTCCTAACTCCCAAGAGTGGTCCCCTCTTGGGAGGCAGGGAGGAAAATGGCTCTGAGGAGTGGGTAAAAAGGAAACCTCTAGAGAACCTGGTAAGGTTTTATTTCTTGAAATAAAACAATGAGACAAATATGGAAAAAATGGCATTAGTTCTGGGTAATGGGTTTATGTGTGGTTCTGTTATTTCCTGTACTTTCCTATTTCTACACTGCAATTTTTTAAAATTTTCATTTATTTAACACCAAATACATTTTGTATTGGGGTAGAGTTGATTAAGTGAAGGGACTCAGCCATACATATACATGGTGGCTTAGACGGTACAGAATCCACCTGCAAAGAGGGAGACCTGGGTTCGATCCCTGGGCTGGGAGGATCCCCTGGAGGAGGGCGTGGGAACCCACTCCAGTATTCTTGCCTGGAGAATCCCATGGACAGAAGAGTCTGGTGGGCTACAGTCCATAGGGTCGCAGAGAGTTGGACACCACTGGGCGGCGAAGCATATCACATTCTCCCCCCAACCCCCACCTCCCATCCAAGTTGGCACATAACACTGAGCAGAGCACACTGTATTTTAACCATGAAAAAGAAAAATTTAAAGGAAACAGCAGGAGGTAATTCCCTGACAGTCCTGCGGTTAGGACTCCAGTCTTTCACTGCCAAGGATGCAGGTTTAATTGCTGGTTGGGGAACTAAACTCCAAGAAACTGTGGCACAGCCAAAAACAAAAAACAACTTCAAAGTCACTTCAATTACCAGATGCCTAAAAATACGATGGTAAATTATTTCAAAAAACTATCATCAAAAGTTTGTTTAAGGGAGTCATTTAAAATCTCAAATAGTTCCAAATAGCAATAAAAATTGTATCTTCCCTTAGTCAGGAAACTAAGATCCCACAAGCCATGTGGTACGGTCAAAAAAATGTTGATGCTGTTTAGTAGCTCAGTCATGTCCCACTCTTTGCGACCCCATGGACTGTATCCTGCCAGGCTCCTCTGTCCATGGGATTTCCCAGGCAAGAATACTGGAGTGGGTAGCCGTTCTCTTCTCCAGGGGATCTTCCTGACCCAAGGCTCGAACCCACGTCTCCCACTTGGCAGGAGGATTCTTTACCATCTGAGCCACCTGGGAAGCCCACGGCCAAAAATAAATAAATGGGGGGAGAGATCAGTGTTAACGTTTCAAAGTCCACAGTCTTGCCATCAAATCTGTCAGATTAACCCCCATCTGCTTTTACTGCCTGGAGAAGGCAATGGCAAGCCACTCCAGTACTCTTGCCTAGAAAATCCCATGGACGGAGGAGCCTGGTAGGCTGCAGTCCGTGGGGTCGCTAAGGGTCGGACACGACTGAGCGACTTCACTTTCACACATTGGAGAAGGAAATGGCAACCCACTCCAGTGTTCTTGCCTGGAGAATCCCAGGGACGGGGGAGCCTGGTGGGCTGCCGTCTATGGGGTCACACAGAGTCGGACACGACTGAAGTGACTTAGCAGCAGCAGCTTTTACTGCCACCCCCACTTGGTCCAGGTACTTATTACATCATCTGTTGAGTTCTATAACAGTCTCTTAAGCTGATATCTCTGCCTGTAGTCTCCTCACTTCCCAATTAATCCTGCAGAACATTCTTTATAAACTACTGTCTCTTACTTTTGTTACATCATTCTCCTGCTTAAAAATCTAAAATGGTTCCCTAGTGCCTACCCCATCAAGCTGAAAGCAGTTCCTCAGCTTCCAAAGCCCCTTATTAATTTAGACTCACTGCACCTGGCCAACATGATTTCCCTTCTACTATGTACAGCCTCTATTTTAACTGGGCAGCTCTCCAATCACTACTGCACATACTGTGCTTCCCCCTGCTGGAAATACTCTGCTCAAAATTCTCCTCTTACTCAAAATCTACCATCAGGCGAAGTTCCAGCTCAGGCCCACCTCGTCTACACCAAGCTTTCTCACTCCTCCAGTGCATGACGTCCTCCGCTTGTCATCAGCCCCTCGTGTCCACAGGCACCCACTGATGGGCTCAGGGACTATGTGCCACAGGTAAAGTTCACTCTGTACCTTGACAAAGAGAGTCTAGAGCTTTCCTCACATTGCCAGAAAAGATTTATGAAACTTCCACCCCCAAAACACAAACAATAACAAACCACACAGATCTCAATGCTTTCCAATTTTTCCATGTATACTTGGAAAAACAACTTCACTTTCTCTCTCCAACCAGTTCTTAAACTCCTTGAAAGTTAGGGGCAAATCCTAATCCTAGTTCTGAAAAACAATATACAGCAGAAAGCTAAATATACAAGATATCCAATAACAAACTTGCTTCGCTTATCCTCTCAAACTAAGAGATCAGTAAAAAACAACAACTAGGATTTGATTTCTGAGTCTCAGTTAGCAATACTGCCCATGTTTTACATGAGCTCACTCACTTCTGGGTCTTTCAAAATATAATCTTTTGATACTCCATAAATCCAAATGAATTACTCATCCCCCAGACCAGGCAACTGAAGCCCATCTACTTGTGTTTCTGGGGTCACGATGAAATACTATCTGTGAGAAATGCTAAGCTACTAGGAACACCATGTTAATATCCCAATCTCAGTGGAAGGGAAAGAAAGGAGAGAATCATATCCCTAACAAGACTGAAATCTTTAATACATATTTCACTTCTAGTAAGTTACCAGAGCAGCTTTCCTGGTAGCTCTGTTGGTAAAGAATCCACCTGCAATGCAGGAGACCGCAGTTCAATTCCTAGGTCAGGAAGATCTGATGGAGAAGAGATAGGCTAACTACTCCAGTACTCTTGGGCTTCCCTGGTGGCTCAGCTGGTAAAGAATACGCCTGCAACCCAGGAGACCTGGGTTCGATCCCTGCGTTGGGAAGATCCCCTGGAGAAGGGAAAGGCTACCCAACTCCAGTATTCTGGAGTTACCAGAATGGCCTAATTCCCAATGCCTTCCCAAGTTCATTTTGACCTAAAATTGTCTCAAAATAGCAGCAAATGTTGACTTCAGTCATCTTACCCTTTTTTTTAACCAACTCTTTTCCCTTACCTTTTACTTTACAGTCAAAATTCAAAGATGAAGTTTTTCTGCTGGTCTCAGGTTACTAAGCTTGTACCCATTTAAAATCGTTATCAGTAAAGGATTTTCTAATTCATTCAACACTCACTGACTACCCACTATTGAATGAAGTAAATAACAGTAGTTATGTGCCACAGACACATAAGCTCAACAGACGTTGGTTCAAACACCAGCTTACCACTTACTAGCCTGTGTGACCTTTGGGAAAGATATCTAATCTCGTCAGGCCTGTAAAGCTGAGATAACATCTACTTCCCAGGGTTGCTGTTAAGGCTTAAGTGAGACCTGCTGGCAATGTACTTAGGGTACTACACGGTACACAGTAAAGCACCAAGCAATGACATCAAACATCTTCACTGTGTCAAATACTATGCTGTGCAAGAAAATCCAAAGACATGACATTTCCATTCCAATTAGGGAGACCGACATGCATAAGCATGGCTTTTAAATTATTTACATTGTTCATTATTAATGAAGAGCAAGAGAACACAAACACCATCCAATTCTTAAGGTTACCTTTTTCCTTCGCATCAGGAAATGTCGTGTTGTCATTAGTGTTGTAGGAAAATGAGATGTGGTCGACTAAATAAGTAGATGCAGATGATGCCTCTTTTGTAAAATTCACAATCCAGGAAAAACCGGACCCAAACTGCACCGCTATTTTGGGACCATTCTGGTCGTCCCCACAAAAACTTCCATTGTAGGTTGCAGCACCAAGGTCTGAAATGGTTACAGTTTTCTAAAAGAAAAAAGACATCTGGGGCTTAGTCCCAAACAGGCAGCAATGAGAACGAGCATGTCCACCATGAGTGCCACTATGAAGCTGACATCACAACCCCACTGGCCAGCCGGGCCTGTCTATGCTTACGGGTTTCTGATTCTTTAACTACACACCAGTCCCTCTGGACAAATACACGTAAGTCTAAAAACAAAAAGAAAACCAGTCTGAAGCTCAGCTATTGATTAAAAAGATAATATATCAGGCTGTAAGCAGGCAGGATCTCAACCAAAAGAAATAAGGCAAAAAGGATTGAGAGGATAAACCCACCTCCACCCAAAGGAGACTTTAATAGCAAGCTATTTAAAAAAGCTTTGATATTAGTACATGTTAAAAAATTATAGAAGTAGTTAGACCTGAAACACCATACTCTTCAGATCATTTTCCCTTAACCAACTCCAAAAAACCTCCAAAGAACTGATGAATTAAAATATTCATTCCTAAATAAATAATAAAATTCACTCCAAAACTAAATAGAATAACTTCAAGTGTACATGCTAAATAAAATAGCTCCACAAAATGTACATGGTGTTAGTTAACATGAAATTAAATTTTTATAAATGAATGCAAAGGATTAAAAAAAAGAGTACAATTAAATTCCTACTATAAAACCCAAAGAAAAATAAAAACACTTACATTATGCATGTCTGTGGTCTCATAGCGTATTGTGAAATTCATCTGCCATTTTGCATAAAGGCAAGTGGCTTTTGATGAATCTGTCAAATTAAGTTCCAATGCATAAGACGAGACAGCACCTAGATTAAAAACAATAAGATTTTTAAGTTGGACTACAAAAACATATATAAAATAAAAGCAAGCTCTATTCATCACTGAAGTTCAAGCTAATAATCATTTCCACACTCTGTGCCTTGCTAGTTTTAGGCAATTATTACTTATTAAGACTTTTGTTTTTTTAGGTAAATGAGGTGATGGGGACATGTGAAAGGGGTGTTTTCTCAAACCAGCTGGTGGAACCTTCTCTATAAAAATAATGACAGCTCTGATTTCTGCGATCTTGGTGTTTTAAATCCTGTCAAACTACATGACTTATGACACGGAGAAGTCTTGGCAAACTTTATTCTGATATAAAGATGTGGGCCGGGGCTAAGCACGTGTATCACATGATCAAAGGAAGAGTTTTGCAAAGGTTGTTAGATCCACAAGCAAAAAGTTAATTTTTAAAAACGCAACATTCATTATTTCAGTTTCATTTTATAACCCAAAAAGGTGATGGAATTCCAGTTGAGCTATTTCAAATCTTGAAAGATGATGCTGTGAAAGTGCTGCACTCAATATGACAGCAAATTTGGAAAACTCAGCAGTGGCCACAGGACTGGAAAAGGTCAGTCTTCATTCCAATCCCAAAGAAAGGCAATGCCAAAGAATGCTCAAACTACCGCACAATTGCACTCATCTCAGTTTAGTTCAGTTCAGTTGCTCAGTCGTGTCCGACTCTCCGCGACCCCATGAATCACAGCACGCCAGGCCTCCCTGTCCATCACCAACTCCCGGAGTTCACTCAAACTCACGTCCACAGAGTCGGTGATGCCATCCAGCCATCCCATTCTCGGTCGTCCCCTTCTCCTCCCGCCCCCAACCTTTCCCAGCATCAGAGTCTTTTCCAGTGAGTCAACTCGTCGCATGAGGTGGCCAAAGTATTGCAGTTTTAGCTTTAGCATCAGTCCTTCCAAAGAACACCCAGGATTGATCTGCTTTAGAATGGACTGGTTGGATCTCCTTGCAGTACAAGGGACTCTCAAGAGTCTTGTCCAGCACCACAGTTCAAAAGCATCAATTATTCAGCGATCAGCTTTCTTCACAGTCCAACTCTCACATCCATACATGACCATGGGAAAAACCATAGCCTTGACTAGACGGACCTTTGTTGGCAAAGTAATGTCTCTGCTTTTTAATATACTATCTAGGTTGGTCATAACTTTCCTTCCAAGGAGTAAGCATCTTTTAATTTCATGGGTGCAATCAGCATCTGCAGTGATTTTGGAGCCCCCAAAAATAAAGTCTGACACTGTTTCCACTGTTTTTCCATCTATTTCCCATGAAGAGATGGGACCAGATGCCATGATCTTTGTTTTCTGAATGTTGAGCTTCAAGCCAACCTTTTCACTCTCCTCTTTCACTTTCATCAAGAGGCTTTTGAGTTTCTCTTCACTTTCTGCCATAAGGGTGGTGTCATCTGCATATCTGAGGTTATTGACATTTCTCCCGGCAATCTTGATTCCAGCTTGTGCTTCTTCCAGCCCAGCGTTCCTCATGATGTACTCTGCATATAAGTTAAATAAGCAGGGTGACAATATACAGCCTTGACATACTCCTTTTCCTATTTGTTCCATGTCCAGTTCTAACTGTTGCTTCCTGACCTGCATACAGGTTTCTCAAGAGGCAGGTCAGGTGGTCTGGGATTCCTATCTCTTTCAGAATTTTCCACAGTTTATTGTGATCCACACAGTCAAAGGCTTTGGCATAGTCAATGAAGCAGAAATAGATGTTTTTCTGGAACTCTCTTGCTTTCTCCATGATCCAGCGGATGTTGGCAATTTGATCTCTGGTGCCTCTGCCTTTTCTAAAACCTGCTTGAACATCTGGGAGTTCACGATTCACATATTCCTGAATCCTGGCTTGGAGAATTTTGAGCATGACTTTACTAGGGTGTGAGATGAGTGCAATTGTGCGGTAGTTTGAGCATTCTTTGGCATTGCCTTTCTTTGGGATTGGAATGAAGACTGACCTTTTCCAGTCCTGTGGCCACTGCTGAGTTTTCCAAATTTGCTGTCATACTGAGTGCAGCACTTTCACAGCATCATCTTTCAAGATTTGAAATAGCTCAACTGGAATTCCATCACCTCCATTAGCTTTGTTCATAGTGATGCTTTCTAAGGCCCACTTGACTTCACATTCCAAGATGTCTGGCTCTAGGTCAGTGATCACGTTATCGTGACTCTCTTGGTCGTGAAGATCTTTTTTGTACAGTTCTTCTGTGTATTCTTGCCACCTCTTCTTAATATCTTCTGCTTCTGTTAGGTCCATACCATTTCTGTCCTTTATCGAGCCCATCTTTGCATGAAAAGTTCCCTTGGAATCTCTAATTTTCTTGAAGAGATCTCTTGTCTTTCCTATTCTGTTGTTTTCCTCTATTTCTTTGCATTGATCACTGAGGAAGGCTTTTTTATCTCTCCTTGCTATTCTTTGGAACTCTGCATTCAGATGCTTATATCTTTCCTCTTCTCCTTTGCTTTTCGCTTCTCTTCTTTTTACAGCTATTTGTAAGGCCTCCTCAGACAGCCATTTTGCTTTTTTGTATTTCTTTTCCATGGGGATGGTCTTGGTCCCTGTCTCCTGTACAATGTCATGAACCTCCGTCCAGAGTTCAGCAGGAACTCTATCTATCAGATCTAGTTCCTTAAATCTATTTCTCACTTCCACTGTATAATCATAAGGGATTTCATTTAGGTCATATCTGAATGGTCTAGTGGTTTTCCCTATTTTCTTCAATTTAAGCACTCATCTCACATGCTAGTAAAGGCATGCTCGAAATTCTCCAAGCCAGGATTCAGGAATATGTGAACCGTGAACTCCCAGATGTTCAAGCAGGTTTTAGAAAAGGCAGAGGCACCAGAGATCAAATTGCCAACATCCGCTGGATCATGGAGAAAGCAAGAGAGTTCCAGAAAAACATCTATTTCTGCTTCATTGACTATGCCAAAGCCTTTGACTGTATGGATCACAATAAACTGTGGAAAATTCTTCAAGAGATAGGAATACCAGACCACCTGACCTGCCTCTTGAGAAACCTGTATGCAGGTCAGGAAGCAACAGTTAGAACTGGACATGGAACAGACTGGTTCCAAATAGGAAAAGGAGTACGTCAAGGCTGTATATTGTCACCCTGCTTATTTAACTTATATGCAGAGTCATCATGAGGAACGCTGGGCTGGAAGAAGCACAAGCTGGAATCAAGATTGCCGGGAGAAGTGTCAATAACCTCAGATATGCAGATGACACCACCCTTATGGCAGAAAGTGAAGAGGAACTCAAAGGCCTCTTGATGAAAGTGAAAGAGCAGAGTGAAAAGGTTGGCTTGAAGCTCAACATTCAGAAAACAAAGATAATGGCATCTGGTCCCATCTCTTCATGGGAAAGAGATGGAAAAACAGTGGAAACAGTGTCAGACTTTATTTTTTGGGGCTCCAAAATCACTGCAGATGCTGATTGCACCCATGAAATTAAAAGACGCTTACTCCTTGGAAGGAAAGTTATGACCAACCTAGATAGTATATTAAAAAGCAGAGACATTACTTTGCCAACCAGGGTCCATCTAGTCAAGGCTATGGTTTTTCCCGTGGTCATGTATGGATGTGAGAGTTGGACTGTGAAGAAGGCTGGTCACCGAAGAATTGATGCTTTTGAACTGCGGTGCTGGAGAAGACTCTTGAGAGTCCCTTGGACTGCAAGGAGATCCAACCAGTCCATTCTAAAGGAGATCAATCCTGGGTGTTCATTGGAAGGACTGATGCTAAAGCTGAAACTCCAATACTTTGGCCACCTCATGCGACGAGTTGACTCGCTGGAAAAGACTCTGATGCTGGGAAAGGTTGGGGGCGGGAGGAGACAGGGATGACCGAGAATGAGATGGCTGGATGGCATCACCGACTCTGTGGACATGAGTTTGAGTGAACTCCGGGAGTTGGTGATGGACAGGGAGGCCTGGCGTGCTGTGATTCATGGGGTCGCGGAGAGTCGGACACGACTGAGCGACTGAATTGAACTGAACTGAATTCATCTTTTGACGTGAACTCAAAGTCCCTTCCTCCATTCTCAACCTGCTACCTCTTTTTTTTTTTTTTTTAGCAGAGACATCTTTCAGGGACAGAAAAGCTTTGGGGATTTTCAGCTAACTTGACACTGATCTTCTACACTAGGTTAAATGGGAGACATCACCTATTACATTGAAGAGCCCAAGGACTCAAAACACGATACGCCGGCAAACACATCAGCAGCATAAATGATGGGCCATCATCTAAGGCTTTCTTCACTGTCTCACCAAGGGGTACACTGTTTCCTGTTGAGATAGCTGTACAGCCTTGACTGATACCTAAGCATGCCAGCATCACCTGCAAGTGAGGACACGCTCTAGACTATAGAGAATCAAGTCCCGAGAGGAATACTAAGAAGGCGTGCCTCAGCAACAGCTTTCAAGCTGTACACAAAACCCGCGTCATGCTCTGGAGACCAAGCTGCCTCGCCAAGCCTGAATCTGATACGCCTAAGCTTGTGGTTACTGACAATGCCTAAATGTACTACTGGCTACAGGCTCCAAAAGACCTGTGAGGCCTAAGTAGGTTTTACATCCTTTCTTTTCTCAGAACAATCTGGAATGGAGCTACCATCACTGATCCAAGGCTACCCTACAGTGGTGTTGAGAACTGCAGCTCAGAATTCTTCTGTTCAGCTGGAAGCCTGCTTTCCATACACATTCTCTTGGTCTGTCTGAAGTCCCCCACTTTAACATATTCTCCTTGTATTCAAAGTATTCAAGACTTCCCTAGGGGTACTGAATACTTCCCAAAGTATTCAGATTCTTCCCCTAAGAATCTGCCTGCCAATGCGGGGGACATGGGTTTGATCCCTGGTCTGGAAAGATCCCACATGCTGCGGGACCACTAAGCCGGTGTGCCACAATTACTGAAGCCTGCGAGCCCTAGATCCGGTGCTCTGCAACCAGAGAAGCCACCACAATGAGAAGCCCACACACCACAACTAGAGAGTAGGCCCCAATCATTGCAACTAGAGAAGCCCATGCAAAGCAAAAAAGACCCAGTGCAGCCAAAAATTTTAAAAAAATAATAAATTATTTGTCGATTCTGAATAAACTCATTAAAAAAAAAAACAACCAAAACATTAAAAACCATCAGAACCAACTAAAAAAGCCTGCCATGTGTTAATCATTTTCTTTCCAAAGATACTAGAGTAGCAAACAAAACCGTGTCAAACAGCAATTAGTATCAAAGGATCAGTATCAAGGGTGGAGGACTCGGCTCTCTGGAACAGAAGGCAAAGGCAGTTGTCTGTATTTGCTGCTACATTAACATCAAAACGACAATGAGATGGTTGGATGGCATCACCGACTTGATGGACATTAGTCCATCTGTACGTCCATCAAGTCAGAGCAAGCTCCAGGAGTTGGTGATGGACAGGGAAGCCTGGTGTGCTGCAGTCCATGGAGTCGCAAAGAGTCGGACACAACTGAGCAACTGACATCAAAACTAACATCAAAACAGCCTACCCACCATCCCAGAACTGAGAACTCGCCCAAGGGCCCAGCACATTCCGTCCTCTGACTTCACAACCCAGCTCCCTGGGAGAACTGTGCTTTCAGAGGGCTTCTTCCACCCGCAACTGCCCAGGGGCCACTTTTACTCAATGCCTGCACCTCAAACTCGATAACTGCAAAACATCCATTCTTCAACTTCCTCCAAACTCGTTCCCCCCTTCTCAGCCTCACTGGCTTGAAAGGAAAGGCAGCACCCTGTACAGACACTCAGGCTCAAAAGGTTTTGGGAATTGGCTTCTCCCTCATTCTCTTCGTTGAGTCCTATTGATTTTTTCCCTTCCAATTCCCTCTGAAATCCAATCTCTGCCTTTAATTTCTACTCCAAATCCACCAGCACACCCCTAACTTACTACAGATGCCTCCGAGCAGCCCCTGGAGGTGCTGTCAGATTAATAGTCCTTAAACAACTCTTCCTCTCAGGATACTGTCTTGTTCAAAACCTTTTACGGGCTCCAAAATACCCATGCTAGAATTTAATTCCTCTGCCTGACTTTCAAAGTAATCTTTAATCTTGTCCCACCCTATTCCTTCAACTTCTCTCAAGGCCATGTTCCCAGAACACACCCTTCAATCCGGCTGAACTTGTTCCACTGGACCCATTCGCCATGCTCTCGTCAACCTCTGTCCCAGGCTTCTACCGTTCCTAACATCTGAAACAGATTTGTTTACCTCGGAGGGGATTTTCACTATTTCTGGCTGTCCCAAAATCTACAGCACCCCCGTCCTTTTTTTAAAAACAATTTCTGGCTGATACCACCTCCCCTCACTGTAACAGCTGAAAATGTAGCCAGGGCCAGCCAGCAGGGCAAGTCGCTGTTTAATGCTTGGTGGCGGCGGTGCAGCTCAGTGGCATGAGTTGGGACACTAAACTTGGCTTTGGGATACATAGTCAGGAACTCCAGCAATTCTGAGTAATCCACTGCACCTTTCTTACAACGTGAGATTTTTTTTTAACGTGTGATGTGTAACATACAGACAGAGAGTACGCAGCATACATACGGAAGGGATTCCAAGCGCATAAAGGATACAGCTCAAAGCATTTTCACAAACTGAACCCACTTGTGTCAGGACGCAGAACATTCCCTCACTTCCCCCTTCCAGCTACCAATTCCCTTCTAAGGGCAGCCAACAACCTGACTTCTAACAAACAGCACAGTTTACTTTTGCCTGTTGGTTCAACCTGATGTAATGAAATCATTCACTATGCTCTCTTTTGTATCTGGCTTCTTTCATGCAACATTATGTCTTTTGAGATTCACCCACAGTGTTGAGCGTAATTGCGATTTGTCATTTCTGATTCTGTATGCACAGCCTTCCTGCATTCGGTCAATACTCGACTGCATGTCTATGCTACTGCTATGGACACTTGGATAGTTTCCAGGTTGGTTCTATCACAAACAGACATAGCCGTGAACACAGGTGTGTGCTGCGTGTCTTCTGGGTATATGTTGAGGAATGAAACTGCAGGGCCTAAGGGTATGCACATGTCCCAATATCTTTTTGAGAAATTCCTTTTCTGCTTAAAAATTGATGAGATTTAATTTCTGTTGTTTATAATTAAGAACCCAGACTGATAGGCTGTCCATTTTTCAGCCACTATCCTCTCCTTAAAGATTTCCTGACTATAACAGCCCTCAAGGAGCAGTCACAGTGCATACTGCCACACTTCCATATATTTTATACTACCCCGAATTATTCAGTTACTTTATGTCTGTAAATCCTGTCTCCTCTATTACTGTAAGCTCCAAAACAACAGTTTTCAACTGTAACTTCGCAACAAACTGATGTGCCAGGGTAAATTATAGTATACAGCAAATAATGTTAGCTAATAAAAAAATACCAAAGACCGTGAATGAATGATATACATGAATAGATTCAAGATTCCCTTTTGATAAGGTCTCTGCTACTCATCTGAATTCCAATATTCTCCCTTAGGCAGATAATCTTATCTATGCACAGCCCCTAGGAGTGTCTTTTTTATGAATGTCATCCATCACAGGTGTCAGGGAAGGGGAGACTATATCTATTACTTCCCTCTATCTCCCACCATCCCTAGTAGTGCTGAATATATTAGATTGTCAATAAATACTGATTGATTATATCCAGGTGAAAATACCATGCAGTCAGGACCTGGAACACAGCTTAATCTAATTACAGGAAGTCTAAGCCTTCACCTCTTCCAAATCATGAACCCAACCCATCCATCTTCTGGATACTCCCCTCAAACCCCATGTTGGTTTTTCGAAATACAGTTTGACATGGATTTAAGCTAGGAATAATGTTTTTTTCAGAAGTTTATAGTTGAAACATTTACATTTTCGTTAAAAAAAAATCTTCAGCGAGCCATTGCATCCTATTGAAGTGTCTGATTTTAGACTAGCCAACCAACCATTTTTGTCTAAAAGGCTTTATGACATTAAAAAACACTGCTGAATATATCCTAGAGTGTGTAATTATAGACCTGAGAGTTTACTCTCCAAAGGGGCTGGGGGGGGAGGCAAAATCAACTTTCCTAAATGCAAATATCCTCTTGTTTCCAAAGAAATCATTTATAGGTTCTTTTAGGACTCAGAACTCGGGTCTCTATGCATGACACACAGCAAAAAGTGGCTAGGTTTTCCTAAGTCTTTTCCATCCAAAGTGTGGTTGAAAAATATACATTTGTAAACAATATGGGGGTGGGGTGGGAACATCATAATAGTGGTAAAACAAAACCAATAAAAAACAATTATCTAAGAGGCAATAGTATAATGGAGACAAAGAGTCCCATCACTGGAGCTGAAGAGCTAGAACTCATATCAGGCAGTACAATTTAAACACCGGCTGTGAGATTCCGGGCAAGTTAACCTTACTAAGAATTGTACAGTGTATTTCTCTAACACATTCTTCAAAAGCACGAGAGCCCTTCAGAGCTAAAAGACCACTGCCATGCAAGTTAAGAGATTCCAACTGAAAAGCTTTTATCCCTTCCAAGGAACACAGCACCTAAAAGGATCCCTTCCCAAATTTTCAGTATGTCTACTTTCATTGTACTGAGTGATGGACTCTTGTCCTCAAACTGATATCAATTCAGAATGAGGTTGAGCAAAGGATCTTAAAAACAAAAACACGAAAAAAAAAATCAGGACATAAGCATACAGTATCTATTTACACTTTGTTTTCAACTCATAGGTTTGTTGAGTCAACCAAGTCAAATCAACTGTTCCTCAATTAATTACCACATGGTAGTTCCTGATACTCTGGATTTCTGGTAAATCTCTTAAAAGTTAAAAAAAATAATAAATTTCAAGCTATGAAATATTTGTTTAAGGTCAGAGAGTGGGTAAGGAAATAAAAGATATCCATTCAACTAATGGAAAGTGCTTATTGCTGAGTGGTGTTGGGCAGACTGCCAGAATTCTTTTTCAATGCACGGCAGGATACCAACAAGTACTTAAAAAGTACACTTTTGGAGCTGACGGGATCTCTGATCACTTTAATCTGAAATTATGATCAAAATGCTTTCGTCACTACGGGAGGAAGAGCAGTCTTCTTGCACCAAGGATCACTGAATTCAGCTACAATGCTGTGAAATAATCCTTCATCTCAAATTCCACTCAAGGATACAGTGGAAGAAAGCTGCACTCATGGGAAATATGTGAATATCTATAAATCCTATCACTTGTGATAACCAATGACCAACAGACAAATAATAAGCCTGTCCTTTCGAGTATCTTTATTAAAACTAGAATAATTTCAGCAGAACGGTGAAACCAAAGTTATCAGTGGTAAGGCTACAGAAAAATCTCAGTGCTTACTTTCTCACTTTTCAATCACCTCCAAGAGAGAGAAACTGGTTCTTTGTGAAAATCTTATTCTCCTCATCTAGGAGGTTCTGGTTCCCCAGGTGAACCTTCACTACCGCTTAGGTTTAGGTGAAGGGATATAGGTAAGATGGGGCTTCCCTGGTGGCCTAGCGGTAAAGAATCCTGCCAATGCAGGAGACACGGGTTCAATCCCTGGGTTGGAAAGATACCCTGGAGATGGAGAAAGAAATGGCAACCCACTCCAGCATTCTTATCTGGAAATCCCCTGGACAAAGGAACCTGGCAGGCTACAATCCATGGGTCGAAAAAAGAGTCAGACACAACTTAGCAAGTGAACAACAGGTAAGATACCAGCATTATTATATGGAATTATACTTTAATCAGTTAGTTTATAATCATCTGTAGAGCTTAGCACTGATCTTAAAGTTCTCCATGTGAAAACACACGGAAAAACATCTTGCAAAGCCTAATGTAAAGTTCACAGAAGAAAAAGGTAACCAACTTAATCTAGTCCACCGATGTCTCCCAGCACTCACCAACGAAGACCTTCAACAAAAGCCTACTGAGTTAACCCCGTGCCCCCAGGCCCTGTGCCAGGGAGGCAATGGGAAGTTAACAGTATAGCAGACAGTCTCCACTCAGAGACTAAATCCACAGAGATTTGCCTAGAACTGGGGGGGGTGGGGTGGGGGATAAAAGGCTAGCCTAATAACCTAGGCGTTTGGGCAAGACAAGATTGACTCCTATTCCTCCAAATAAGTCACTTGGGCTGGCCTCCTTCAAGTCTCTGCTCAAAAGTTACCCGACAATGAAGGCCTTCTGACCACAAATGTCAACGAGGGTCAACCCCACCACTCTCTCCCTACCGGCTGCTCTTTCTTCTTCCTCATATCCTGCCTCATTGCCTTCACCTGCTTATCACACTCTGCAATTCTATTCTTGACCCGAGGGGCTGTCTTCCCCCACTAAGAGGTAAGCTCCTTGAGAGCAGGAACCTGACCGTCTTCTCCATTGCTCCATCGAGCCCTTTCGCCTCGTGGCTTCCATCAACAACTGTGGGAAGGAGGGACTCCTCTACCAGTGAAGTAGACACTTGGGACATTTCTATCAGGTTTTTCCCCACCCAGAAAAGCCTCCACCCTATAAAAACCAGAAGTCAGACTACTTATGGGAATCAGTAACCACAGAACTCTGCAATCTATAATGTCACAAGGGGAACATAAGCAATGATGCTAGGAAAAGGTTTTCATCCACTACTCCCTAATGCCTCTAGGCAGGTCTAATTCATTCCAATAAATACTAGCATAATTTAATCGTTGTGAAAAAAGCCAATACACAGGCTCTAAGAATTCCTTTCTATACTTACTCTAAAGCAGCTATTTTTAAAGAGCTACCTGGTAGAGCTGGGAGAGAGTTATAGTTACCAAGTGAAACCGGTGCAGCTGGTACTCTAAGCGTTCATGAGGTCATAAATCCAGGAACAAATCCTCCTCCGTAGGACCCTCTGCAGTGCTCAGGAACAGCGTGAATTTCACAGCAGATACTTTATTGACTTTCCAAAAACTATTATTGGTATCCATTTTGATACACAAAGGTAAGGTGCAAAATCCACCAAGCAACTGAAGAATTGCTAAATTCTTAAACACACATAGGAGTTTGAGCTCCCTCTCTCTCACACACACAGACACACACACACAAGGAGTCTGAGTTCCCCACTGCACCCACAGTGGGCAGCAAAAGCAGCTGCAAAGAAAAGGGAGTTTCTATTTTATCCTGGTACCTTCGAAAAATCTGACCTAGGAACATCGTTAGCTTTTCTCCAAACCCTGTTCTAAACTGGGTTCGCTGTGGAGGGACTCCATCCTGGAAATCTTCCAAGAGGATGAATCTAGCTTAGTCCCAAACAATAAATGGCAAACTAGCAGATGAGCTGATGGGTTTTTTTCATGTGCTTCTTTTTGCCTCTTTATTTTCTGCAACGAGCAAGCACTGCTTTTGTAAAAAGAACACACAAAAAAGCTTTCATTAAAAGGAAAAAAAATGACAAGAAAGCCAACAAGACAATGAATTTTTTTCCCCTTTCTCTGAACAATAAAAGTGTTGTTTGTGCTGATCCAATTGGCAGAGAACTACTGATTACCAGATGCTTTGGTCAGATGTGTTCTAGTCACTGATAAGGTGCTTCTCACTGTAAACAATCCTCTCATAGGGTCAGCTTGGCCTCCCTAAGTGCTTAACAGGGGAGTCAAGGCTGCACATTACATTTGAGCAAAGCTCCGTGGCCCCTTTCAAAAGGGCTACAGAAGGTTTTCCTGCACTAAATGCACAGCTGGACTCCCTTCTGGCATCAGGGCCCCTTTACTCTCTTATCCACTGAGGACCTCAAAGGGCTTTGTTTATGTGACTTATATCCATTGCTACTTGCTGTACTAGAAATTAAAACTAAAAAAAGGGACTAAAACACGTCAGACACACATTCTATAGCTTCTGGGTATCACCACCGTACTGAGGAGAGGATGAGTGAAAAAGACAAATGTCTTAATTTCAGTCTGGAAACAGTTTTGATCTGACAGGAACTTCCCCCCACCCCACCCCTAAAGAGCCTTAAGAATCACTAGATGATCCAGACCCCTTCCAAAGCCATGGCTTTGGAGCCAGATTCCTCATCTTTTGGCACTACTGACATTCTGAGATGGGTAATTCTTTGTCGGGTTTGAGGGAGTGCTGTCCTGTGCCTTGTGGAATGTTTAGATGCACCACTGGCCTCTTCCAACTAGATGCCAAAAGCAATCCCCGGTGAGGACAACCCAAAACGTCTCCAGACATTGCCAAATGCCCCCTGGGTGAGAATCCACCATTGCACGTGTTGACTTTATTCTTCTACTGAAAAATGAATTACAAAATGTGTGCCTCTCACTGCCCTTCCCGGGCCCCTAATGTATCTATTTCTTCTCTACCATCTGAGTCTGCCCCTTCTGGTCTTTTATTAGGTCACAAATGGCAAAAAATCAGGTAGTAAAACAAGCTCAGAATTTACCAGGTCAGGAAGAAACATTCTGGTCAAAGTTCACCTTTCAGGCATTTAAAGGCCTCGGGGACCTAAAGTGTGCGGGTCGAGGGGTGGGGGCGGGGGTGGAGGTGGGGGGTGGGGCGCTCAGAGCGCCAGCAGTCAGCCAGTCATTCTTAGGACCTAGTAAAAACCCGATCCTTAGGAAATCACCTGCCCTCCTCCGAAAACCAGGCGGTAATAGGCCAGTTGTGTGAGAGAGAAAAGGAGCTTCTGAACGCAAAGTGGCAGTATACAAGACTCAAATACACCACCCCCAAAACCTCAATATCTGGGGACCGTTTTTAAATCAGTCTAGCTGGAAGGAAGTAACAAAACTGGTTTAAAAAATATAAACAACTATATCCTCAGCACCTCCAAGTCAGATATTCACTCCCCACCGAAGTTTGTATTCATCCCTTTTAGTCTCCAGAGGTTGGGTACAAGTTTTCTCGTCTGAAAATTGCCCAGCCACCTTAGCTCCCCCTTCCCCATCAAAACTCCAAGTACCAAACCCCAACTGATCATCTGTTTAATCACCCTTCCTCCACAGCGATAAACTCCTACCCCACCAAGCCTCTTACTGGCCCTCAGAATCTCCCCCTATCTGTCCCCCCCTTAACCCAAGCTTCTCCAGGCAGGCAGTCCCCTTCCCTCCTCAGTTTTCTCTCCCGCCCCACAGGTTCCCACCATCGTCAAAACTCTTCCTTGATCCCAGGACCAGGACGCTAATGGTCCGGGCCACCCCAGAATCCGCACGCACCGCCCTCCCACGCTCACCTCTCCTTAGCATCTCCTTAGGTTACTCTGTCCGCCCCCAGGGCTCCACTCCTCACTCCTCCCGACCTACTCCCTCGGCGTCCACCCCCACCTCCTTTTTATTCTCAAGGGCCCTTGTCCCTCGCCACCCCTCGGTCGGGCCTTCGCTAGGTCACTGCTCATCACCTCAGGCCAAGCGCCAACGCCCAGTGTCTGCCGTTCAGCCTCTCAACCCGCTCCCCTCCGGACCAGTCTTTCAGGTTACGGCCTCTGAACTGGGAGCCCCGGGCCCAGGATCAGGGACTAAGCAGAAGGGCCCGACAACTCACCCAGGACGAGGCAGAGGAGAAGGAACCCAGAGCCCGGAACCGGGGCGAGGCGGAAGCACACCATGATCCCGCAGAGCAGGCGGCGGCGACAAGAGCAGCGACAGCGGGGAAAAGGCTGGCGGAACCCTGAGAGGAGCGCCGCTGACCACCGACCACAGCGCTGCAGAGCCAGGACTCGGCGCTTTCCGCGCGGGTCATGAGACCAGGGGCGGGGCTCTTTCTTGCCTTCAGCCAATCTGCGCGCTTGAAAGCGGCCCTAGGGGTGGTGATGCTTGGGCCCAGTGGGCGGGATGACCACGCCCTGACTTTTTGGTTCACAGTCATTTTTATGCTCCTAAGAGATGCGCGCGGACGGCACTTTCTGAGGTTTTTTTTTAAAGAGAGACGAACTTTTTGGGCGCTGTAGATAGTATAGACAATGGCAAAGCACTCCAGTACTCTTGCCTAGAAAATCCCATGGAGGGAGCAGCCTGGTAGGCTGCAGTCCGTGGGGTCGCTAAGGGTCAGACACGACTGAGCGACTTCACTTTCACTTTTCACTTTCACACATTGGAGAAGGAAATGGCAACCCACTCCAGTGTTCTTGCCTGGAGAATCCCAGGGATGGGGGAGCCTGGTGGGCTTCCGTCTATGGGGTCGCACAGAGTCGGACACGACTGAAGTGACTTAGCAGCAGCAGATAGTATAGATTATTTCAGTTCCGACTCCTTGAGAATACTTTTGCTGGAGTAAAAATGATTGCTAGGTATTGCAACGTCATACCTACAGAAATAAAACATGATTATTCTCCAAACACTGTTGCCTATGCAGTTCATGTCATTAAAAGGATAAGGGAGCTAGAGGGTGATAAGGAGTCAGTGAACGCCAGAGCAGGCCTTGAAGTTCACCTAGTTACAACACCCTGTTTTTCAGATGGGGAAACTGAACTCAAAAAGAGGAAGAGTCTTATTTAAATATAGAAAGAAAGAAAATGAGGAAGAGAGAAATAGAAGGACAAGGGAAGAAAGGATCATCCATATTCCCAGGACACAGAAAGAGACACCATTATCTACCTATCCATCCAACAAGCTGTTTTTCCTCTACCTGCTGCTGCTAAGTCAATTCAGTCGTGTCCGACTCTGTGTGACCCCATAGACGGAAGCCCACCAGGCTCCCCCGTCTCTGGGATTCTCCAGGCAAGAATACTGGAGTGGGTTGCCATTTCCTTCTCCTTTTCCTCTACCTATACACATGTAAATATTCTTCAATTCGAATTCACGCTAAACACATTATTTGGTACAGTTGACAATTGAACAGATGAAACCTAAACTCTTCAACAATCGAAAACATTCAAAAACTATAAAGATCTCAAATTTGGGACAAAGCGTTGATTCTCAAATGTTAGTTTCCAAAAGTGTCATCTGGGGATTTTTAATAACATGCAGAATCCTCACTTCATTCCCCACAGATTCTGAAACAGTATGTCTGTGGCACTCCTAGGAATCAGTTCTTTTAAAACAAGAACTCCAAGTGATTCTGATTACTACGGTTCCCAGACTACATTTCGAGTACCAGAAAATAGAGCTTCAAAATCATCTAGTCCCAGGAGATCTTAATCTGGTTCCAATGGATGAACTAGGGGTGGGGGATAGGTGTCTGTGAATCCCCAAAAATTACAGGCAAGATTTACATATGTGTATTTTTCTGAGGAAGTTGGTAGTTTTTACTATTTCTTAAGTAGGACCTGTGACTTCTCACCCTGCCACCCACCCCTGCTCCAATATTAACATCTATTCCCCCACTGACCTTCGCCTGAATGTGATTAATTCCTGAAAGTGAGAACACTGAATGTGTTCTGTCATGAGTGAAACTGACTGCCTCATGGATAAGGCTAGGAAGCAGCTCTGTCCTGGAGAACCCGCAGCTGAGTTAAGCGCTCACAAGTGCGCACGCCCCAATTATTTTTATTTTTTTATTTTGGCTGTGCTGCATGGCATGCAGGCATGCAGGATCTTAGTTCCCCGACCAGGTATCGAACCTGTGAGCCCTGCAGTGGAAGCACGGAATCTTAACCCCTGGACCTCCAGGGAAGCATACTGCCCACCCACCCCGCCCCGCTCAATTCTTAATGAAGGGACTCTGTCCCTTCTCCCTCAACCATAAACTGCCTAAATTTCATGTTCAGCGAAATGCTAAGAAGAGATAAAAGAGCATAGTGGAAAGAACCCTGGGCGGACATTCAGAAGAGTTGGGCATGAAATACCTCTGACTGACCATGACCTTCACTTCATCTCTTTGAGCTTCTACATCCATAAAATAGAAACGTGTGACTAGAGCTGTTTCTCAGCGCTGGCTGCACTCTGGGATCACTTGTAGGGCTTAAAAACTAGAGATGCCGCTTGGTCCCACCCCTTGAAATTCTCTGATTCAGTAGATAAGGCCTGGGGCCTCGGCATTGTGTTTTTCTTAGAACTCCCCAAGACAGTATTAATGGTCAGGTAGTCCCAGCTTTACAAGTCTAGGATTCTATGAAAGTAAATGCTCATTTGTATAAAATATAAGAAAACAAAGTGTCCCAGTGAGTCAAGAATTCCGTTTAACCAATTGTACTGAACTTCTTGCAGATGTCAATCAAATGAGAAAATGGAACAGAGAGAGATATCAGCGGCCTTATAAGCTAAATCCGCCCCCCGCCGCCCCCATCACCACCATTCCCGCAAAACAAACGCTGGTTTCTTCACCGGGACAGCCTCCTTCAGGAGACAGAACAGTGTTTGTTTTTTGTTGTTGTTGGAGGATGGGGGGTGGGGGATTGGTGAGTAAAGGTTGGATTATTTTGTCAGAAGACACAGGCTCAAAATTCGCAAACCTTTGTTTAATTTAACAAGTTAATTTCACTTAACAACTCAAACGCAGTTGTTGAATGTCTCCGCCCTCGGAGACACTGCGAGAACTACTTGCTTTTTTCTGCACTGTCTCCCATCACCCCGCCAGTTGAAGGAACTTGCCCCTGACTCTTCTGTAGGAGAGGCAGATTCCTAAGTGGGGCTCGGTCGGTGGTTTGAAGAACTTTGTGAGATTCCCCTGGGATCTGAGCTTCCCAGCTGTGGACATGATTGTTGTCGCCAGGAAAGGGAGCGCTTTCACGTGCGCTTCCTCTCTTAGGGGACCCAGTACCCACCTGCCTGCGCAAAACTCCTCAGTCCCCCGCCCCCGCCCCCAGCCCCAGGTAGATTCTGACTCTTTTTGAGCAGCTTTGAGAGCAAGGAATCGCTGGTAAACACTTCCCCGAAAAATGAACACACCGAAGGGTGGAAGAGATAATGACCCTCTCAGATTTGGTAAATGATGACAATGAAATGTGCAGGTCCGAGGGAGGACGTGAACATCAACATATAGATTTAGAATGGAAAAACGATAAATGCTTATTAAATGAATGAATGAGCAGCCCTGAGGCTCTCCCTGCCGTCTGTTGACTGAAGAAAAACACCGTCTAAAAGTCAGGTTTTATTCGAGAAACTTACTGGTCTATAGCCCATGACACAACCTCTCAAATAGCGCTGAGGAACTGTTCCAAAGAGGTAAGGAAGGAGCCAGGAGTTTTTGCTGGGGGGGAAAAAAAAAACGAGTAATTGAACATCAAAAAAAATTACTGCTAATCACAAAAAAATCTCAAGTTAATGATTTTACTGCTTTTCTCTGCATGGGAAGATGCAAGAATCTAGGCTCATTGGAATTATTCCTTAGATATGCATCCTAAGGATTTAGGAGCAGTATCCTGTTTTTCTCCCTCCTGAATCCCTTTGGGCACTGCAGTGGCTGATGCCTTGATGGGGGGAGGACATTCTTTGTTTAGTGAAATGGCGTGCTACATTTTTTTGCCTCCAAATCATGTAATTATTTTATTTGCATTCTTTCTCTGCCATTTTTTCCCCTTTCCTTACCCCTTTTTTTTTTAAGTTTCTACTCCACTCCTCTTTTCCTTCCCCCTCCAAACTGTGACAAGATGGTCATCACTCAGTCCCAACAGAGAGGCCACAGTGGACTCAAAGGGCTGCCAACCTCAACCCAGAGTGCACTGGGAGAGTGGGAGCAGGCCATGGAGTCATTTATTTCTGCAGCAGCCTTCTCCACCTGCCCGCCAAAGAGCTGGTCTAACCTGCCAATGGCTCTCAGCTTGGAGAGTGTATCACAATCACCAAAAAGTCTTTTGAAAACACAGATTACTGGGCCCCACTGTGGCGTTCGAGCAAGTCTGGGGTGGGGCCTGAGAGTCTGCATTTCTGGCAACTTCCCATGTGGTTCTGATGCTGCTGATCCAGAAGCCAAACAGGGGTCACTTGTCCTCCGGGGAATGGGGTTAAAAGGTGGAAGAGAAGGGACTTCTGTTAACTCCTGCAGTAGTTCAATTTTTATAGCAATCAGATTGTTTTTGTAATGGTGGTTTTAAAATTAGTGAGTGCAAATCATTTTAAAAAATCAAATAATTTTTTAACTTATAAAACCGAAAAGAAGCACACTTTCGCCTCCCCCTGGACTCTAGTCCCACTCCTCAAAGTAATAACTGGTAAGAATCTATTTTTTTAAACTCTCAGGAAAAAATGATGCATGTACCTGCATATATATTTACATTATAAAAATTTCATAATTACAAGCATGCTCTTCATATTGTTTAGTGATTTGCTTTTCTCACTTAGTGTAATATTTTGAAGATGGTCCTTAAAAGTCATATGTCTTGACCTCATTCTTCTAATTAGCTTTCATTGTGTAGCTGTACCTCGATTTATAAAAACCCAAATATTCTTAAACCCGTTCCCCCAAACAAATCCCTAGATCTGTCTGCAGCACCACCCTGTGGTTAGCATAGGAATTGCACCACAGGAAAGTGAAAGTCTCAATCCTGTCCGATTCTTTGCGACCCCATGGACTATTCTTCAGGCCAGAAAACTGTTCCCTTCTCCAGGGGATCTTCCCAACCCAGGGATTGAACCTGGCTCTCCTGCACTGCAAGCAGATTCTTTACCGTCTGAGCTACCAGGGAAACCCACCATTAATAATGAGGGAATTTGAATAAATCATTTAGGTTTATGTGTTTTCATAAGCCTAAGTTTTATGCTGTTTAAACAGCCTAAGTTTTATGCTGTTTTCAAAAGTGGAAACTTGTCATGAGATAAACATTGCTAGTGTGGCCAGAGCGGAATGGGATCCAGCCATTTTGATGCTGAAGTGGATTTTTGGCACCCTTTTCAGCCATCAGATTATCATGCAAACTTGGGAAGGTCAGTCCATGCTCTGTGTGCATCTGGTCTTCCCCTTCACACACCCCCTCCTGACTTGGAGGAGAAGGAACACCCTCAGCTGGTGGCAGGAAGTTGCTTCTTAGAAGAGGGCCAACTTTAAATACTAATCAGCCTCTTGTGTGTGTCACGTCATCATTTAAAGAGGGCTGGGATAGTGTAGTAGTTGAGTGCTGGCTCTAGCATTGGACTGCCGCGATTTGAGTCCTTCCTCTGCTACTTACTAATTGTGTGACCTCTGGGCCTCAGTTTCCACATCCATAAAATGGAGGTAATAATGGTAATATTTATAATGTAGGATTATGGTAAGGATTGGATGAGATACAGGGGAAACGCTGACGTGTAGTGCTCAACAAACACTGCTGTTACTGTTATTAGTAGTAGCGATTGTCACATTCCCTTCTCTCTGCCAGTGTGTCACAGACCTAAAGAAGTTGGCACTGGTGCTCACTGCTTGAGGGAAGGCCATTGCTTTCCTTCATATTTTAATGTTTTTAAATATTTATTAATTTGGCTGCACCAGGTCTCAGTTGCGGCATGTAGGATCTCTAGTTGTGGCATGTGGGATCTAGATCTCTGACCACGAATGGAACCCAGGCCCCCTGCCTGGGGACCCTGGCGTCTTTGCCACTGAATCACCAGGGAAGTCCCTAAAATTCTTTCTATAGAAATGAACACATAGCCAATGAAGAACATTTCTGACACACCGCTAAATACAAAGAAGAAACTTAAAATAACCTGTGATCTGACTTCTGCCTTGAACATTCCTTCTCCTCCTACCTCCTGCAGCACCAGGCTGGCTTCTGCTTCTCTTTCAGGTGACATGAGCCTCTCCCAAGAAATCATTAACCAGTCAAGGCTGAATTAAGGGGGTTTCACTGACTGCTTCCCTAAAACCCTGCACTGCCCTCATCATGACCTCCAGCACGCTCTAATTGACTGTTCAGTGGCCTAGACTCCATGGGAGCCTTCAGGCTTCTTTAGGGCAGAGGACATGCCATTTTTCCCACCAATCTTATGTTCATAATAAGTGTTCAGTAAATGCTTATTGAACTCACAAATGAATGGCAGATCTAAGAACAGGCTCCGGCTTTTGGAGATCACACGACCTAGGTGGTGAGCTGGTGGAATGGTCTCCCCAACAGGATATTTCCCAAGTTTTTTCCATCTGCATCACATCAGGGAAAGTGGCCACATACGTGCCTTCTCTCCACTAGGCCAGCCAGCTGACCGTGAACTCACTGCTTACTTCCACTTCCACTACTTCCTCACTTTCTCTGTGTCTCTGTGTCTCTATGTCGCACTCTCTCTTTTTTTATCTGAGTCTCTCTCTCTTTCTCACACACACTCATACATTCCTCACTGGGCTCTCCATGGATCTCCAGATTCTCTGTGCACTCAGTAGATTATGAAGGAGTGGGAACCCAGAACGTCAGGATCCATGGAACTGTGAGATGGTGTGCTGCTCAAGCAGTCATGTCCTCTCACTCCCTTCCTCTGCAGTCAGGGTTTGGAGGAGACGGTTCAGAATCAGAGATTCTTACCGCCCGCCTCCTTTATGACACTGTTGATGGTGACAGTCACCCGGGGCTTCAAGTGTAACCGAGAAGGCTGCTGCCAGCTCTTTGGCGTAAGATGGCAGCCACTAACTGCAGGCACCTGATGGGGAATGACAGTCATTTAAAATCGGAAGAGCTCTTGTCTGCCTCAACCCCTTCATTTTGCCTGGGGAGGTCGAGTTACTTGGCCAAACAGGCAGCAGAGCTGGGAGCGGAAGTCTCAGCTCTGTATTTCTTGCCTAGTGCTCTCTTCTCCTTTGGCTCAAACTCTGCTCTAAAAGGCCCCTTCGTTAAATTTTCATGTCAGTGAGAAAGGCCAGGAAAGCGCTAAGGGCCCTGTTCGGTTCCGGAATTTATTACACGAAGACTTTAGCACTCTTGTGAATTGAAATATGTAAGTTTCCTAGCAACTTCATTCTTTTTTTATTATTAATTTTTATTGGAGCATGGTTGCCTTACAATGCTGTCTTAGTTGCTGCTATACAGCAAAGTGAATCAGCTGTAAGTATACATATATCCCTTCTTTTTTTATATTCCTTCCCATTTAGGTCGCCACAGAGCATTGAGTAAAGTTCCCTGTGCTATACAGTAGGTTCTCGTTGTCTGTTTTATGTATGTGTGTGTTAGTCGCTCAGTCACTTCCGACTCTTTGTGACACCATGGTCTGTCCATGGAATTCTCTAGGCAAGAATAGTGGAGTGGATTGCCATTCCCTTCTCCAGGGGATCTTCCCGACCCAGGGATTGAACCCAGGTCTCCTGCATTGTAGGCAGATTCTTTACCATCTGCGCGACTAGGGAAGCCAATGTTTTACACATAGCTGTGTATATATGTCAGTTCCAATCTAGATTCATCCCACCACCCACCTCTCCGCAACTTCACTCTTCCAGATGCTGTTTATTCCTTTTTCTGGCTGACTGTTCATGGAAGTCCTTGTTGCCTTTACAATGGGCTTTGAGGAATAGTCCATCTGGCCAACTCCTTCATTAGGGATATAATAGGAGGCAAGAAAAATGAGTTCACTTCACTTGATTTCATCCATTTCCTTCCATCCATATTTCCCCACCCTTTCTCCCCAGACTCAGTGATTTCTGCGAGCCAGGATGGCTTCCAGGGGTAGGCACATCCACCTGAAGCCCTGCGAACCAGAATGGAGATACTGACCATCCTGCGGCATCCAGCACAGGGCTAGCACCTAATACTCGCTCACGTTCCTCAACATAAAACCTGGGAAAGCTGCTTCCTGAGCCCAGTTTGGCCGCTGCTCATTCTGTGGCCTATTCAGGCACCTTATCTCTTTGGGCCACTTAATCACACTTTCCTCTCCTGCTTAGGGTTTGAACAACAGCAGAGTTTCCCGAAGTGCGTTCCAGGGAGTCCACAGGCTCAGAGGACGTATCTCAGAGTAGGCAGGCAGGATGTCCTACCCACACCAACAGGAATGGCTCCAGTTTTCTCTTTTAGATGTTGGAATTTGTGGGAAAGTTTTGAACGAAGGGCTCTCTGGCTAAAAAATTTATAAGAAACATTGGACTGGAAAATCACCATGATCACTTTCAGCTGTAACAGTCTAAAGTCCTAGGTTCTGGGACCTCCCTGGTGGTCCAGTGGCTAAGAATCCAAGCTCCCAATGCAGGGGGCCCAGGTTCGATCCCTGGTCAGGGAACTATTAATAGATCCCACGTGCTGCAACTAAGAGTTCATATTACTGCAACTGAGACCCAGTGCAGCCAAATAAATAAATAAAACCCAAGGTTCTTTCTGGGTTTCCAAGATAAGCCTGTCTGATAATGAAGGATTCTGGTGTCTTTTGTTCTAAAAAGAACAGCTGAAACGAGAAGACTTGAAGAACACACCCACGGCAGGCCTCTAGGGTCACCTCTAAGCTGGTGACACCACAAAAAAAAAAAAATAGTAACAGCTGCACATCCTATATGTCAGGGACTGTTGTAAGCCTTTCTCACATGTAATTCTCACAACAACTCTATTAATTAGGTATTGTCTCTGTTTTACAGATAAGGAAACAGAAGCATAAAAAGGCTAAATAACTTGCCCGTCTTTGTCAGCTCAGGCTCCTGTAACAAATCACCATGGACTAGGTGACGTAAGCAACAAATATTTCTTTCTCATAATTCTGGAGGCTGGGAAGTCCAAGATCAAGGTGCTGGCAGATTCAGTGTCTGGTGACAGTCAGAGCTGGCTGACAGCTACCTTCTTTCTGTGCCCTCCCATGGTAGAGACATTATCTCTCTAATGTTTCTCTTCATAAGGCACTAATCCCATTCATGAAAGCTCCACCCTCATGACCGAATAACCTCCCATAGGCTCCACCTCCGAACATCATTACATTGGGCATTAATACTTCAGCATATGAATTTAGGGGGGATACAGACATTCAATCATAGCATTGCCCGTGACAACGTACCTATTAAGTGCAGACCCTAGCAGTCTTCCCTGGTGGTTCAGTCGGTAAAGAATCTGCCAGCAATGCAGGAGACCCAGATTCAATTTCTGGGTCGGGAAGATCCCCTGGAGAAAAAAATAGCAACCCACTGCAGTATTCTTGCCTGGAACATCCCACGGACAGAAGAGCCTGGCAGGCCTCAGTCCATGGAGTCACAAAGAGTTGGACAGAACTGAGCAACTAAACCATCACCACCACTAGCAGCCTAGCTCCGTGTCACTGTTTCTATCAATTGTGCTGCTGTGCAAAGTCTCTAACACTAGGTCCTATTTCTGATCTCTGAAAATCCATCTGCCCATTGGTCATACCCATTTACACAGTTCATGATCACCACAAACTTCGTTTCTCCTAAACCAAATTAATCATTTCTCTTGTTCCTCATTCCCTTTGTCCTCACAAAGATTTCTAGACATTGTTTTTATTTTTTAATGCGATTTTTAAAATTTATATATATTTTTTGGTGGCACTGCAAGGCATGGGATCTTAGTTCCCCAACGATGGGTCGAACTTGTGTCCTCTCTCCCTGACAGCAGAGGCATGGAGTAGAGTCTTAACCACTGGACCACAAAGGAAGTCCCTACACATGGTTTTTAATATCTTGACATTATCTTTAATCCAGCTCCTCCATACCCCAAACTAGCCACTTACCAAATTCTGTTGATGTTTCTTTCACTATTTCTCTTGAATCCATCCTTAGCTTTCTATTCCCACCCTAGACCAGGCCCTCATTGCCTAGTTGGTCTCCCTGACCCCAGCCCTTTCTGCACACAAATGTCTCGTTGATCTCCCTCAGAGACTGCTCTTATCACATACTCCTCTTCAAAACCCTTTACTAGCTCTCTTTCCAACTATATTAGCTCTAGATTTTTCTGCTTGGCTTTTAAGGCATCCAAAATTTTGTTCCTCTCTACCAAGCCAATCTTATCTATACATTATACATTATCTGCTCTAGCTGGTTGGTCTCCTTATTGCTGCATAAGTTTTCATTGACATCACGCTTGTCAGAGGCACGGCCTGTTGCCTACCAAAGAGTCATTCCCCCTAGTTCCTAAGTGACAGAACCTTCATTATGTTACAGGTGACAATATGCACATCTTCAAGAGGTGAATCACAGTCGCTCTAAATCATTACTACAAGCCTTTGCTAATGATGGATATAGGGATAATCAAGTAACCTAGTTCTGGCTAATGAGACACGAGGAGGACTCTGAGGGTGCGTCTGGGAGAGTCTTTTCTTCTTCCAAAATGAGATAAATGTGGAAAAGAGCTCCATCAACCTCTTGAGTTAAGTAGTAGACTTAGGATATGATGTCTGGTGCTGTGGCAGCTATCTTGTAACAATGAGGGGAGACATCATTGTTGGAACCATGAGGGGAGATATCTGAGGATGTCAGAGCAAAAAGAACAAAATATTGATGATATGGTTGGGTTGCTATACAAATTCTAGAACTGCCCACTCCCCAACTTCTTGTTAAGTGTGATAATAAAAGTCCAAATGAACTTAAGTCACTGTTAGTTGGAGAACTTTGTTGCCTGGCACTTGAAGTCATCTAAACTTATAATACCCTGCATCCAGGAAGCTGTCCATGTGTCCCACCAACAGTTCAAATCCTGAAATGTTTTCAGTATGCAGCTCAAATCCTCCTTCTCTGCTGAGCTTCTAAACTAGCATTTAACATATGTTCTGCAGTTTGGTACTTCATTGTGATGAGGTTTTGTATAGCTGCTTTTCACTCTTTTTTCAGGCTTTTTTTTTTTTTTTTTGGCTGCACCACACGGGTTGTGGGATCTTATTTCACCTACCAGGGATTAAACTCATGCCCCTGGCATTGGAAGGATGGAGTCTTAACCACTGGACCACCAGGAAAGTCCCTCCTAGGTTCATTTTGATTCTCCAGCTAGACTAAGTCCCTTGAGGAGCATACCTTCTACTGGAGTGTTTATCCCCAGCACTGCCCACAGTGCTTAACAGGGTGCTGTAATCATCAACCTTCCTTGTCTGAATAATAATGGTGTCTGTAAACTACTGGAATGTTTAGTGTTGAATAAGAGTCACCTTGTATATCTCCTCACAGAGACAAGTTCTTTTTTTACTCCAGCACAAGTAATTCAAAGTCCAAAGTAAGTGGGTGACAATTTATGAGCTCAAAGAGTTTTTGTTTTGAGATTTCATAAGTTTTTAAATATTATTTAACCCTGAAATCTATCTTGTGGAATGAAACAGATTCACAGACAGAGAGACTAGTGGCTCCCAAGGGAGAGGGGGATGGGGCGGGGGAGGGATGGATAGGGAGTTTGGGATTAGCAGATGCAAGCTAGTATACATAGGATGGATAAACAACAAAGTCCTACCGCATGGCACAGAAGTATATTCAGTATCCTGTGATAAATCATCATGGACAAGAATATGAAAAAGAATGGATATATATGTATAATTGAAACACTGTACTGGACAGCAGAAATTAACACAATATTGTAAATCAACTATACTTCAATAAAACTTTTTAAAAAAGAAAAAAACTCTAGGTATACAATTTTTATATAAAACATAGATTTTAACCTAAAGACGTGAAAAAAACTATACTATGGAACATATAAATCAGTGCTTCTCAGTCAGCTGTACTTAAAAAAAATCAGTGTTTCTCAACAATGACTGCACATTAGAATCACTTGAGGAACTTTTCAGTTCAGTTCACTTCAGTCATTCAGTCATGTCCGACTCTTTGCAACCCCGTGGACTACATCACACCAGGCTTCCCTGTCCATAACCAACTCCCAGAGCTTGTTCAAACTCATGTCCATTGAATCAGTGATGCTATCCAACCATCTCATCCTCTGGCGTCCCCTTCTTCTCCTGCCTTCAATTTTTCCCAGCATCAGGGTCTTTTCCAATGAGTCAGTTCTTTGCAGCAGGTGGCCAAAGTATTGGACTTTCAGCTTCAACATCAGTCCTTCCACTGAATATTCAGGACAGGTTTCCTTTAGGATGGACTGGTTGGATCTCCTTTCACTCCAAGGGACTCTCAAAGGTCTCCAACACCACAGTTCAAAAGCATCAGTTCTTTGGCACTCAGTTTCCTTTATAGTCCAACTCTCACATTCATACATGACTACCAGAAAAACCAGGAACTTTTAAAAACATACAAATGCCGGGGTCCCTCCCGAGAGATTCTGACTTCATACCAGGTGTGATCTGTGTGGCAGAGGTTTTAAGAGGTCTCTGGTGGCTCAGCTGTTAAAGAATTCGCCTGCAATGCAGGAGAGACCCCAGTTCAATTCCTGGGTCGGGAAGATCCCCTGGAGAAGGGAAAGGCAACCACTCTAGTATTCTGGCCTGGAGAATTCCATGGACTGTATAGTCCATGGTGTCGCAAAGAGTCAGACACTGAGCGACTTTCACTTTATGCATGATTATCTTGTGTGGCCAGGGTTCAGACCCACTGCTATAGATCACTGCGTGGAAGTCCTAAAGCAGGGTTCTTAAACTCTAGTGTCCATAAGAATATTCTGTGCTTAATGTCAAATGATAATTTCTGAGCCTCACTACCAGAGAATCTAAGAGTCTGGTTGGGGCCCAGGGACCTGCATTTTTAGAAAATAGCCAGGTTATTCAGGTGTACTAGGTCTGTGGGATACATTTTGAGAAACTCTGTTCTAAATGAAAATATATCTAGGAAAGTCTGTGGTCCATTTACTTGCTTAAAAACATACTTTTGGCAGAGAATGAATCTGTAGCTGTTATAAGCCAGATACTGGAAAACCAATTATGGTTCTCTGCTCTAAAGAAAAGAAAAAAACAAAAAACAAGATTTGTTCATTGTTAAACTAATGACTCACACTGAAGGACAATGTTAATTTAGAATGCATTAGAATTGACTGTAAGTATGGAAAAGAAAAAAAAATTGTTTTAAATGATATAAACATTTTCCCTAAAATTAAGTGGTCATAAACTTTGCAAATGATCCCAGTCTAGGAGATTGAGCTATTCTGATGACTGAGATTCAAATGAATCAATATATCTAACACGATGCCTTTTATTCAGCGCTGAACATTCCAATAGTCGACAGATACCATTAGTAGTCAGACAAGGAAGGCAGATGGCTGCAGCACCCTGTTAATCACTGCGGGCAGCGCTGAGGATAAACACCCTAGTAGAAGGCATGCTCCTCAAGGGACTTGGTCTAGGCTGCAATAATGGGTCCAAACCAGTGAGGCAAAATTAAACAGAGATCAACATAAACTCTGGTTTTACTTTTCGTTTGTTTGTAATCTGTTTCACAAGTATAGGATGGAAGAGAGCCTACTTGGTGAACACTTACATGAAAAAGATCTGCAGGTTCTTATTACTGACAAACTCAATGTGAGTCAACAGTGTGAGTCAATAAAAAAAAAAAGAAAAAGTGTCAAGTGCAAGCTTGGATCACTTAGGTAGAAAACTTGAGTCAAAGGCGGTAATATTCCAGTGCACTTTGCCCTGGAGCCATAGATCCAGTCCCTGGTGCTCCAGTGGCAAAGATTCCATGCTCTCAATGCAGGGGGACAGGTTCGATTGCTAGTCAGGAAACTAGATCCCACATACCCCACCTAAGACCTGGCACAGCCAAAAAAAAAAAAAGATTCCTGTTCTGGGTACCACAGTTTCAGGACATTAAACTAGAGAGCCTCCAGGAAAGGGAGACCAGAATGGAAAGGAACTGAGAAATCTCCCCATGGGGACTTGCTCAGGCTGGAGAACCGAAGTCCTAACAGGGCAGCTGTCTATAAAGTCCTACAGGACGAGCACAAGGAAGAGGGCGGACAGTGTCCTGTGGAACTCTGGAGAGAAAATAGGAAGAGTAGCTTGAAGTCACAAGGAGCCAGAATTCAGGTCAGTAGGAAGGAAGACTTTCTAACAATAAGATCTTAAAAAGTAATAACTCATAGTGACTTGTTCAGAGTCATGGGAAGTGTTTACAAAGAAGCTGAAGGAGCATTTATCCAGACAATGTAAGAATGCATTTCAGCATTAAAAGAAAAGTTAGGTAAAATAACTTTAAGCACTATCATCTTGGCTCCCACAGCTTCTTGAAATTCCTTGTGCCTCAGTTGTTGTTAGAGGAGGGAATTTACAAATGTATGAAAATACAAAAGACAGTGATGTTATGTGATAAGGAATGCTGGCAGCCTATAGAAACTAGAAAAGGCAAAGAGAGACCTCCCTGGTGGTCCAGGGGTTAAGACTCCTCGCTTCCACTGCAGGGGGCACAGGTTCCATCCCTTGTAAAGGAATGAAGATCCCGAATGCTGCACAGAGCAGGCAAAAACAGTAATAAACTAAAAATACTTTTTTTTAAGAAAAGGCAAGGAAACTAATCTCCCCTTGAGTCTCCAGAAGGAACCCAACCCTTCCTCTTGAGTCTCCAGAAGGAACCCAGCCCTGCTGACATCTCGATTTTTGGATTTCTGACCTCCAGAACTGTAAGATAAGTCTGTGTTGTTTGAAGTCACCAAGTCTGTGGTGATCCATTAAAGCAGGAACAGAAAACTCATACAACAGCCCCTGTATTAGCTTGTTGTTTAGCCGCTAAGTCGTGTCCAACTCTTTTGCACTCCTATGGACTGTAGCCCTCCAGGCTTTTCTGTCCAAGGGATTCTCCAGACAAGAATACCGGAACAGGTTGTCATGCCCTCCTCCTGGGGATCTTCCCGACCCAGGGATCCGACCTGCATCTCCTGCCTTGCAGGTGGATTCTTTACCACTGTGCCACCTGGGAAGCCCGTATTACCTCAAACAAACCAAATAAATGAGAACTCAGAAACTTCATGAGGTGGGGTACAACACACCACCCTGAAATGTCCCACTGTGCAAACCCCAACAGACTCAGGAAAAGCTCTTCCCCTCCCCCTGAACTCGCTGGAGGAATTGAGGTAGGCAGCCTGCACCAGGAAGAGAGCAATTAACAGAGAAAACTTTTATTATATTAGAAAGACTTCCTTGACTGGCCTGGCAAACATTTGTTTACCAAACATTTCCTCTTCCCATCTCCCTGTGAATGGTTTTCCTTTCCTTTGAAGCCCCAGAGCCCTACCCCCTTCTCCTCATCTCTGGAATGTACAGAAACCTCAAGTACCTGACTGCTGCTGACTCATTTTCTCTGTGGGGCTTCTGTATATATGTAAGTAAACGTAAATTGTTTCTCTCCTGTTAACTTGTCTTATGTCAACTCAGCGAAAGAATCGAGAAGGGAAGAGAAGTTTTCTGCCCTTACGCTTATATAAAGGTAGATTTGACCTGGGAGTGGCTATTTGCATTTCAAAGGATGCCTCAGTTCACAGGAAGAATTTACCACAGGGCTATTTCAAATAGTTTGCTCAACTGAAAATGTTGGACTTGAATGTCTCAAAATGGAGGATTAAGTGAACCATGTCACATTCATACAATGGACTATCCAAGGGTCATTAAAAGTTATGTTCTTCATACAGTGGGGAAATGCAAGCCTTGTTATGAGGGAACATAAATTGGAAACAAAATTCTATCCTTGTAATGATTTTTTAAAATCCATAGTAAAAAGCCTGGAAGGAGAGACTTCAAATTATTAACAGGGATTGTTTCTGAATGTTGAGATTGTAAATAACTTCTTTTTTGTCTTTTGAGTTGTCTGATTGCCCATATTTTCTATAAAAAGTGTAGTATTTTTATAACAAAGATTAAAATAAACCTTTAAAAGCAAAAATCAAGGTTTGAGTTCTAAAAATTCAATTTGCAAAACTTTTCAGAATTGTCACTGGTAGGGTGTGCCTGTGGAGGGGGGTCGGAATTTCAAAACATCCGTTTATCGTCTTCAGCTAATTCCCCTATTTGCTTAAGAATAAATCTATAATAATTCAGTAACTATGGGAGAGGAATGGGGGAAAAGATCAACACCTTTTAATATCTTTTCAAGAAAATGAGTGGCAGTTGCTTCCGTGGAAAATGAGGAAGGAAACTATGTTAAGTGATTATTTAAAACCCCTATCTCATAATTTTACCGGCTTGAAATGAATTGGTGAAAGGAATTTAACCCGTGAGTTATTTGTTCTTTGTACCGAATGGGAGAATTCCCTGTAGAAATTCAAAACAGGCAGGCAGGACTATATCAAAAAAAGGTGAAGGCGGTGACGACAAACCAATACATTAAAGGAGGCGGTTTGGAGAAATCGCTGAGTCAAGAGTCGGGCAGTCACGTGAAGTTTTTAATAAAAACGAAACTTAACGAGAAGTGGTTGGCTCCCGCCCTTCTCCACCCCCTCTCGGTGTTGTTACACGAGCGGAGAGCGTGGGTTTTATGCTTTGGATCTCGGCGGGCACGCCGCGGGCCGGAGCGGGAGGGGTGGCAGGAGGGGCATCTGGGCCAGCCGGGCGCGCCTCCGGACACGTGGGCCAGCGTTCCGGGTGGAACACAGCGATGGGGCGAAACATTGGCTTTTTGTGTCTCCTGCGTTTGGGACCTTCGGAGGGCCGGCTGCAGCTGTGGGCGGCCGTGCTTGCTGCCAGCGATCAAGGCGAACTTGCTCAGCAAAGCGACAATTGTACTTTGAGCAAGTGACTCCGGAGGCTTTGTCGCTTTCCAGGCATTCCTCCAGGACCATTCTACCCCTGGAGGCCTAGCCTTTAAACGCAGTTTGTTTTTGCAGTGTGATACTGCTTTATTCTTGGGTTTGGCGCCAAGAGTAGCCTGTAATTTTTAGCAGTTAATCACGACCTCTTGGAGAAAAGAACAATAAAGTCCCGTCCTTTATGTCTAAAGTTGGTGCTTTCAGAAGTTCGCTGACAGTAGGTGCTTTGACGTCTTTCTCCAGCGCACTTAGTCACCTGATATCCTTTATGGCTGCAAGAATCTGCACCAAAGCCTGGCGCCTCTGCTGGGTTGGCTATACGTGACTTAGAGACACCACAACTGGTTCATAAATGTGCCTATGTTAAAGCCCATCAAACGGTACATTTTAAATATGTATAGTTTTTTCGTTGTTTTGGTTTGGTTTCTGGCTCTGTGGTTCAGTTGGTAAAAAAATCCGACTGCAATGCAGGAGACCTAGGTTCGAGCCCTGGGTCGGGAAGATCCCCTGGAGATGGGAATGGCAACCCACTCCTGTATTCTTGCTGAAGAATTCCATGGACAGAGGAGCCTAGTGGACCACGGTCCATGGGGTCACAAAGGGTCAGACAAAACTGAGTGACTTTCACTGTGGCATGGCAGGTGGGATCTTACCAGGGATTGAACCCAGTTCCCCCACCCCCTGGAGTAGGAAATGGCAACCCACTCCAGTATGCTTGCCTGGAAAATTCCATGGACAGAGGAACCTGGCAGACTACAGTCCATGGTGTCACAAAGAGCCACAGAGGACTGAGAACACACACACACCCTTGCAGTGGAAGCATGGAGTCTTAACTACACACACACACACACACACACACACACACACACACCCTTGCAGTGGAAGCATGGAGTCTTAACTACACACACACACACACACACACACACACACACACACACACACACACCCTTGCAGTGGAAGCATGGAGTCTTAACTACACACACACACACACACACACACACACACACACACACACCCTTGCAGTGGAAGCATGGAGTCTTAACTACACACACACACACACACACACACACACACCCTTGCAGTGGAAGCATGGAGTCTTAACTACACACACACACACACACACACACACACACACACACACACACACCCTTGCAGTGGAAGCATGGAGTCTTAACTACACACACACACACACACACACACACACACCCTTGCAGTGGAAGCATGGAGTCTTAACTACACACACACACACACACACACACACACACCCTTGCAGTGGAAGCATGGAGTCTTAACTACACACACACACACACACACACACACACACACACACACCCTTGCAGTGGAAGCATGGAGTCTTAACTACACACACACACACACACACACACACACACACACCCTTGCAGTGGAAGCATGGAGTCTTAACTACACACACACACACACACACACACACACACACACACACACACACACACACACACACCCTTGCAGTGGAAGCATGGAGTCTTAACCAGTGGCCGAGACACCAAATGTATGTAGTATGAAAGTGAAAGTCCCTCAGTGCCGTCACTCTTTGCCATTGAATGTCAATTATGTTTCCATAAAGCTGTTTAAAAGAAACACAGTGGATTAACTAATAAATGCTAAGCAAGACTACATAAGTATGGGCATACCTTGGAGATATAGGGGGTTCGGTTCCAGACCAGGGCAGCACAGTGAGGGACATGAATGCTTTGGTTTCCTAGTTCATATAAAATTATGTTTACATTATATTGTAGTCTATTAAGTGTGCAACTGCATTCTGTGAAAAAAACAACGTACATACCTTATTTAAAAATACTTTATTAAAAAATGTTGCTAAAAAATGCTAACCATCATCAGAACTTTCAGCAAGTTGTAATGTCTTTCAGCAAGACTGTAATGTCTTTGCTGGTGGAGGGTCTTCCTTCCATGTTGATGACTGCTGACTGATCAGGGTGGTGTTTGCTGAAGCCTGGGGTGGCTGTGGCAATTTCTTAAAATAAGACAAAAATGAAGTTTGCCAAGTCAATGGACTCTTCTTGTCATGAACAATTTCTGAATTGCAGGTACTGTATTGTATAGCATGTAATATACTGATAGCATTTTACCCACACAGAACTTCTTTCAAAATTGGAGTTGTCGACTGAAAAAAAGAAGTGCAATCTGAAAGTTGAGAATTATGTTTTATTCAGCAGACTTACTGAGGACTATAGTGCAGGATACAGCCTCTCAGCTCTGAGGGACTGTTCTAAAGAGGTAAGGGAGGAGCCATATGAGTTTTTTCTGGGAAAAACAAAACAAAACATGTAGTCGGAACAGAAAAAGATTACTCCTAATCACCAAAAACTGGGTGTCTCAAGTGAATGATTTTAGAGCTTGTCTATCTGTGGGAAGATGCAAGAGTCATTGAAATTATTTCTTTGATGGGAACCTCAACTATCTAGGACCAGTATCCAGTTTTTCTCCATCCTGAATCCCCTCAGGGTGCGCTGTGGGGGGCAGCTGCAGCGACTGATGACTTCGTGGCCACAACATCCTTTATTTGCTAAAATGGCAGATGACATTTGTCCACTGAGTCAGTCCTCTCAAACCCTGCTGCTTTATTAACTAAGTTTATACAAAATTCTAAATCCTTTGTTGTCATTTCAACAATCCATTAAGTTCTCTGTCCTATATGGGTACTCTTGTGGTGCCCCCAAGCAATTACAGTAGGAACGTCAAACATCACTGATCACACATCACTGTAACAAGTATAATAATAATGAAAAAAACTGAAATATTGTGACAACTGCCAAAACGTGACAAAAACACAAAGTGAGTAATTACTGTTGAAAAAATGGCACTGATAAATCTCTCGATGTAGGGTTGCCACAGACCTTCAATTTGTAAAACAACAACAACAAAAAACCCCCAATAAAACACCATATGTGAAAAGTACAATAAAATGAGATATGCTTGAAACTGATAAAATGCAAAAATATATTTCTTTTATTTATGTCACTGAGTGGTTTAAAAATTAATATTGATTGCCCTTTTCGGTGAGTTGATTGTTACTTATTTTAAAGCCTTAAATTTCTGTAAATATAAGCACATTTTAAAATTTTATTTTTAATTGAAGGATAATTGCTTTACAATATTGTGAGCACATGGTTTTATTTTCAGATTTTTTTTCCCAGAGGAGGCTATTTCATTAGTGTTTTATTTACAATGGTTGTGACAGCTAAGGAAACACCAAGCCAGTGTGCCTCCAAACCAAATAAGAACAGAAAGAAAAGAAAATATCACAGACCAGTAGGCGATGACAGTACCCGAGTCAGGAATCAGGCTAAGGTGTGAGGCTGACCAAGGTCTGAACTCAAACTCTGCTACTTGCTAGCTGTACTCGTGGAAGTGAGTCCCTAATTTTCTCTAAGCCTCAGCTCCCTCACAGAGTCCTGAGTGAATCAGGGTCAGCAGAAGAGGAGCAGACAGCAGCATCATTCAGTTGGAACCCCTAGTCTAGAGGGGCCTCAGATCTGGACCACTTCCTCATAGTAAATTCCTGCAGAATTGCTGGGAGAATGACTATCACAAAAGTTGATCTGAAGTGAAATCCATGGAACTCTGGTACTAGAGGCTGGGAATCTGAGGAATGTCTTCAAAATCTGAACGCTTCCAAGGCCTTGAAGACCGGTAAGGCATGCATGAGATAACAGTGAAATGTGAGGGCTCAGAAGAGTATCTGATGCACCTGACAGTGTACTCTTAAGTCCTGCACTCCCTCGATCAAAATGCCTATTATTTTGTTATTACTGGTGGGGGAACTGCCTACCCCATAGTATTGTGAGCACCGCATTAATGAAATAAGTTGCTAGCAGAGAGCCCTAGATGAAAGGGGTGCTGGTTCTCTTCCCTCTTTTCTCTCCCTGCTTTGAAATGTTCACCTGAGATGCAGCCCACTCCATGAAGCTTTCCCTGCTCCGCGTCCCTCAAGGCAATGTCTGCGGCCTTTCTAGTGGCTAAGGGCCAGGACACCAGGAAGCCTCGTGCAGGGGACCCAGGGTGTGTCACCTGGTGCTGAACTGCTGGGAATCATCTAAGTTTGCACTGAAGTGCTGCCCTGGACTTTACGTACTTTAGTGTAGTTGCTGTGAGGGCAAGAAGTAGGGTGTCACGGTTTGGGTTTTCCAGAAGCAGATGCTGAAGTAGAATTGGGGTTGCAAGATGTTTAGAGATCAAATATCCGTGAAAGGGCAGCGTGGGAGGCAGGATTGGACAGCGGGGAATGTGGAACAGTGATGCCAGCCTTCCAAACCGTGGACGACCCCACAGGGAGGTCTGGAGCGAGTATTGCCCGGAACCCCGATGGGCTGACAAGGCCAGGCCTTTATCTGCCTCTCTCTCAATCATCTGAAACAGGTCAACCCCACGACCTTGAGACCAGACACGGAAGCGGACCCCAAAGTGGCTGGGCTGACCTCTAGGGTCTGAGCACATTCTCCGCAGCTGGGCATCAGGTCCTTCCTTGAACGGGAATCAGATTAGGGGATAAACCAACAACGCAGAAACACACACCAAATTGCTGACTGTTCGGAACACTGAATTCCAAGCATATCTCAACATGTTAAGGAAGAAGATTGGCAGTCCTCCCTTGATAGAGGATAGTAGGAAAGGTGAGTTGAAATGCCTGTGCTCCAGACACTTGTAGATGTAAAGCAGAGTTTGCTATCCCCAAGAGGAAAGGAGAGCAGGCTATTGCCAAATGGGCCCCGTGTAGTAGGCTTTTCTATAGCATGGAAACAAGTTAGAATGAGGGGAGGTCAGGCGCTGAACGTAAAAGTTGCACAGTTGTGTCTGACTCTTTGCGACCCTGTGGACTATACAGTCCATGGAATTCTCCAGGCCAGAATACTGGAGTGGGTAGCCTTTCCCTTCTCCAGGGGATCTTCCCAACCCAGGGATCGAACCCAGGTCTCCCGCAATGCAGACGGATTCTTTACCAGCTGAGCCACAAGAGAAGTCCAACAATACTGGAGTGGGTAGCCTATCCCTTCTCTAGGGGATCTTCCCTACCCAGGAATCGAACAGAGATCTCCTGTATTGCAGGCAGATTTTTTACCAACTGAGCTATCATGGAAGCCCAGGGGCTAGAGGCAGAGTAACTCTTAGCTCAGGGCTGCCCCGGAGATCAATCTGGCTTCATAACAATGTTTCTCATGGCTTGGGATGCTTCTTAAATTCCCAGACCCAGGTCACTACACTGTTCTAGCCAATTAGAATCTCTCAGGTTAGACCCAGGATCAGCATGTTTAATAGGCATCCACATCACTGCTGCTTCTTTTTAAAAAATCAATCAATTAATTAGGCTGTGCCAGTCTTTAGTTGTGGTATATGGGATCTATTTCCCTGACCAGGGATCGAACCCAGGTCCCCTGCATTGGGAGCACAGAGTCTTAGCCTCTGGAGCGCCACAGTCTTTTAGTGGAGATCACACACCTGTCTCAGGACTCTCAGGTTCTTGATGTCTCATCAAAGAAAGAATTCAGCCAGAGACAAAGTGATAGGTAAGAAATGGATTTATTTAGAGAGAAGCACACTCCACAGAGAGTGTGGACCATCTCATAAGGCGAGAGCAGCCCACCTTGCTTCTTTTGCAAGTTTCAGTTTGAGAACCCTGCACATCTGAACAACAACCAGTGATAATCCATCTCCTTTTCTAACCATTTTCAGACAAACATAGTTAACCTTCCCACGAGGGATAAAAGGAAATGTGCTCAGGTCACGGCAGCCAGGGACAGCTATCAACATCAGGTTTCAGGTGGTGTTGGAGGACGTATTTGACACTGTTCCGCTGCCTGCCACCTGCACACTGGCCAGTTGTTTTCTTGCCTATGAGTTCCAGATATAAGTTGTAGAAGCTGTCAGGTCTCTAGTTAGAAGGGTCAATGGGAGATGTGGGGAATTAAGGTTAGGTCTACGGGAAAGATGTGTCGGGAACAGAAGCTAGCAGTCCTTGCAAACAGTCTGAATATTCTTGCAACTGTGGTTATATAATTTCTACATAGTAGAAATCTACAACTATGTTTTATTGATTGATAATGCTTTTCTATTTTGCAATAAATCCTCTTAGAAGTAAGGAGCACAAGCAAGTGAAAGTATGTGTTTATAAAAATCTAGGCACTGAAGTTGATGACATATATGTAGCTCACACATAATGTCTATTGATGTTTACTATTCACGGAGGCCACAGTGATATAACTGACCTCACAGAAACCAGAAGACATCTATCTGCTGAAGAAGAATCACCATCTACTTCAGAAGAAGGGCTCAAGGATTTCTCACGTGGGTGCGGGTATAGAAGGTTTACATGTAACTCTGCAGCGTGACTTGTCAAGTATATCAAGTGGTTGTCCTAAAATTATTTTGCTTATTTTTTACTCTAAATGTCCTTGTGCACATATGAAAAGTGAAACAGTAGCCATGAAGGTGTTGCCTGAATTAGCCAAATGAATGCTTCCATGACGCCAACTTTATACCAGTGCTTTCAGGCGCTTCAAATAGAAGAGAAGCTAAATTAATAATGGTTCAGTTATTTCATCCAACACATGCAATTAAATAACAATTTTGACTTTTTAATTTTCTTTAGCTGTGCTGCACAGCTTATGGGATCTTAGTTCCCCAGCCAGGGATTGAACCTGGGCCTCGGCAGTGAAAAGTGCTGAGTCCTAACCACTGGACCACCAAGGGAATTTCCCAAATAACAGTTTTGGAAGTAAATTTTGATGAAGGTGAAACATTTGCCAGCATTGTAAATACTATTGTAAGTTCAGTAAAAAATGTTTAACATTGAAGATAAAATTACTTTTTTTTTGGTGGTAAGATGAGCATAAATTTTAAAAGAGGACATTGTCATGGTAAAAAATAGGGTTCTGACTTGATTAAGAAATCTGTGGAGCCGGAAGATCCTTGGGATGGTTGTAGTTCACATACAATTGATGACTGCCTCCAAAGTAGCTGTTTGGATGCTTATTGAAAGAGATTGTGTAGTGTCAAATTTACAAATATATTTTTTCTATAAACACACTTAGGGTCTGAACTATTATTTTTGTATGTGACAAAATTTATGTTGAATATCCAAAATAAGAAAGAAAAACTCAGCATGTGCTGTCTCTCTTTGCCCTCCATCATCAGTCAGATGTTAGAAATGTTTGTGCTTTTGAAAACCCTTTGTTAGTCCACCTAAGTGTCCTACAGTGGTATTGAACTTTTTATAATGAGTTCTCTGAACTTGGGGTTATTTTACTCAACATTAGTTGAAAATGTTTAATAAAAATATTCAACCAATAGAGTCCTTAAAAAAATCCCTTTGACTTTTGAAGCTCTCAGCAAATCAGTTCACTTCAGTTCAGTCACTCAGTCATGTCTGACTGTTTGCAACCCTATGGACTGCAGTACGCCAGCCTCCATGTCCATCACCAGCTCCCGCAGTTTACTCAAACTTATGTCCATTGAGTCGGTGATGCCATCCAACCATCTTATCCTCTGTCGTGCCCTTCTCCTCCTGCCTTCAATCTTTCCCAGCATCAGGATCTTTTCAAATGAGTCAGCTCTTCGCATCAGGTGGCCAAAGTATTGGAGTTTCAGCTTCAGCATCAGTCCTTCCAAGGAATATTCAGGACTGACTCCCATTAGGATGGACTGGTTGGATCTCCTTGCAATCCAAGGGACTCTCAAGAGTCTTCTCCAATACCACAGTTCAAAAGCATCAATTCTTCTGCACTCAGCTTTCTTTATAGTCCAACTCTCACATCCGTACATGACTACTGGAAAAACCATAGCCTTGACTAGATGGACCTTTGTTGGCAAAGTAATGTCTCTACATTTTATTTTATTTTATTTTCTACATTTCAATATATGCTGTCTAGGTTGGTCATAACTTTTCTTCCAAGGAACAAGCGTCTTTTAATTTCATGGCTGCAGTCACTATCTGCAGTGATTTTGGAGCCACCCCCCAAAATAAAGTCTGCCACTGTTTCCCCATCTATTTCCCATGAAGTGATGGGACCAGATGCCATGATCTTAGTTTTCTGAATGTTGAGCTTTAAGCCAACTTTTTCACTCTCCTCTTTCACTTTCATCAAGAGGCTTTTGAGTTCCTCTTCACTCTCTGCCATAAGGGTGGTGTCATCTGCATATCTGAGGTTATTGATATTTCTCCCAGCAATCTTGATTCCAGCTTGTGCTTCATCTAGCCCAGCATTTCTCCTGATGTACTGTGAATATAAGTTAAATAAGCAGGGTGACAATATACAGCCTTGATGGACTTCTTTTCCTATTTGGAATCAGTCTGTTGTTCCATGTCCAGTTCTAACTGTTGCTTCCTGACCTGCATACAGATTTCTCAGGAAGCAGGTCAGGAGGTCTGGTATTCCCATTTCTTGAAGAATTTTCCACAGTTTGTTGTCATCCACACAATCAAAGACTTTGGCATAGCAAAATAGCAGTTAGCAAAAACAGGAAGGCATTCAAATGTATCCCTAATAAAGGACTGGAGAAAATTGTGGTAAACAATGACTAGGATTTAATTGTGAATTCTGCAATTGTGCTTTGGGATATCTTGACTTGTGAGAAGACACTTAAAATTTTGATAGAACTCCTGGGACTTCCTTGGTGGTCCAGTGGCTAAGACTTTCTGCTCCCCATGTGGGGGGCCTGGGTGCCACCCCTGGTCAGGGAACTAGATCGATCCCACGTGCCACAACTGACTCAGTGCAGCGCAGAAAAAAAAAAAGTTGATAGAGTTCCTATATCTTAATTGAATAAAATTTTAATTGGCTACATTTATGTTCTATACCTGAATGAAATGAAATTGAGAAGGCCTATGATTTTCAGCATCTAAATTTGGCGAAAGTTTCAAAAGAAACATAGAGACAACTTTTAAATAACTTTTGTGGAAGTGTTTCCTGATGTGTGGTATTTTCTTTTTAAACTTATACTGAAACATAGTTGATTAACAATGTTGTGTTAATTTCAAGTGTACAGCAAAGTGATTCCGTTATACACATACATGGATCTATTCTTTTTCAAATTCTTTCCCCATTTCACTTATTACAGAATATTGAGCAGCATTCCCTATGCTACACATTAGGTCCTTGTTGGCTATCTATTTTGAATATAGCAATGGGTACACTGATGCATGATACTTTGAATAGACAACCTACAGAATGATAGAAAATACTTGCCAATGATATGACCCGCAAGGGGTTAATATAAAAAAATATAAATAGCTCATACAACTCAATATTAGAAAAAAAATCCAACCCAATAAAAAAATGGACAGAAGACCTGAATAGACATTTTCCCCAAGGTACACAGAAGGTACACAGGAACATGAAAAGATGATCAACATTGATAATTATTAAGGAAATGCAAATCAAAACTACAATGAGATATCACCTCATGCATGCATGCTCAGTCACTCAGTCGTGGTGGATTCTTTGTGACCCCATGGACTGTAGCCCGCCAGGCTCCTCTGTCCATGGAATTTTCCAGGCAAGAATACTGGAATGGGTTGCTGTTTCCTACTCCAGGGTATTTTCCTGACCCAGGGATCGAAACTGTGTCTCCTGCATCTTCTGTATTGGCAGGTGGAATACCACTGTGCCACCTGGGAATCCCAAGATATCACCTCACACCTGTCAAAAATGACTATCATAAAAAGTCCACAAATAACAAATGCTGGTGAGGTTATGGAGAAAAGGGAACCCTCCTATATTGTTGTTGGGAATGTAAATCGGTATAGCCACTATTGAAAATAGTACAGAGGGTCTTCAAAAAAGCTAAAAATAGACCTATCATACAACACAGTAATTCCACTCCTGGGTATTTGTCCAGAAAAAACAAAAACACTAATTCGATAAGATACATGCATCCCAGTGTTCACAGCAGCTCTATTTATAGTAGCCAAGAGATGGAAGCAATCCAAGTGTCCATCAACAGAAGAGTGGCTTAAGAAGATGTGGTAATATCTTACATACATGTATATATAATATACACATATATGTATATGGGCTTCCCAGGTGGCACTAGTGGTAAATAACCCAACTCCCAATGCAGAAGACATAAGAGATGTGGAATTCAATCCCTGGGTTGGGAAGAGCCCCTGGAGTAGAAAATGGCAACCCACTCCAGTGGACATAGAACATGGCAGGCTATAGTCCATAGGGTCATAAAGAGTTGGACACAACTGAAGCGACTTAGCATGCGTATATATTCACAATGGAATATTCAGTTCAGTTCAGTTCAGTCGCTCAGTCGTGTCTGACTCTCCGCGACCCCATGAATCACAGCACACCAGGCCTCCCTGTCCATCACCAACTCCCGGAGTTCACTCAAACTCATGTCCACAGAGTCAGTGATGCCATCCAGCCATCTCATTCTCTGTCGTCCCCTTCTCCTCCCGCCCCCAACCTTTCCTAGCATCAGAGTCTTTTCCAGTGAGTCAACTCGTCGCATGAGGTGGCCAAAGTATTGGAGTTTCAGCTTTAGCATCAGTCCTTCCAATGAACACCCAGGATTGATCTCCTTTAGAATGGACTGGTTGGATCTCTACTCAGCCATAAAAGGATGAAATTCTGCCATTTGCAGCAACATGGATGAACCTAGAGATTATTATGCTTAGTGAAATAACTCAGACAAAGAGAAATACTATATGGTATCACTTATATGCAGAAAGTAAAAAATAAATGAATATATATGGCAAAACAGAAATAGACTCACAGATATAGAAAACCAACCAGTGGTTACCAGTGGAGACGGAAGCTGGGAGGGGCACGAGAGAGGTATGGGATTAAGAGATACAAACTATTGTGTATAAAGTAGGTAAGCAACAAGGATATATTGTACAGCACAGGGAAATATAGCCATTGTTTTGAAATAGCTTTTAGTGGAGGATAGCCTATAAAAATACTGAATCACTATGTGTGCTGTGCACTTGAAACTAATATAATATTGTAAATCAACTATACTTCAATAAAAAATAAAATAGGCAGAGATTTCCCTGGTGGTTCAGTGGTTAAGACTCAGCTCTTTCACTACAGGGGGCATGGGTTTCATCCCTAGTTGGGGAACTAAGCCCCCACAAGCCGTATGGTGTGGCCAAGAATGAATAAATAAAATAGATTATATGTTAAAGAAAGAAAAATAGGGTGGTTTACAGAAATGTGCCAATTGAAGACATGAACAATTTGAAATTTCTTAACCATCAAATTCAAGGTTGAAAATTATTGCAGACAGTTTTATTTTAAAAATTTAAAAATAAGAATACCATATTGAAAAAAATACATTTTTCAAGAAGATGTATTAATGATTCACTGTAAAAGGCAGGACTAAGAAACTGATCAGACTATTCAAATATGTACCAATAAAAATTACTCTACTTATGCTACTTTTAAATGTTCAGACAATCAATATAAGTAACTTATATCTTGCTTTAATATATACAAGTAGATTTAATTTTCATTTTTTAACAAAGGATTTTACTTTTGACTGTAAGTTTTGCACAGTAGATAATTAAATCAGATTTGGTGAAAAAACTTAATATTTCAAAAATTATAATTATTTTTAGAGCTTCTTCACTCTCAAAAATGTCTCAGTTTGGACAAGAAGTTTTATCACCATAGGTATAGCATACTTAAATATGTGCTTGGGCAGCAGCTGGCCAGGGCTTCAGCCCCAGCTCTGCAATTTAGTAGCTTTGTGACCTTAAGTGGTCACAAATACACTCTTCCAACAACACAAGAGAAGACTACACATGGACATCACCAGGTGGTCAATACCAAAATCAGATTGACTATATTCTTTGCAGCCAAAGATGGAGAGTCAGCAAAAACAAGACCAGGAGCTGACTGTGGCTCAGATCATGAACTCCTTATCACCAAATTCAGACTTAAATTGAAGAAAGTAGGGAAAACCGCTAGACCATTCAGGTATGACTTAAATCAAATCCCTTACAATTATACAGTAGAAGTGATAAATAGATTGAAGGGGTTAGATCTTAGAGTGCCTGAAGAACTATGGATGGAGGTTCATGACATTGTATAGGAGGCAGTGATCAAGAACATCCCTAAGAAAAAGAAAGACAAAATGGTTGTCCAAGGAGGCCTTACAAACAGCTGAGAAAAGAAAAGACGTGAAAGGCAAAGGAGTAAAGGAAATATGTACCCATCTGAATGCAGAGTTCCAAAGAATAGCAAGGAGAGATAAGAAAGCCTTCCTCAGTGATCAAACCAAAGAAACAGAGGAAAACAATAGAATGGGAAAGACTAGAGATCTCTTCAAGAAAATTAGAGATACCAAGGGAACATTTCACTCAAAGATGGGCACAATAAAGGACAGAATGTATGGACCTAACAGAAGCAGACAGAGGTGCTACTAAGAAGAGGTGGCAAGAATACACAGAAGAACTGTACAAAAAAGATCTTCACGACCAAGATAATCATGATGGTGTGATCACTCACCTAGAGCCAGGCATCCTGGAGTTCGAAGTCAAGTGGGCCTTAGGAAGCATCACTATGAACAAAGCTAGTGGAGGTGATGGAATTCCAGTTGAGCTATTTCAAATCCTGAAAGATGATGCTGTGAAAGTGCTACACTCAATATGCCAGCAAATTTGGAAACCTCAGCAGTGGCCACAGGACTGGAAAAGGTCAGTCTTCATTCCAATCCCAAAGAAAGGCAATGCCAAAGAATGTTCAAACTACCACACAATGGCACTCCTCTCACACGCTACTAAAGTAATTCTCCAAGCCAGGCTTCAACAGTACGTGAACCGTGAACTTCCAGATGTTCAAGCTGGATTTAGAAAAGGCAGAGGAACCAGAGATCAAATTGCCAACATCCGTTAGATCATCAAAAAAGCAAGAGAGTTCTAGAAAACCATCTACTTCTGCCTTATTACTATGCTAAAGACATTGACTGTGTGGATCACCACAAACTGTGGAAAATTCTGAAGGAGATGGGAATACCAGACCACCTGACCTGCCTCCTGAGAAATCTGTATGCAGGTCAGGAAGCAACAGTTAAAACTGGACATGGAACAGCAGACTGGTTCCAAATAGGAAAAGGAGTATGTCAAGGCTGTATATTGTCACCCTGCTTATTTAACTTATATGCAGAGTACATCATGAGGAACGCTGGGCTGGAAGATGCACAAGCTGGAATCAAGATTCCCGGGAGAAATATCAATAACCTCAGATATGCAGATGACACCACACTTATGGCAGAAAATGAAGAAGAACTAAAGAGGCTCTTGATGAAAGTGAAAGAGGAGAGTGAAAAAGTTGGCTTAAAACTCAACATTCAGAAAACTAAGATCATGGCATCTGGTCCCATCACTTCATGGCAAATAGATGGGGAACAGTGGAAACAGTGGCAGACTTTATTTTGGGGGGCTCCAAAATCACTGCAGGTAGTGATTGCAGCCATGAAATTAAAAGACGCTTGTTTGTTGGAAGAAAAGTTATGACCAACCTAGACAGCATATATTAAAATGCAGAGACATTATTTTACCAACAAAGGTCTGTCTAGTCGAGGCTATGGCTTTTCCAGTAGTCATGTATGGATGTGAAAGTTGGACTATAAAGAAAGCTGAGTGCTGAAGAATTGATGCTTTTGAACTGTGGTGTTGGAAAAGACTCTCGAGAGTCCTTGGACTGCAAGAAGATCTGACCAGTCCATCTTAAAGGAAATCAGTCCTGAATATTCATTGGAAGGACTGATGCTGAAGCTGACAGTCTAATACTTTGGCCACCTGATGCAAAGAACTGACTCATTGGAAAAGCCCCTGATGCTGGGGAAGATTGAAGGCAGGAGGAGAAGGGGACGACAGAGTATGAGATGGTTGGATGGCATCACTGACTTGATGGACATGGTTTTGAGCAAGGTCCGGGAGTTGGTGATGGACAAGGGAGGCCTGGCGTGCTGCAGCCCATGGGGTTGCAAAGAGTCGGACACGACTGAGCGACTGAACGGAACTGAACTGACCTTAAGTAACTTCTTTGATCTCTCTCAAACTCGATTTCCTCATCTTTAAGATGGGAAAATAACAGAAATTCTTTCATTGGGTTGTTGTGAAGTGAAATGAGATAACACATGTAAGGCACTTGGCACAATGCCTTGGCCTACCCAGCCCTGAATAATCATTATTGAATTACTGATAAATGTCATTACCATGGTTGTTGTTATGATTATTAAGAAGCTATGATCTTGATTGTTGTCAGACTTTATCACTTACTTGGTGTCCTGACATTAGCAGATTGCTCACTTAACCTTGCCGTGGGTGATCAGGAAGACTCGCCAAATTAAGTTATAGCACAGTCCAGCATTTTCAAGCATATTTTTCTTAGACTATTGACATTGCAAGATGCTCTGCCAGCAAAGGGTTCTGCAGTCAAGAGACACCGGAAAGCTATAGTCACATCTTGCAAAGTCACAACGTGCACTGTATGAGCACTGCAAAATCTGAGAGCTCCTGAAGTCAAGAAACTTATTTTGTTTCATCTCCATTTTCCAGATTTATTTGCTAAGGTAACCTCTCCTCTCTCAATTATGTGTATGTGGTATCTCAAAATTAATAGAGTAGTCTACGAAATATATTCCATGAAACACGGATTTTGTCTAACTTTTTAAAAATTTATTTAGTTAGTTAGTTTTGGCCATGCTGGATCTTCATTGCTTCATAAGGGCTTTCTCTAGTTTCAGGGAGCAGGGGCTACTCTCTAGTTCTGATGCACAGGCTTAGTTGCCCTGAGGCATGTGGATTCTTCCCGGACCAAAGATGGAACCCATGTCCCCTGCACTGACAGGTGGATTCTTAACCATGGATCACCAGGAAGTCCTTGTCTAACTTTTTCACTTGAAAAATGGGAGACCTAATTGGGAGAAGGACTTTCCCCAAGTTCACACAGTAATAATAGATACATAGGCCTTGACTCCAGGTCTCCAAATCCTTATGTCTTTTCTTCTAGGAACGTCTCTTTGCATGTAATAATCATGGTCCACTGGAGAAGGGAATGGCAAACCACTTCGGCATTCTTGCCTTGAGAACCCCATGAACAGTATGAAAAGGCAAAAAGATAGGACACTGAAATATGAGCCCCCCAGGTCAGTAGGTGTTCAATATGCTACTGGAGAAGAGTGGAGAAATAGCTCCAGAAAGAATGAAGAGGCTGAGCCAAAGCGGAAATGACACCCAGTTGTGGATGTGACTGGTGATGGAAGTAAAGTCTGATGCTGTAAAGAACAATATTGCATAGGAACCTGGAATGTTAGGTCCATGAATCAAGGTAAAATGGACGTGGTCAAGCAGGAGATGGCAAGAGTGAACATCAACATTTTAGGAATCAGTGAACTAAAATGGACTGGAATGGGCGAATTTAACTCAGATGACCATTATATCTACTACTGTGGGTAAGAACCCCTTAGAAGAAATGGCGTAGCCCTCATAGGCAACAGAAGAGTCCAAAATGCAGTACTTGGGTGCAATCTCAAAAACAACAGAATGATCTCTGTTCATTTCCAAGGCAAATCATTCAACATCACAGAATTCCAAGTCTGTGCACCAACTACTAATGCCAAAGAAGCTGAAGTTGAATGGTTCTATGATGATCTACAAGATCTTCTAGAACACCAAAAAACAGATGTCCTTTTCATACTATGGCCCTGGAATGCAAAAGTAGGAAGTTAAGAGATACCTGGAGTAACAGGCAAGTTTGGCCTTGGAGTACAAAATGAAGCAGGGCAAACACTAACAGAGTTTTGCCGAGTAACAGACTGGTCATAGCAAACACCCTCTTCCAAAAACACAAGAGAAGACTCTACACATGGACATCACCAGATGGTCAACACCGAAATCAGATTGATTATATTCTTTGCAGCCAAAGATGGAGAAGCTGTATACAGTCAGCAAAAACAAGACCGGGAGCTGACTGTGGCTCAGATCATGAACTCCTTATTGCCAAATTCAGACTTAAATTGAAGAAAGTAGGGAAAACCACTAGACCATTCAGGTATGACCTAAATCAAATCCCATATGATTATGCAGTGGAAGTGACAAATACATTCAAGGGATTAGATCTGATAGACAGAGTGCCTGAAGAACTATGGACAGAGATTTATAACATTGTACAGGAGGTGGTGACCAAAACTATCCCCAAGGAAAACGAATGCAAGAAGGCAGAATGGTTGTCTGAGGAGGCCTTACAAATAGCTGAGAAAAGAAGAGAAATGAAAGGCAAGGGCAAAGGAGAAAGGGAAAGATATATCCAACTGAATGCAGAGTTCCAAAGAATAGCAAGGAGAGACAGGAAAGCCTTCCTCAGTGATCAATCCATCTATAACCACCTAAATGAGAAAAGAATCTGAAAAAGGATAGATATGTGCACATGTATCACTGAATCACTGTGCTGTACACCTGAAACTAACACAACACTGTTCATCAACTATACGTCAACATAAAATAAAATTTTTAAAAAAGAAAAAAAAAAGAAATAGAGAAAAACAATAGAATGAAAAAGAACAGAGATCTCTTCAAGAAAATCAGAGATACCGAGGGAGTATTTCATGCAAAAATGGGCACAATAAAAGACAGAAATGGTATTAACCTAACAGAAGCAGAAGAGACTAAGAAGAGATGGCAACAATACATGCTGCTGCTGCTGCTAAGTCACTTCAGTCGTGTCCGACTCTGTGCGACCCCATAGACAGAAGCCCACCAGGCTCCCCCGTCCCTGGGATTCTCCAGGCAAGAACACTGGAGTGGGTTGCCATTTCCTTCTCCAATGCATGAAAGTGAAAAGTGAAAGTGAAGGCGCTCAGTTGTGTCTGACTCTTCGGGACCCCACGGACTGCAGCTTACCAGGCTCCTCCGTCCATGGGATTTTCCAGGCAAGAGTACTGGAGTGGGGTGCCATTGCCTTCTCCGAACAATACATAGAACTAACCAAAAAAGATCTTCACAACCCAGTTAATCACAATGGTGTGATCAGTTACCTAGAACCTGACATCCTGGAATGTGAAGTCAAGTGGGCCTCAGGAAGCATCACTACGAACAAAGCTAGTGGAGGTGATAGGATTCCAGTTGAGCTACTTCAAATCCTAAAAGATGATGCTGTGCAAGTGCTGCACTCAGTATGCCAGCAAATTTGGAAAACTCAGCAGTGGCCACAGGACTGGAAAAGGTCAGTTTTCATTACAATCCCAAAGAAAGGCAATGCCAAAGAATGTTCAAACTACCATACAATGGCACTCCTCTCATACGCTAGCAAAGTAATGCTCAAAATTCTCCAAGCCAGGCTTCAACAGTACGTGAACCGTGAACTTCCAGATGTTCAAGCTGGATTTAGAAAAGGCAGAGGAACCAGAGATCGAATTGCCAACATCTTTTGGATCATCGAAAAGGCAAGAGAGTTCCAGAAAAACATCTGCTTCATTGACTATGTTAAAGCCTTTGACTGTGTGGATCACCACAAACTGTGGAAAATTCTGAAAGAGATGGGAATACCAGACCACCTGACCTGCCTCCTGAGAATCTTGTATGAAGATCATGAAGCGACAGTTAGAACCAGACATGGAACAATGGACTGGTGCCAAATTGGGAAAGGAGTATGTCAAGGCTGTATATTGTCACCCTGCTTTTTTAACTTCTGTGCAGAGTATATCATGCCAAATGCCAGCCTGGATGAATCACAAGGTTGAATCAAGATTGCCGGGAGAATTATCAATAATCTCAGATATGCAGATGTTGTTGTTGCTCAGTCATGTCTAACTCTGCGACCCTATGGACTGTAGTATGCCAGGCTTTCCTGTCCACCATCTCCCCAAGCTTGCTCAAACTCATGTCCATTGAGTCCATCTCATCCTCTGTCGCTCCTTTCTCCTCCTGCCCTCAGTCTTTCCCAGCATCAGGGTCTTTTCCAATGAGTTGGCTCTTTGAATCAGGTGGCCAGTGTATTGGAGCTTCAGCTTCAGCATCAGTCTTTGCAGTCAATACTCAGGGTTGATTTCCTTTAGGAGTGACTGGTTTGATCTCCTTGCAGTTCAAGGGACTCTGAAGAGTCTTCTCCAATACCACAGTTTGAAAGCATCCATTCTTCAGCACTCAGTCTTCTTTATGGTCCAACTCGGGCTTCCCTGGTGGCTCAAACAGTAATGATATGCAGATGACAATCCCCTGTTGGCAGAAAGTGAAGAACTAAAGAGCCTCTTGAGGAAGGTGAGAGAGGAATGTGAAAAAGCTGGCTTAAAACTCAACATTCAAAAAATGAAGATCATGGCATCTGGTCCCATCACTTCATGGCAAATAAATGGGGAAACAACGGAAACCGTGACAGACTTCATTTTTTTGGGCTCCAAAATCACTGGGGACTGTGACTACAGCCACAAAATTAAATGACGCTTGCTCCTTGGAAGGAAAGCTATGACAAACCTAGACAGTGTATTAAAATAGCAGAGATATCCCTTTGCTGACAAAGGTCTGTAGAGTCAAAGCTATGTTTTTTTCTAGTAGTCATGTATGGTTATGAGAGTTGGACCACAAAGAAGGCTGAGCGCCGAAGAATTGATGCTTTTGAACTGTGGTGTTGGAGAAGACTCTTGAGAGTGCCTTGGACAGCAAGGAGATTAAATCAGTCAATCCTAAAAGAAATCAACTCTGAATATTCATTCGAAGGACTGATGCTGAAGCTGAAACTCCAATACTTTGGCCACCTGATGTGAAGAGTCAACTCACTGGAAAAGACCCTGATGCTCGGCAAGAGTGAGGGCAGAAGGAGAAAGGGGCGACAGAGGATGAGACAGTTGGATGGCATCACTGATTCAATGGACATGAGTTTGAGCAAACTCCAGGAGATAGGGAACCCTGGCGTGTTGCAGTCCATGGAGTCGCAGAGTCAGACATGACTGAGCAGCTGAACAACAGCAACAACAATAATGTGAACTGTAGGCTAATAAGTAGCTGTTTGATACCTTTGAAAATTCAAGGCCAAGGACACTTTATGATAGCCAGAGTTTTTGTATTGCAAAACCTGCAGCATTAACAACCTTCATATTCTCTGGGACTGAGAGTTTCTGCACATAAGGCAATAGGCAGGGGACCACAGATCACAGTTAATGGGACATTGTCTCGTGAACTGACACAAGATGAACGCCAGAGGGCGCCCGTTCCCAAGGCAATCAATTTAGACGCGAAGAGTAGGCAGCCACAGAACCAGCAAGCTTCAAATAAAGACTGACCGAGGAAGACAGAAGGTATTGTCACTAGAGGCATGATAATATTTGAGATATAAAGTCATGGAAGACAAATTAGAAAATAAAGCGAGGCTGAATAGGAGTATATCACCGTATAAAACTACTGTTTTATAATCAACAAAACAAAGATAAATGTAATCTTGAAAAAACTGTATAGATATGGGTGTCTATTTATATATATGTATATACAAGACCTTTTAGAACTAACACCCAAAAGAGATGTCCTTTTCATTATAGGGACTGGAATGCTAAAGTAGGAAGTCAAGAAACACCTGGACTAACAGGCAAATTTGGCCTTGGAGCACGGAATGAAGCAGGGCAAAGGCTAATAGAGTTTTGTCAAGAGAACACACTGGTCATAGCAAACACCCTCTTCCAACAACACAAGAGAAGACTCTACACATGGACATCACCAGATGGTCAACACCGAAATCAGATTGATTATATTCTTTGCAGCCAAACATGGAGAAGCTCTATACAGTTAGCGAAAACAAAACCAGGAGCTGCCTGTGGCTCAGATCATGAACTCCTTATTGCCAAATTCAGACTTAAATTGAAGAAAGTGGGGAAAACCACTAGACCATTCAGGTATGACTTAAATCAAATCCCTATGATTATACAGTGGAAGTGAGAAATAGATTTAAGGGACTAGATCTGATAGAGTGCCTGATGAACTATGGATGGAGGTTCGTGACATTGTACAGGAGACAGGGACCAAGAGCATCCCCATGGAAAAGAAATGCCAAAAAGCAAAATGAATGTCCGAGGAGGCCTTACAAATAGCCGTGAAAAGAAGAGAAGCGAAAAGCAAAGGAGAAAAGGAAAGATATAAGCATCTGAATGCAGAGTTCCAAAGAATAGCAAGGAGCGATAAGAAAGCCTTCCTCAGCGATCAATTCAAAGAAATAGAGGAAAACAACAGATTAGGATAAACAAGAGATCTCTTCAAGAAAATTAGAGATATCAAGGGAACATTTCATGCAAAGATGTGTTCGATAAAGGACAGAAATGGTATGGACCTAACAGAAGCAGAAGATATTAAGAAGAGGTGGCAAGAATACACAGAAGAACTGTACAAAAAGATCTTCATGACACAGATAATCACGATGGTGTGACCACTCACCTAGAGCCAGACATCTTGGAATGTGAAGTCAAGTGGGCCTCAGGAAGCAACACTATGAACAAAGCTAGTGGAGGTGATGGAATTCCAGTTGAGCTATTTCAAATCCTGAAAGATGATGCTGTGAAAGTGCTGCACTCAATATGCCAGCAAATTTGGAAAACTCAGCAGTGGCCTCAGGACTGGAAAAGGTCAGTTTTCATTCCAATCCCAAAGAAAGGCAATGCCAAAGAATGCTCAAACTACCGCACAATTGCACTCATCTCACACGCTAGTAAAGTCATGCTCAAAATTCTCCAAGCCAGGCTTCAGCAATATGTGAACCATGAACTTCCACATGTTCAAGCTGGTTTTAGAAAAGGTAGAGGAACCAGCGATCAAATTGCCAACATCCACTGGATCATGGAGAAAGCAAGAGAGTTCCAGAAAAACATCTATTTCTGCTTCATTGACTATGCCAAAGCCTTTGACTGTGTGGATCACAATAAACTGTGGAAAATTCTTCAAGAGATGGGAATCCCAGACCACCTGACCTGCCTCTTGAGAAACCTGTATGCAGGTCAGGAAGCAACAGTTAGAACTGGACATGGAACAACAGACTGGTTCCAAATAGGAAAAGGAGTGCATCAAGGTTGTATATTGTCACCCTGCTTATTTAACTTCTATGCAGAGTACATCATGAGGAACGCTGGGCTGGAAGAAGCACAAGCTGGAATCAAGATTGCCAGGAGAAATATCAATAACCTCAGATATGCAGATGACACCACCCTTATGGCAGAAAGTGAAGAAGAACTAAAGAGGCTCTTGATGAAAGTGAAAGAGGAGAGTGAAAAAGTTGGCTTAAAGCTCAACATTCAGAAAACAAAGATCATGGCATCTGGTCCCATCACTTCATGGGAAATAGATGGAGAAACAGTGGAAACAGTGTCAGACTTTATTTTTTGGGGCTCCAAAATCACTGAGGATGCTGAATGCAGCCATGAAATTAAAAGACGCTTACTCCTTGGAAGGAAAGTTATGACCAACCTAGATAGTATATTAAAAAGACATTACTTTGCCAACAAAGGTCCGTCTAGTCAAGGCTATGGTTTTTCCCGTGGTCATGTATGGATGTGAGAGTTGGACTGTGAAGAAAGCTGATCGCTGAATAATTGATGCTTTTGAACTGTGGTGCTGGAGGAGACTCTTGAGAGTCCCTTGTACTGCAAGGAGATCCAACCAGTCCATCTAAAGGAGATCAATCCTGGGTGTTCATTGGAAGGACTGATGCTAAAGATGAAACTCCAATACTTTAGCCACCTCATGCGACGAGTTGACTCACTGGAAAAGACTCTAATGTTGGGAGGGATTGCGGGCAGGAGGAGACGGGGATGACAGAGAATGAGATGGCTGGATGGCATCACCGACTCGATGGACATGAGTTTGAGTGAACTCCAGGAGTTGGTGATGGACAGGGAGGCCTGGTGTGCTGTGATTCATGGGGTTGCAAAGGGTCAGACAGGACTGAGTGGCTGAACTGAACTGATATACATACATACATATATACTATAAAAATATATGAGATCAGCAATTTTCCAACCTGCCAAACTGTGTCAAGTTCATATTAGATGAAATAACATAGAAATAATAATTGCTAATATTTATTAAGCACATTCTGTGTATTAGGTGTCTTATGTGCACTACCTCCTAAACTCTTACACAAGCCTATGAAGTATTATTAGAGTACTGTCCTTGCTTTACAAATGTGGAAATTGAAGCTTAAAACAGTTTTTTTTTCTCTTTTTGAGGCTTAAAATCTTAAATGACTTGTCCGATTTTCCACTAAGAAGAGACAGTGGAGACTGCAAGTGTCCTCCTCCCTCCCTCCCCATGGTTTATAAGGCCGTGTGTGGCCTGACTCCAGCTTCTCTCTGCAGCCTTCCTCATCAAAATTTGCATCCAGCAGGAATGAAGTCCAGTTCCCTGAACAGACCATGTTTCCTGCTTAGAACCCTCTTCTCTCCATCGTTAACTGACTCAATCCTAATTGTCCTTGTGGTCTCAGTGTAGACATCACTTCCTCCAGCGGGCTTCTCTGCTTTGCAAGTCTGGTTTAGGTGACCTTCCTTTCTGCTTCTCTAGCTCCCCATCATGTCATCACACTGCATGGCAGTTGTCCATTTCCTGATCTGTTAGACTGAGAATTTGGGGAGAGCAGAGACTAGGTCTCCCTTGCTGGCCATTGCACTCCCAGCTCCTAGCACAATGCCTGGCATAAGTAAGTTCCCTATATGTACAGAAACTCCTCTACTTGAGACATTTCTTAGAGCCACAAAGCTTTATGGAGAGCAAATGTCATCAACTTTCTCTGCCTCCAGCAGCTTATTGACTGTCATTTTGGTCTCTGGCATTGGCATTCATCAGGTGTGTTTGCTGTGATTTTGCCTAGGTTTGACCAGTTCAATGAACATTGTTAATACATACATACGAAAGCAGTAAGAGTGTTGAAAGTCCTAGTAATAAGTGACATAAGGTTACAATAGAAAGGAAATTAGAATAGGTATGAAAATTACCAGTGTGGTACAAAAACATACATGAATAATTGAAGAAGAGTAAATATTCTGATGGGCAAACACTAGATTATGCAACATGCGAACAACGCGGAGCCTCTAGAGGCCAAAAAATCAAGAACTATGTATTTTGCCTGAGGAAATTAATGTCCTAAGCTAATTCCGAGAGCACCTTATTATGGGGAGAGATAGAGGTCTCTGCCAACTTTCCGAAAGTTGTTTTTCAGTCCTTTAATGACACTACTGTCAGAGCTTCACTGAAAACCATTATTGTGAAATCTTGAATTTAAAGATGTTATAGTTCGTCTGAGGGGAGGGCCCGCGGTACGCCGCTTCAGTGAGGCGGCGCGACAGTGGTCACCCGGCTTGTTGCTTTTCTGGTCGCCACTCCCCCGGCCGGCCGGACAAGACCCGCCAGGAGCACGGCACCGATTCCTCTCGGGCTTGTGGGCGCTGCTCTGAGCAGCGTCATCCTTTATACCAGAAAGCTGGCGGGCACTATGGGGAAAAAACAAAACAAGAAGAAAATGGAGGAGGTGCTAGAAGAGGAAGAAGAATATGTGGTGGAAAAAGTTCCAGACCGTCGAGTGGTAAAGGGCAAAGTGGAGTATCTCCTAAAGTGGAAGGGGTTCTCAGATGAGGATAACACGTGGGAACCAGAAGAGAACCTGGATTGCCCTGACCTCATTGCTGAGTTTCTGCAGTCACAGAAAACAGCACACGAGACAGATAAATCAGAGGGAGGCAAGCGCAAAGCTGATTCTGAAGATAAGGGGGAGGAGAGCAACCAAAGAAGAAGAAAGAAGAGTCAGAAAAGCCATGAGGCTTTGCCCGGGGTTTGGAACCAGAGCGGATTATTGGAGCTATGGACTCCAGTGGAGAACTCATGTTCCTAATGAAATGGAAGAACTCTGAAGAGGCTGACCTGGTCCCTGCGAAGGAAGCCAATGTCAAGTGCCCGCAGGCTGTCATATCCTTCTGTGAGGAAAGGCTGACGTGGCATTCCTACCCCTCAGAGGATGATGACAAAAAAGATGATAAGAATTAACTTTCTTGAATACCAGCCCCTGTCACATCTGACTGTGGGTTTCAAGTGGGGAAAGAAGGAGTTCTACTTGTCTTGACACCATAAAGGTGGCTTGAGAAGATGTCCTTTGAAGAGCCAGTATAGTTTCTGTGCCCTACAGCAGCCCAAGTGCTTTAAAGCCGTTCCATGCTGTATAGTTTGCACACCCGTCCCGGTGGAGGGGAAGGAGGGTCACTGTTTCAAGGCAATCCGTTCTGAACTTTGCTTAAAAAAAAAAAGCAAAGGGCCTTCTATGAAGGACAAAACGCAGAATGGGATGTGGGAGAGCAAGAGATACTGTAGATCTTCAAAGAGCATCTCCACAACCCACACAGCCTACTTCCTGATAGTGTTAACTCTGCATTTTTACAGCGTAGCATGTGTGTAGTTTTTGGCTATTACTGGTGTATTATTTGGGGTGGGTGGGGTGGGGCCGTGTGGGAAAGAAGGGAGATGGGTTAGGTTCATTTTTGTTAAAATTTGGGGAAACGGTGAAACAAAAGAACAACTAATGATGACTGGGTTTTGGTCCAGAATATTGTATCCTTTCAAAAAATGTCATTGGCAACCTAAATGAGGGCTGTGAGAGACTATTTAAAAACTGTGAATGCCTGAAACTTAGAAGCCAAGGTATTCCTTGCCTAAGCTTAATGCTGTTCCCAACAAAGGACTAAGAAGCTACCAAAGCTGCCATTTGGGGGATGGAAACTGGTTGAGGAGGAAAAGTCTTATTGGAGTGTATACACAGGCAGATCTTTCTGTCTTAGAGGTGCTACTTCATGAAACTGACACGACAACCCTTTCTTTTCCTATTGTGAAGTTACAAATAGCAGATTCTCCATCCAAGCCACTGGTGAAGTATTCAGGGAAGGGCAGAGAGTGGTATAGGAGGTAAGTGAGTAGGGAAAGACAAGGGCCGGTGCTCATAGGGTGGAAAACTCCTGGAGCCTCTGTTTTCTGAACTTTGAAACCATTGGTGGCAGGGTTCAGTCACTGACAGCACAAGTTCAAGAGTTGAATGATTTCAAAAGCCCTGGTCTCAGGAGAAGATTTAATTTTCATACTGGGGCAGTGGTTCACTTTAAAACAAAACAAATTTTTTAGTCCTAAGAACTAACTAAAATCTAAAATGCTGTCTTGAGTCATGAGATCCATCAGTTGTTGACATCGTCTTGATCTGCATCTAGAACTCCATTGTAATTTTTAGTCGTGTGTTAGGTTTTTGTGAAAACTTTTGTTTAAATGTAAACTTCATATCAACACTGTCAGTTCTTTGTCTTAATAAAACTATATAGATTTATATAAAAAAAAAGATGTTATAGCCAAGAGCCAGGATAATCAATGTTTATGAAGAAGGGCTACATCCTTTAAAAAAAAAAAAAAAGCAAGTTGCCCCCATTGCATATACCCATGTTCCATTTGTATAGAATTTTATAAAATGTTATCATCTAGGTTTTATAATTGATTATTACTTCTTGAGTGCCTGTTAGAGGTCAGGCACTTCTGAACATTATCTCACTTAATCCTCACAATATCCCTGTGAGAGAGATACTGTTATCCCATTCTACAGATTAGGAAACTGGCCCTGAAAGATTAAGTAACTTCCTGAAAGTCACACAACTATGGAGTACTTATATTGGAATTGGAAACATATGAAACAAAGTGTTAGTCACTCAGTTGTGTCTGACTCTTTGCGACACCATGGAGCCCACTAGGCTCCTCTGTCCATGGAATTCTCCAAGTAAGAATGCTGGAGTGGGTTGCCATGTCTTTCTCCAGGGGATCTTCCCGACCCAGGGATTGAACCCAGTTATCCTGCACTGCAAGCAGATTCTTTACTGTCTGAGCCACTTCCCTAAAGTCACACAACTATGAAGTGTTTATATTGGAACTGGAAGCATAATTTTGTTGAATCCAACACGCTCTTATTTTTTTTTAAATTTTCATCCCGTTATATTCAATTTTATTATTGATATAGTTGGATTTACATCCTGTATTCTACTTTTCTTTCCTACATGCCTCATGTCTTATTTAATAATTAATTAAGTTTTAAAATCTTGGCTGTGCTGGGTCTTCATTGTCGCACAGGTTCTTTCTCTAGTAGCAAATGGGGGCTACTCTCTAGTTGCAGTGCGTGGGTTTTCCACTGCGGTGGTTTCTCTTGTTGTGGAGCACTGGCTGTAGAACTCGGGCTCAGTAGTTGTGGCACATGGGCTTAGTTGCTCTGAGGCACGTGGGATCTTCCCAGATCAGGGATCGAACCCATGTCCCCTGCATTGGCAGGCAGATTCTTAACCACTGGACCACCAGGGAAGTCCCAACATGCTCTTTTCACTACATCAACAAGCCTTCCCTATTATCTAATTTCATCCTCACAACAGTAATACAAATGAAGTTTCTCCATCTTCAGATGAAGCAGGGAAGCCCAGAAATGCTCAAGATCCCACCATTAGGTAGTGTGAGAAATAGAGGTAAACTCGAATCTCTTTTTTTGTGGTACCACTCTGCTTGCAGGATCTTGTTCCTCAACCAGGGATTGAACCTGGGCTACAGCGGGGAAAGCCCAGAATTCTAACCTCGGAAGCCCTAAACTCAAATCTTTTATCTCTAAGTCCAGTACTCTTTCCAGGTGACCATACCTTTGCTTCTTCATAGATTGGTTAAACGCTCATGGTTGGAGCCTTTACTGGGGTTGGACCTTAATGGCTGAGGAGTGTGTGCCTAAGGAGAGGTAAGGGAGGGGCAGTGCGCTCTTTTGGTGGGATGAGGTAGGGAGCTGCACCTGAGGCCCTGGCCCTTGGATCTTGTCCCCCAGCTTCTAGGTACTTGCTCTTGCCCTGGCCTTTTAGTGACATTCCTAATCTGTCTGATGGAAATTGTCCCTTGTTGACCTTTACTCTTCAAATGCAATCCTGGCCAGGCTATATGGGGTATGATAGATTTCCTGTGTCCTTTCAAAACACTATGTTCTGGATTAGGAGGCCTCTGGATAATTGGTTTGGTGACAAACTGGTCTTGTATGGTTAAGTGCCAGCTTGTGTCTTTAGGGAAATTGAATAGTATGACCCATTTGTGGATTAACGCTTTTTAGGGCTTCCCTTGTGGCTCAGACAGTAAAGAATCTGCCTGCAATGTGGGAGACCTGGGTTCGATCTCTGGGTTAGGAAGATCCCTGGAGAAGGGAATGGCAACCCACTCCAGTATTCTTGCCTGGAGAATCCCATGGACAGAGGAGCCTGGTGGGCTACAGTCCATGGGGTTGCAAAGAGTCAGACCTGACTGAGCAACTAACATTTCACTATGCTATCCTGGAACTCAGGGCTGCCTGGGAGGGTGCCAGGGTCCTGGAGCAGATATTAAAGCCTGAGAACAGATTCTGGTCAAATTTCTTGAAATGATTTCCCTGAGAGCTATATGTTTTTCATTTTAATGAGATTGTATCCATTTCTTTCTTTTTTTAAAAAAATGTTAAATTTATTTTATTTTTGGCTGTGCTGGGTCTTCATTGTGGTGTGGGGGCTTCTCCAGCTGCAGTGCACAGGCCTGTCTTATTGCAGAACATGGGCTTTAGAGTGCAGGGGCTCTCTAATTGTGGCACACAGGCTTAGTTGCCCTGCGGCATGTGGGATCTTAGTTCCCTGACCAGGGACTGAACTCATGTCCCCTGCATTGGGAGATGAATTCCTCTGGTTTTTTTTTCCAATTAAAAAAATTAATTTATTTTAATTGGAGGATAATTACTTCACAGTGTTGTGGTGGTTTTTGCCATACATTGACATGAATCAGCCACAGGTACACATGTGTCCCCTCATTCTGAACCCCCCTCCCACTTCCCTCCCCACCCATCCCTCTGGGTTGTCTCAGAGCACCAGCTTTGAGTGCCCTGCTTCATGCATTGAACTTAAACTGGTCATCTATTTTACATATAGCAATATACATGTTTCAATGCTATCCTCTCAAATCGTCCCACCCTCGCCTTCTCCCACAGAGTCCAAAAGTCTGTTCTTTACATCTGTGTCTCTTTTGCTGTGGAAGGTGGATTCTTAACCACTAGACCACCAGGGAAGTCCCCAATATTGTTTCCATGTCTGACGTATCTATCTTTAAGAATTTCAAATATTATTATTAGTTTAGCTTGCCATTAATTTGATGTTGAGCTTTTATGCAGTTGCATAATACTTATGCACAATACTAATGCATAATACTCAAGATAAATGTATGGAAATGTAGAGGACTCCTGCCTTCAGCCAAGATGGAGCAACAAGGACTGAATTTATGTTCTACCTGAAACAACCAAAAAAGATTAAAAAAAAAAACCAAACATACAAAACTCATGAAACAATGATTGTTTTTAAAAGACACATCAGGCAATAAATAAAAACTGATCTCTCAAAGATGGTTAAAAAATTAGATGAGTCCTCTGATGGATGCCGGCTACATAAGCTGCAGGGCCGAGTCAAAATGAAAATGTAAATGACTTTATGCAAAAGGCACAAAAAAAGTTTTCCTCCCCCCACCAATCTCTTAACCCACCATGGTGACTTGTATGTGCTGTTTAATGCTACACTCTCTCAGACATGGGATACTTGCAGGGCAAGTGCAGACCCTCACAGAGGTGCCCAGAGGCTGTGCCCTCTGACAAGGCACGCACACACATGCTTGCAGCAAACCAGCTGCTGGCTTCTGACCCATATTGTTCATTCGCTCAGTTGTGTCTGACTCCTTGTGACCCCATGGATTGCAGTATTCTAGGCTTCTTTGTCCTTCACCATCTCTCCAGAGTTTGTTCAAACTCATGTCCATTGAGCCAGTGATGCCATCCAACCATCTCACCCTCTGTCGCTCCCTTCTCCTCCTTCCCTCAATCGTTCCCAGCATCAGGGTCTTTTCCAATGAGTCAGTTCTTTGCATCGGGTGGCCAAAGTATTGGAGCTGCAGCTTCAGCATCAGTCCTTTCAATGAATATTCAGGACTGATTTCCTTTAGGATTGCCTGGTTTAATCTCCTTGCAGTCCAAGGGACTCTTAAGAGTCTTCTCCAAGACCACAGTTCAAAAACATCTGTTCTTTGGCGCACAGTCTTCCTTGTGGTCCGACCCTCACATCTGTATAGGACAACTGGAAAAAAAATCATAGCTTTGACTATACATACCTTTGTTGGCAAATTGATGTCTCTGCTTTTTAATATGCTGTCTAGGTTTGTCATAGCTTTTCTTCCAAGGAGCAAGCATCTTTTAATTTCGTGGCTGCAGTCACTGTCCACAGTGATTTTAGAGCCCAAGAAAATAAAGCTTGTCACAGTTTCCATTTCCCCCCCATCTGTTTGCCAGAATCCCATGGACAGAGAAGCCTGGCGGGCTTCAGTCCATGGGGCTGCAATGAGTCAGACATGACCAAGCAACTAACACACACACACACACACACACACACACACACACACTTGCCATGGTGTGATGGGACCAGGGTTTTTTTAAAAATAATATTTTTTAAAAAATAATATTTATTTTTACTTATTTATTTGACTGTGCCAGGCCTTAGTTGCAGAATGTGGGATCTAGTTCCCTGACCAGGGATCAAACCTGGGCCCCCTGCATTGGTCTTAGCCACTGGACCACCAGGGAAGTCCCCATGATCTTAGTTTTTTGAATGTTGAGTTTTAAGCCAACTTTTGCACTCTCCTCTTTCACGTTCATCAAGAGGCTCTTTAGTTCCTCTTCGCATTCTGCCATTAGGGGGTGTCATCTGCATATCTGAGGTTATTGATGTTTCTCCCAGCAATGTTGATTCCAGGATGTGATTCATCCAGCCTGGTATTTTGCATGATGTACTCTGCATACAAGTTAAATAAGCAGGGTGACATAGCCTTGATGTACTCCTTTCCCAATTTGGAACCAGTCCATTGTTCCATGTCTGGTTCTAACTGTCCTTTCTTGACCTTCATACTGGTTTCTCAGGAGGCAGGTAAGGTGGTCTGGTATTCCCATCTCTTTAAGAATTTTCCACAGTTTGTTGTGATCCATCCAGTCAAAGGCTTTAACATAGAAAATGAAGCAGAAGTAAGATGTTTTTCTGGAACTCTCTTGCCTTTTCAATGATCCAACAGATGTTGGCAATTTGATCTCTGGTTCCTCTGCCTTTTCTAAATCCAGCTTGTACATCTGGAATTTCTCAGTTCACGTACTGCTGAAGCATAGCTTGAAGAATTTTGAGCATTACCTTGCTAGCATGTGAGATAAGTGCAATTGTGCAGTAGTTTGAACATTCTTTGGCATTGCTTTTCTATGGGATTGGAATGAAAACTGACCTTTTCCAGTCCTGTGGCCACTGCTGAGTTTTCCAAATTTACTGGCATATTGAGTGCAATGCTTTGACAGCATCATCTTTTAGGATTTTCAATAGCTCAGCTGGAATTCCATCACCTCTACTAGCTTTGTTCGTAGTGATACTTCCACTTGACTTCACATTCCAGGATGTCTGGCTCTAGGTGAATGACAGACCCATCATGGTTATCTGGGTCATTAAGACCTTTTTTGTACAGTTCTTCTGTGTATTCTTGCTGCCTCTTCTTAAGTCTCTTCTGCTTCTGTTAGGTTAATACCATTTCTTCTGTCTTTTATTGTGCCCATATTTGCATGAAATGTTCCCTTGGTATCTCTAATTTTCTTGAAGAGATCTCTAGTCTTTCCCATTCTATTGTTTTCCTCTATTTCTTTGCATTGTTCACCGAGGAAGGCTTTCTTGTCTCTCCTTGCTATTCTTTGGAACTCTGCATTCAGTTGGGTATATCTTTCCATTTCTCCTTTGCCTTTTGCTTCTCTTCTTTTCTCAGCTATTTGTAAGGCCTCCTCAGACAACCATTTTTGCCATCTTGCATACCAACCAGTGCCCTCAGAAAGGTGAGCCAGGAATCTCCACTTCCCATGGATCTGACACCCCAAACCATTCTGGATGGGCAGACCCCAAGAGTATTGAAACTTCTGTGCCAAGATGGGTAGATAACTAAGCAAGTAGGTGAGAGTTTTATCCTAGCTGAATCTCCTGTGAGGTTGCCAGCTTGTGGCAGCGATGGTTGCCACCATGCCCTTCCCTGAGATGCCACAGGGACAAGCATTTGATCCTGACTTTCCTTGTGCCCATGCCCAAGCCCCCATTGGTGAAAGACAGCAGCATTAGTTGTTAGGTGAGGGGATGAGGGAGGAGGCTGGGATGCCGGAGAGAGGAGAGTGGTCGGCAAGAAACTATCCAAAGAAGTAGTGAAACAGAGAGAGGAAAGGCAGCATGTGAACCCAGGCTCCAAGCCCCCAGAGTAGGTCCTCTTGTCTCATTGGATTTCACTTACAAAACACAAAGATAAAATAACTATGAAATTCAAGATGGTGGCCACAGAGTATTAAAGCCAAACATGGGCCCTTTTGGAGCTTGGTACCCTGCCCTACTGTCACGGGTCCATGGAGCCAGCCTTGTTTACCAAAAAAGGTGAACCAAGGCAGCCTAGCAGACTTCCTAGACTGACAAGACACAGGTGAGCATCTGGAGGCTCCAAGGCAACTGGTGCACCTAAGACAGAATAACAGAGAGGAAAGAACTGCACAGAGGCAGATCTCCAAAGATCTGCAGACGGTGCCCCTCAAGTGTTCAGCAGAAAACTAAGCAGTGCATTCATGTGAGGAAAATAACTCATAGAGAAAAGAACCATCTGAAAGAATGTGAAGAAACAAAGCGTGCCTGTTCCCACCAGCCTGAATAGAAAACCTCATGATTCACAGGGCATTGAGTAGACAGATAAGTCTTGCTGGAGTGGTGGAGAATAATTAACACTAGAAAGCTCAAGAAGAGTCATAGAAGTACAAAAATATACAAGACCCAAATGGTAAAATTGACAGTGCCCGGCATCCAATTAAAATTACTAGACATGCAAATAAGCAAGGAAATACAACCTATGATGAGAAGAATAATCAACTGATCAAAAACAAAGCAGAAATGTTAGAAGTAGCAGGAAATATTAAACCAGCTATAACTGTATTTCATATGTTCAAAAAATTAAGTACTCACATGGAAGATATAGAAAAGACACAAAATGAACTCACAGAGATAAAACTACAATGTTTAATATGAAATATATACTGGATGGAATTAACTGCAAATTAGACATTGTGAAAGAACATATTAGTCACCTTAAAGGTACAGCAATTGAAAATATCTGACAAAAAAGAATGAAATTGGACCCCTATCTTATACCATGCACAAATATCACCTCAAAATGGATTAAAGACTTTAATATAAGACCTAGATTGTAAACTAAAGAACTCATAGAATTCAACAGAAACAAAACCAAACAAAAACAAAAAATCCAATCAATAAATGGGCAGAGGAACTGAACAGATATTTTTCTAAAGAAGACGTGCAAATGGTCAACAGGTATAATAAAAGATGCTCAACATCATTAAGCATCAAGGAAACACAAATCAAAACAATGAGATGTCACCTCATGCCTGTTAAAAGGAATACAAATCAACAAAATGTCTACAAATAACAAATGCTGGAGAGGATGTAGAGAAGAGGAAATACTTACACACTATTGGTGGGGATGTAAATTGGTGAAGCCACTGGTGAAAACAGTATGGAGGTTCCTCAAAAACTTAAAAATAGTCTTTCCATATGATTCAGCAATTCCACTTCTGGATTTAGATCCAATGGAAATGAATACAGGATCTCAAAGAGATATCTGCCCTCCCATGTTCATTGAAGCATTGCTCACAATAGCCAAAGTATGGAAACAATCTAAATGTCCATCAACGGATGAATGGACAAAGATATGGACAAATATATATATATATATACACACACACACACCATGGAATATTATTCAGTTATGATTAAGAAGTAAATCTTCCCATTTGTGACAAGATGGATGGTGCTTGAGGGCGTTATGCCCTGAAGAGAAATAAGACAGAGAAAGGCAAATACTGTATGGAATCACTAACGTGGAATTTTTTTTAAAAAGTCAAACTCAGAAGTAGAGAGTAGAAAAATTGTTTCCAGGGGCTGGAATTGTTGGTAAAGGGATACAAACTTTCCATTATAAATATGGTCTGAGGATCTAATATAGAACATGGTCACTATAGTTAACACTGTATTGTATAATTAAGTAAATAATGAGGTGATGGGTGTGTTGGTGGAAACTCTTTCACAATATACATATATATGAGCGGCAAGATACCCCACATCCAAGGAAAGGAGCAGTGGCTGCACTTTGCTGGAGCAGCCGTGAAGAGATACCCCATGTCCAAGGTAAGAGAAACCCCAGTAAGATGGTGGGCGCTGAGAGAGGGCATCAGAGGGCAGACAGACTGAAACCACAATGACAGAAAACTAACCAATCTAATAACATGGACCACACCCTTGTCTAACTCAATGAAAATATGAGCCATGCCATGTAGGGCCACCCAAGACGGATGGGTCATGGTGGAGAGTTCTGATAAAATGTAGTCCACTGGGGAAGGGAATGGCAAACCACTTCAGTATTCTTGCCTTGAGAACCCCATGAACAGTATGAAAAGGCAAAAAGATAGCACACTGAAAGATGAATTCCTTAGGTCAGTAGGTGCCCAATATGCTACTGGAGATCAGTGGAGAAATAACTCCAGAAAGAATGAAGGGACAGAGCCAAAGCAAAAACAACACCCAGTTGTGGATGGGACTGCTGATGGAAGCAAGGTCCAATGCTGTAAAGAGCAATATTGCATAGGAACCTGGAATGTTAGGCCCGTGAATCAAGGCAAATTGGAAGTGGTCAAACAGGAGATGGCAAGAGTGAACATTGACATTTTAGGAATCAGCGAACTAAAATGGACTGGAATGGGTGAATATAAATCAGATGGCCATTATATCTACTACTGTGGGCAGGAATCCCTTAGAAGAAATGGAGTAGCCATCATAGTCAACAAGAGTTCGAAATGCAGTACTTGGATGCAGTCTCAAAAAATGACAGAATGATCTCTGTTCGTTTTGAAGGCAAACCATTCAATATCAGGGTAATCCAAGTCTATGCCCCAACCAGTAGTGCTGAAGAAGCTGAAGTTGAATGGTTCTATGAAGACCTACAAGACCTTTTAGAACTAACACCCAAAAAAGATGTCCTTTTCATTATAGGGGACTGGAATGCTAAAGTAGGAAGTCAAGAAACACCTGGAGCAACAGGCAAGTTTGGCCTTGGAGTACGAAATGAAGCAGGGCAAAGGCCAATAGAGTTTTGCCAAAAGAACGCACTGGTCATAGCAAACACCCTCTTCCAACAACACAAGAGAAGACTCTACACATGGACATCACCAGATGGTCAACACCGAAATCAGATTGATTATATTCTTTGCAGCCAAAGATGGAGAAGCTCTATACAGTCAGTAGAAACAAGACCGGGAGCTGACTGTGGCTCAGATCATGAACTCCTTATTGCCAAATTCAGACTTAAATGAAGAAAGTAGGGAAAACCACTAGACCATTCAGGTATGACCTAAATCAAATCCTTTACGCTTTTAAAGTGGAAGTGACAAATAGATTCAAGGGATTAGATCTGATAGAGTGCTTGATGAACTATGGATGGAGGTTTGTGACATTGTACAGGAGACAGGGATGAAGACCATCCCCAAGAAATGCAAAAAAGCAAAATGGTTGTCTGAGGAGGCCCTACAAATAGCTGTGAAAAGAAGTGAAAAGCAAAGGAGAAAAGGAAAGATATACGCATTTGAATGCAGAGTTCCAAAGAATAGCAAGGAGAGATAAGAAAGCCTTCCTCTGTTATCAGTGCAAAGAAATAGAGGAAAACAATAGAATGGGAAAGACTAGAGATCTCTTCAAGAAAATTAGAGATGCCAAGGGAACATTTCATGCAAAGATGGGCTCAATCTTTATTGACAGAAATGGTATGGACCTAACAGAAGCAGAAGATATTAAGAAGAGGTGGCAAGAATACACAGAAGAACTGTACAAAAAACAATCTTCATGACCCAGAGCCCATGCTCTGCAAGAAAATCATGGCAATGAGAAGCCTGTGGACTGCAACCAGAGAGTAACCCCCGCTTGCCCCAACTAGATAAAAGCCTGTGCAGCTATGAAGAGTCAGCAAAGCCAAAAATAAATAATTATATGAAAAATCACATAATGCAGTACACCCCTCTCTTATCGTTGGTGTATTTATCCTAGAAAACAGGCAGGAGGGACTTCCTTGGTGATGTAGTAGGTAAGAATCCACCTTGCAGTGCAAGGGATGCAGGTTAGATCCCTGATCAGAGAACTAAGATCCCACATCCATGGAACAACTATGCCCGAGTACTGGAACTACTGGGCCTCTGTGCTCTGGAGGCCATGAACCACACCTAGAGAGTCCATGTGCTGAAACTAAGACCTGCCACAGCCAAATAAATAAATAATAACGATAAAAAAGAGAAAACAGGCAGATTTAGATGACGATGGTGGTATGATCACTCACCTAGAGCCAGACATCCTGGAATGTGAAGTCCAGTGGGCCTTAGGAAGCATCACTATGAACAAAGCTAGTGGAGGTAATGGAATTCCAGTTGAGCTATTTCAAATCCTGAAAGATGATGCTGTGAAAGTGTTGCACTCAATAAATATGCCAGCACATTTGGAAAACTCAGCAGTGGCCATAGGAGTGGAAAAGGTCAGTCTTCATTCCATTCCCAAAGAAAGGCAATGCCAAATAATCAAAGTACCACACAATTGCACTCATCTCACACGCTAGCAAACTAATGCTGATAATTCTCCAAGGCAGGCTTCAGCAACACGTAACCGTGAATTTCCAGATATTCAAGCTGGTCTTAGAAAAGGCAGAGTAACAGAGATCAAATTGCCAACATCTGCTGGATCATCGAAAAAGCAAGAGAGTTCCAGAAAGACATTACTTCTGCTTTATTGACTATGGCAAAGTCTTTGATTGTGTGGATCACAATTTCTTGGTATCTCTAATTTTTCTTGAAGAGCTCTCTAGTCTTTCCCTTTCTATTGTTTTCCTCTATTTCTTTGCATTGATCATTGAGGAAGGCTTTGTTATCTCTCCTTGCTATTCTTTGGAACTCTGCATTCAAATGGGTATATCTTTCCTTTTCACCTTTGCTTTTCACTTCTCTTCTTTTCACAGCTATTTGTACGGCCTCCTCAGACAACCATTTCGCCTTCTTGCGTTTCTTTTTCTTGGTGATTATCTTGATCACTGCGTCCTGTACAATGTCAGGAATCTCTGTCCATAGTTCTTCATGCACTCTGTCGATCAGATCTAATCCCTTGAATCTATTTGTCACTTCCACTGTATAATCGTAAGGGATTTGATTTAGGTCATACCTGAATGGTCTAGTGGTTTTCCCTACTTTCTTCAGTTTAAGTCTGAATTTGGCAATAAGGAGTTCATGATCTGAGCCACAGTCAGCTCTCAGTCTTGCTTTTGCTGACTGTATAGAGCTTCTCCATCTTTGGCTACAAAGAATATAATCAATCTGATGGCTTACCTTTTCTTCTACTCAAAAATTATTTAGGGCTTCCCTGGCGGCTCAGTTGTAAAGAATCCGCCTGCCAATACAGGAGACACAAGTTTGATCCCTGGTCTGGGGATCCCACATGCTGTAGAGCAACTAAACTTGTGTACCACAACTAGTGAGCCTGTGCTGTAGAGCCTAGGAGTTGCAACTACTGAAGCCTACCTGCCCTAGAGCCCATGCTCTGCAAGAAAAGCATGGCAATGAGAAGCCTGTGGACTGCAACCAGAGAGTAACCCCCGCTTGCCCCAACTAGATAAAAACCTGTGCAGCTATGAAGAGTCAGCAAAGCCAAAAATAAATAATTATATGAAAAATCACATAATGCAGTACACCCCCCTCTTATCGTTGGTGTATTTATCCTAGAAAACAGGCAGAAGGGACTTCCTTGGTGATCTAGTGGTTAAGAATCCACCTTGCAATTCAAGGGATGCAGGTTAGATCCCTGATCAGAGAACTAAGATCCCACATCCATGGAACAACTATGCCCAAGTACTGGAACTACTGGGCCTCTGTGCTCTGGAGGCCGTGAACCACATCTAGAGAGTCCGTGTGCTGAAACTAAGACCTGCCACAGCCAAATAAATAAGTAATAACGATAAAAAAGAGAAAATAGGCAGATCTAGAAAAGCAGAGAAAAATATTAGATGATCCAAAGCTTGAGAAATCATACAGTGGTTTATTCATGGGTTCTAATTTATAACTCCTGACTTCTTGCTAATAAACTACTTACAGAATTCAAACTATTAACTGAGTCTTAAAATAATATAAAATTATATCCAGAAAATTAATTTTATTGGGTTACTTTAGAATTGTTCACAGATCAGAAACATTCTTAGTGGCGAGGGATCTATACATAAAAATAAAGCCATTAAGAAACCCTTTTATTTTTACTATTTATCTAGCCACATTAGGTCTTTTTTAATTGGAGGCTAATTACTTTATAATATTATATTGGTTGCTTTTGCAATACATTGACATGAATCCGCCCCAGGTGTACATGTGTTCCCCTTCTTGAACCCCCCTCCCACCTCCCTCCTCTCTTTATCCTCCCTCTGGGTCATCCCCGTGCACTAGCCCCGAGCATCCTGTATCATGCGTCGAACCTGGAGTGGTGATTCGTTTCACATATGATAATATACATATTTCAATGCCATTCTCCCAAATCATCCCACCCTCACCCTCTCCCACAGAGTCCCAAAGACTGTTCTATACACCTGTGTCTCTTTTGCTGTCACATTAGGTCTTATTCATGGCACATGGGCTCTTTCAGCTCTTGGTTGCTGGCACACAGGCTTAGTTGCCCTACAGCATGTGAGACCTTAGTTCTCTGATCAGGGGTCAAACATGTGTCCCTTATGTTGAAGGAAGATTCTTAATCACTGTGACTACCAGGGAAGTCCCAAGACTCTTCTTCTAAAGTTGAGTTGTGGAGATTATTTTCTTGTTATCACCTATTTGGTTTGTAACCTAGATAAATGCTATCTGCATTAATGTTTTAAAGGAAGAAATAAATTTATTCTATTAAATATTTGCCATGTTCTTGAACACATCAAATTTGAATACATTGTATAGAACAATGTAGTTTATAACAGTTAAATATCAGATGTATATGATCATTGAATCATTTTATCTTTAGATCCATTTGCAAATGACAGCAGTGATCCTTAACCCAAGTCTTTAACAGCTCATTTATTTCTGACCCATTTTGAGATATAAATTGAAAACTGTAATAATAAAAACTGCTTTTGAAAACAAGCAACAAACAAAACTACCCAAAAGGAAATATAAGGGGACTTCCCTGGCAGTCCAGTGGTTAAGACTCTGAGTTTTCAATGCAGGGGGTGAGAGTTTGACCCCTGGTTGGGAAACTAAGATCCTGCATACTTCATGGCCAAAAAAAAAAGGAAACAGATAAACAAGACCAAAAAGCGTAAATGAACTGTGAGAGAATCTTAAATGGCCTAACTGAAGTTCATAAAGGAGGGAGAGAGTGAGAAAATGTCTGAAAAAAAGGCAAAAGAGTTTCCAAACTTTATGACTACTATAAACTCACAGATCCAAAAAGCTCAATGAACCCCAAATTACAAGAAACAGGAAGAAACACCACCATAAGGAACATCATAATGAAACAGTTCAAAACATGTGGCAAACAGAAAAACTTAAAAGCAACCAGAGAAAAAAAAAGGTTTTGTACACAAAGAATGACATCAGATTTCTCACTGGAAACCATGCAAACAAGGCGGCAGTGGAATAAAATATTGAAAGCACTAAAAAAACTGTAAACCTAGAATTCTATATCTAATATCTTCCAAAAATGAAGGTGAAATATGTTCAGATATAAAAAAAAAACAGAACTCATTACCAACACTAAAAGAAATGTTAAATGATGTCCTTCAGATGGAAGAAAAATTTATGCTAGGTGGAAATCTGGATTTACATAGGGAATGAACAGCTTTGCAAATGATAACTACATGGGTAAATATGTAAGATTTAAAAAATATTTTAAAAAAAAATTTAGAGACGCCCGGCTCCGGCGGCGCAGGCGCAGACGCGGGAGGCGCCCGGCTCCGGCGGCGCAGGCGCAGACGCGGGAGGCGCCCGGCTCCGGCGGCGCAGGCGCAGACGCGGGAGGCGCCCGGCTCCGGCGGCGCAGGCGCAGACGCGGGAGGCGCCCGGCTCCGGCGGCGCAGGCGCAGACGCGGGAGGCGCCCGGCTCCGGCGGCGCAGGCGCAGACGCGGGAGGCGCCCGGCTCCGGCGGCGCAGGCGCAGACGCGGGAGGCGCCCGGCTCCGGCGGCGCAGGCGCAGACGCGGGAGGCGCCCGGCTCCGGCGGCGCAGGCGCAGACGCGGGAGGCGCCCGGCTCCGGCGGCGCAGGCGCAGACGCGGGAGGCGCCCGGCTCCGGCGGCGCAGGCGCAGACGCGGGAGGCGCCCGGCTCCGGCGGCGCAGGCGCAGACGCGGGAGGCGCCCGGCTCCGGCGGCGCAGGCGCAGACGCGGGAGGCGCCCGGCTCCGGCGGCGCAGACGCGGGAGGCGCCCGGCTCCGGCGGCGCAGACGCGGGAGGCGCCCGGCTCCGGCGGCGCAGACGCGGGAGGCGCCCGGCTCCGGCGGCGCAGACGCGGGAGGCGCCCGGCTCCGGCGCAACCGACCACGTGCAGAATCGTGGCTGAGATGAGCTACCCCGCGCCCAGGGTTGGGGCGGTGGCCGAGAGGAGCTGTACCATGTCCAGGAGGCGGTGGCTGCTTGGGCACTGGAGGGCCGAGAGGAGCTGATCCACATTCAAAGCAGGAGGGGCGGCCTTGAGGAGATACCCCTCGTCCAAGGTAAGGTACAGTGGCTGCGCCTTGCTGGAGCAGCTGGGAAGAGATACTCCACGACCAAGTGGAATATAAGAATCCAGTGTTCTGGGGAGGAAGGAACAAGATGGCGGAGGGATAAGATGGCAAGACCACTTTCTCCCCCACAAATTCATCAAAAGAACATTTGAACGTGGAGTAAAGTCCACAGAACAACTTCTGAATACTGGCAGAGGACATCAGGCTCCCAGAAAAGCAGCCCATTGTCTTCTAAAGGAGAGAGAAGAAATCCAGCTGCACCCACCAGAACACCGACACATGCTTCCCTAACCAGGGAACCCGGAAAAGTCACCCGTCCAACCCCACACACAGCGAAGAAACTACATAATAAAGAGAACTCCACAAACTGCAAGAAGAGGGAAAGGCCACCCCAAGCAAAGCAATATAAGCAAGATGAAGAGGCAGAGAAATATCCAGCAAGTAAAGGAACAAGATAATTGCCCACCAACACAAACAAAAGAAGAAGATATAGGGAATTTACCTGATAAAGAATTTCGAATTTTGATGGTGAAAATGATTCAAAATCTTGAAAGCAAAATGGAGTTACAGATAAATAACCTGGAGAAAAGGATTGAGAAGATGGAAGAAAGATTTAATAAGGACTTAGAAGAAATAAAAAAGAGTCAATATACAATGAATAATGCAATAGATGAGATCAGAAACACTCTGGAGGGAACAAACAATAGAATAACAGAGGCAGAAGACAGGATAAGCGAACTAGAAGATAGAATTGTAGAAATAAATGAAACAGAGAGGAAAAAAGAAAAACGAATTAAAAGAAATGAGGACAATATTAGAGACCTCTGGGACAATGTTAAACGCTCCAACATTCGAATCATAGGAGTCCCAGAAGAAGAAGACAAAAAGAAAGACCATGAGAGAATATTTGAGGAGATAATAGTTGAAAACTTCCCTAAAATGGAGAAAGAAATAATCACCGAAGTCCAAGAAACCCAGAGAGTCCCCAACAGGATAAACCCAAGGCGAAATACTCCAAGACACATATTAATCAAATTAACAAAGATCAAACACAAAGAACAAATATTAAAAGCAGCAAGGGAAATGCAGCAAATAACACATAAGGGGATTCCCATAAGGATAACAGCTGATCTTTCAACAGAAACTCTTCAGGCCAGAAGGGAGTGGCAAGACATACTTAACGTGATGAAAGAAAATACCCTACAGCCCAGATTACTATACCCAGCAAGGATCTCATTCAAATATGAAGGAGAAATCAAAAGCTTTACAGACAAGCAAAAGCTGAGGGAATTCAGCATCACCAAACCAGCTCTCCAACAAATGCTAAAGGATCTTCTATAGATAGGAAACACAGAAAAAGTGTATAAACTTGAACCCAAAGCAATAAAGAAAATGGCTACGGGATCGTACTTATCAATAATTACCTTAAACGTAAATGGGTTGAAATTTTCAAAAAGGCTAGGAAACAATTCTCATAGCCATCAATAGTTCAGTGTTGAGTTCATGAATAGTTTTTAAAGTTTGGGACAAACTGTAGTATTTGCTATTTGAAGTACTATTTGTAATTGGCATATTACGATGTAACATTGGTCTTCATTTCCAACTTAAAATACCTAAAAATGCCTAACAGGTTTTTAGATTTGTGAATTTTAATTGAAATGTATTTTACGATGTTACTAAACCTGCAGAAATATTGAAATATTTCAGAGAACTTATTCACTGTACATTTAATTTATTTTATTTATTAAAGTTATGAACTGTAGGAAGTTTTACTTGTTGGGTCAAATGCTTGTTGCTTCAAATGCTTGTTGCATTTGAAGTGCTAGTTACAAGAAAATCAAATACCTTCAATGTATAAATGCTATTAAGTTTTTAAAGGACTCTGGAGTATAAGTAAGTTTGTTTAAAGAAATTTAGTCTGTTCAACTTGAAAAAAAAATAAATAAAATTGGATTATTTGATTTAAAAAAAAAATAAAAAATAAACAGCACAGTCTTTTATATATTGTTAAAAGTTTAAAAAAAAATTCATTACAGCAAGGTTAGTTAGACACATGATGGATGCAGCTTTAATCCTGCCATATATTATTACAGTTAAAATGTAAATGATGAAAAATATTTTGTGCTTATCAGCATTTATGTGGAAATGTGTTTTACAGTGATATATGGTGTTATATTTCTATTATTGTGATGAAAAAGAAAACAATACAAAAAGACGAAGTGTTTATTAAAACATGAAAAAAGAAAAAGAAATAAATGGTTTTGCAGCACTGAAGAGATTATAGAAAGTAAATAAGCTAGATCAGACCTGTTTTATGTAGTAATTTTATAGTTTATTTTAATTATTTCAGTTGTAAAATATTGTTATACTGTTAATTAGTTCTGATTGTTCATATTAAACTATTGTAATGCAAATAAATAAATAAATAAGGAAAAAAAAAGAAAATTATTAAAGAAATTGATACAGTACAATCATTTAAAAAAAATAAAATAAAATGCTTCTTCTAAGTGAAAAAAAAATTTATTTAATTGGAGGCTAATTACTTTACAATATTGTATTGATTTTGCCATATATTGACATGAATCCGCCCCGGGTGTACATATTTTTATTTACTTATTTGGCTGTCATGGTTCTTCGATCTTCGTTGTGGCTTGCAGGATCTTTCAGTTGCAGCATGCAAACTCTTAGTTGTGGCATGTGGGATACAGTTCCCTGACCAGGGATTGAACTCAGGCCCCCTGGATTAGGAGTGCAGAGTCTTAGCCACTGGATCACCAGGTAAGTCCCAATATGTAAGAGTTTAAAAAATCATTTAAATCTCTTCATATTTGATTTAAACAAAAACAGTAACAGCATTTCATATAGTTTATAAAATATGTAAATAGAATGGAAGAATACCGTTGTGTGATTCTTATAGTATAAATGAAGTGGTATGGTATCACCCAAAAGAAGAATATGACAGGTTAAAAATGTATGACTATAAAATCTAAAGTAACCACTAAAATACCTTCAGAACAGTTATAGTTAATAAACCAGTAAAGGTGGTAAAAATAATGTTCAATTAATATTAAGTCTAATTTATCACTGCTTCCATTTATGAATCAAATCGTATTTTGATTTGATCTGAGAACATTTTCGCATTAGTCCCCATAGATTTTTCTGTTTTTTCCCCAAAAGTTTTATAGTTTTACATATTTAAGATCATGAGAAAATTTTAAAATTGAAACCAATTTACGAGATCTCTGGGATAACATTAAGTGTACCAACATTTGCATTATAAGGGTGCCAGGAGGAGAGAGAAGATTGAAAATGTATTTAATGAAATTATGGCTGAAAATTTTCCAAACCTGAAGAAGGAAACATCTGTACAGGAAGCACAGACATTTCCAAACAAGATCTACACCAGGACATATCATAATTAAAATGGTAAAAGTTAAAAATAAAGAGTTCTTGGGACTTCCCTGGCGGTCCAGTGGTTAAGACTCAATGCTTCCACTGCAGGGAGTATGGGTTCAATCCCTGTTTGGGGAAAATTCTGCATGTTACATGGAATGAGTTTTAAGGCAGCAAGAGAAAAATGAAGAGTCATGTACAAGGGAATCCCCATAAGGCCATCAATTGATTTCTCTGTAGACACTTTGCAGGCCAGTAGGGAATGGCATGATATATTTAAAATGCTGAAAGGGAAAAACCTACAACCTAGGGTATCTCTTGGAGAAGGAAATGGCAACCCACTCCAGTGTTCTTGCCTGGAGAACCCCAGGGACGGGGGAGCCTGGTGGGCTGCCGTCTATGGGGTCGCACAAAGTCGGACATGACTGAAGCGACTTAGCAGCAGGGTATCTCTACCCAATAAGATTATCATTTATATGGATAACCAACAAGGTCCTACTGTATAGCACAGGGAACCCTGCTCAATGTTATATGGCAGTCTGGATTGGAGGGGAGTCTGGAGGAGAAAGGATACATGTATACGTATGGCTGAGTCCCTTCACTGTCCATCTGAAATTATCACAACATTGTTAATCAGCTATATTCCAACATAAAATGAAAAGTTAAAAAAGATTATCATTTAGAAAAGAAAATGAGATAAAAAACCTTCTAAGACAAGCAAAACCTAAAAAAATTCTCTTAAGTGGGTAAGAAGAACCTATAGGAAAGGGGAAATCCCACTCAGAAAGGCAATTATACAGTAAGGACTGAAAAGCAACCACTTAAATAGGTCAGTATGAAGATAGAAAGACAAAAATTCATAAAAACTAACTAGAACAAACAAATAAGGGATAAGCATGAAGATATAAAATAGGACATCAAAAATACAAAATGGGGCAGAAGGGAGTAAAAAAACATGTTATCTTTTAGAATGTGTTTGAATTTAAATGACTACCAGTTTAAAACGAGTAGATATAATTATAGGTCAACATATATGAATCCTATGGTAACTACAAATTAAAAACAATAGATACACAACAACTAAAAAGATAGGTACTCAAGTATACTACTAAAGAAAATCATCAAACCACAGGGGATGAAACAGAAGAAATAAACAGAGAACTAAAAAAACTGGAAAACAAGTGATAAACTGGCAATAAGTACATTATTGTTTTAGTTGCTAAGTCGTGTCCAACTTTTTTGCAACTCCATGGATCAATAATTACTTTAAGTGATAATAAATAAAGAGTTCTTAACCACATCGAGTTCTTGCCAATCAAAAGACACAGGGTGCTTTGATTTTAAAAAAAATATTTCAATATGCTGCCTGCAAGAGACTCACTTCAGGACTAAGGGCTTCCCCAGTGGCTCAGATGGTAAAGAATCTGCCGGCTAATGCAGGAGGCCTGGGTTCAATCCCTGGGTTGGGAAGATCCCCTGGAGAAAGGCATGGCAACCCACTCCAGTATTCTTGCCTGGAGAATTCCATGGACCAGAGGAGCCTAGTGGGCTACAGTCCATGGGGTTGCAAATAGTCAGACATGACTATAAGGACACACACAGACTGAAAGGTAATATTCCTAACCATTAGGCCACCAGGGAACTCCCTGTATCAAGCATTTTTTCCCCAATCATAGTGGCATGAAACTAGAAACCATACAGGAAGAAAATGGGAAAAGTACAAACAAGTGGATACCAAAAATGTTATTCAAAGAGGAAATCAGAGGGAATTCCCTGACAGTCCAGTGGTTAGGACTCAGCACTTTCACTGCCATGGCTTGGGTTCAACCCCAGCTTGGGGAGCTAAGATCTCGCAAGTTAAGTGAAGTGGCAAAAAAAAAAAAAAAGCCCAAAACAAAGAGAAAAATTTTAAAAAGGATAAGAGAGACTATCCATAAGAAAAATGGCTAAATATTTGAACACTACAAAAGAGGAAATCCATATGGCTAAACTAATATATGAAAAACATGCTTAACCTTATTAGTAATCAAGAAAATGAAAATTAAAATCAATGGGAATGATAATAAATATGCAAGGAAACAAACTACCGTCAATGAATCAGCAGAAATAATAAACAACAAATACATATCCCTCAAGTGCTTTAGATATTAGAATTACCTGATACAGAAAACAAAGTTAATGTAAAAAAAATATTTAATTAAAAGAACCATAAAAATGAGCCATCAACAGCAGACTATCGAAATGATCAGGTAGACTTATAAAAGAAGCAAAAAGGATTTTTAGAAATTAAAAAAATGCAAACTGTTTAAAAGTTCAGTAGATGAATTAAAGAGAAGATTGGGCACTGAAGACAGAAATTAGTTTATTGGCAAACAGTTCTAAAGAAATTACCAGGAATGCAGCCTTATGGGTGGAAAATATGAAAGAGAGATAGACATGGTAAATAAAATAAGAAGCTTTATTTCTGACTTAGTTCAGGGGGAGAAAGGATAAAGAATGGAGGAGGCAATAGTTGGAGGAGGCCAGAAAGATGAAGGACACGGACAGCGAGGAGGAGATCCGAGAGGCCTTCCGTGTCTTTGACAAGGACGGCAATGGGTACATCAGCGCTGCAGAGCTGCGCCACGTCATGACGAACCTAGGCGAGAAGCTGACCGACGAGGAGGTGGACGAGATGATCAGGGAGACCGACATCGACGGGGACGGCCAGGTCAATTATGAAGAGTTTGTACAGATGATGACTGCAAAGTGAAGGCCTCCCGGGCAGCTGGTGATGCCCGTTCTCTTAATCTCTCTCTCCCTGCGCGCACACTCTCTTCAACACTCCCTGCCTATCCCGGTTTTAGCAAACACCAGTTGATGGACTGAGAATCTGATAAAGCAACAAAAGATTTGTCCCAAGCTGCATGATTGCTCTTTCTCTTCCTCCCGAGTCTCCTTCCAGGCCCCCACCATCTCTTCCTTGGGCCCTCCCACCTTCCATTCACATCTTCCAAGGCCTGATGCATTCATAAGATGAGCCCCTCAGTCCCCTTCGGGGGGCCTCTGCCCTCCTCCTCCAGCCCGGGTGGCTCTTGTCTGTTTGGGTTTGTTTCTGTTTGTTTGTCATCTTATTTTGGGGTGCCGGGGTGGCCGCCAGCGCTGTCCCACAACCTGCTGGGGAGGGGCTGAAGCCCTCAGGAGGGCCAGGCGCGAGAGGCATGCCTTTTGCTATTGCATGCGACCAGCCTGTGATACCCTGTGCCCATCCCAGAGCCTGCTGGGGCAGGAGTGCCCAGCAGGGCGTTCCAGAAGGACTGAGGGTGGTGGGGAGGGCCTGGAACTGTGGTGATGCCTGGATGTGGCCCAGGAGGAGGCCAGGGGGCAAGGGAGGCTTGGCGGCTGGCATGCTCTTAGCACGTGAGGAGGCCGGCCAGGCTGGGCAGCGCTCAGATCCCATTGGCTGCTCTTCTGAAACCATCCGACTGGCTCCCTGAGGCAGGGCGAGTGGTGACGGCTCCCCTGGTGCCCTGCACATTGCCCCCATCCTGTGTCTCAAGCTGTCCTGGTGCTAACATCCCACGCCGCTCCCTCTTGCCACCCCCGCCCACCCGCATCCCGGTCCCCTCGTGGGAATGCACATGGGGTTGGCCGCTTTGTCACATGCTCCTCATCCTTCGGTTTTTTCTTTATACCCCTGAAAACTCTTAGTTTTGTCTGAAACCATGCCGGGCTAGCTGAGGGGCGGGGATTGGGAGGATGTGCTCCACCACGCGCTCAAGAGAACATTACCTGCAATAAAACAGCCCTGCCGGCCCGCCGGCCCCTCCCACTTCCCCGCGGTGGCTCGGCCGGCTCCCCAGCCACATCTGTGCTGTCTGTGCGCCCACCTGCCTGCCCCCACACTCCCCAGCGGAGAGCATGATCTGCAACCTGGCTTCTGACTTTCGCCTCTGGGACAAGTCAGTCAACATGGGCAGTTTGGTCGTCTGGATTTTTTCTTTTCCTTTTTCCGTTCATTTCATCTGCCCCCACACCCCCATCCCACCCCACCCCTCAGGTCGATCAAGTGGCTTTTCCTGGGACCTGCCCAGCTTTGAGAATCTTCTCGTCCACCCTGTGGCACCCAGCCTCCAGGGAAGGGGGGGGCATAGTGGGAGACCCAGCCAAGAGAGCTGAGGGTAAGGGCAGGTAGGTGTGAAGCTGTGGACGTTTTCGGAGTGTTTTGGTTTTTTCTTTTTTTTTTTCAAACCGGGCAATATTTGTGTTCAAGCTGTGAAGAAAAATATATATCAATGTTTTCCAATAAAATACAGTGACTACCTGAAAAAAAAAAGAAAAAATAATGGTTGAGAATTTTTCAGAACTAATTTAAGACATGAATTCACATGCAAATGAAGCACTATTATATGCCAAGGATAAATAAAAGCAAATCCACAGTTCTCCATACTGAAACTGCAGAACATCTGCTGCAAAGAAGCACTCTAAACTGTAATCAGACTGATAAGTCATGATCATCTGTGAAGGAAAAAAAATGAGGCTAACAGGCAGATTCTTTATCACAATAATGGAACCTGGAAGGCAGTATGATGGTATCTTCCAAGTGCTGAGAAAAAATAACAGGCAACCAAGAATTGTGTGGCTTGAAAAATAACATTTCAAAACAGAGTTGAAACAAAAATGTTCTTGGTCAAGAAAAAACAAATTTACACAATATACCTACACCCAATACATTTCTAAAAGATGTTCTTCAAGAAGGAAAGAAAATTAACTGAGAAAGAAGCTCTGAGATGCCAGGAGGGATGGTGAAGGAAAAATCTGACAAGTATATAACCTTGGTATAAAATAAATTGTTCGTTTAGCATGTATTATTTATCACATACTATAGTAAGCTGAATAATGTTCACCCAAAGATATTAGGTCTTAACCCCTGGAACATGTAAAACGTAACACCTTATTTGGAAGAGGGGCTTTTACAGATGTGATTTAAGGATTTTGAGATGAGGTTATTTTGGGATGATCTGGGTGGGTCCAAAATGCCATCACAGCTGTCCTTTAAGGAGAGGTAGAGAGAAATTACACACAGAAATAAGTCATGTGATAGAAGCAGAGTCAGAGAAAAGATGCTATGGAACCAGCTTTTAAAGTGGAGGAAAGGAACATGATTAAGGGAATGTAGCTCCAGAGGGAGTGTGGCCCTGCCAACACCTTGAACCCAGTAAAGCTGATTTCCAACTTTTGGCCTCTAGAACTGTGAGAGAATTAATTTCTGTTGTTTTAAGCCATGACATCTGTGGTAATTTGTTACAGCAGCCACAGGAAACTAATGCACCTACCATGGCTAGAAACTTCCCTGTGTTTGAACAAAACAAAGGTCTAATAGAGCTTAAACTCTATTCTCAACAGACAATATGCCATGAGTATCATTAATAAGTAAACTGCATAGCATGTAAAAGGTGACAAATAATATGTGAAAAAGGCAAAAAAGTAGGGTGAGTGTGGAATTTGTAGTGTGTGGTAGGGCTGGTGGGCAAGTTGAAATTTTAAATACAATGGCTATGGCAAGCTTCCCTGAGAAGGTGGTGTTTGAACAGACTAATGTTTTAAATTGTGGTATTCATTTTTAAAAAAGAGGACAAAACTAAAGCACTGGACAATAATACTGTGTAAGGTGGGGAAGAGGTGATCAGTATTAAAGTTTTCTAATATCTTTGTATTAATTGGGAGGAAAATTTAGACATTCATTTTAGATTTTAAGCATACATACTAAGATATCGAAGGTAATCAGTAAAAGAAAAGAAATAGAATATATAATTTCCAAATAAGTAGTGGGGAAAATGGAATAAGAAAGTAAACAGAACTCAATATATGTATTTTTTAAAGCTGAGAAAGGAGAAAAAGCAAAGAAAATTAGGATAGAGAGCAACCAGTAAGATGTTAGAAACAAATGCAAATAGATATAATTTTTCAGTTAAAGGCCAGAAATTGTCAATTATACTTGCGTAAAAAATTTTTTAATGTATATTATGTAAAAAAAAAAGACAAAAATTGTCAGATTAGGGGAAAAAATGGGAAAATTCATCTAACATGAGGAGACGCACCAAAATATGAGAATATAAGGAAAGGCTGTTAAGCAATGAAGAGCTATACCAAGCAAATAGTGGACAAAAGGAAGAGTAGATATTTTACGATAAAATACTAAAACCAACTCAAGAAGAAATAGAAAATCAGGAAAAAAAAAACCTGTTAAGTGGAGAGACTGAATCAATAATCAAAAAATTCCCCATAAAAGAAAACCCAGGGCCAGATAGCTCCATTGGTGAATTCTAGTAAATATTTAAAAACACCAATTCTCAACTTTGAGGACTTCCCTGGTGGCTCAGATGGTAAAGCGTCTGCCTACAATTCAGGAGACCAGGGTTCAATCCCTGGGTTGGGAAGATCTCCGAGAAGGAAATGGCAACCCACTCCAGTATTCGTGCCTGGAAAATCCCAGAGGAGCCTGGTGGGCTACAGTCTGTGGGATCACAAAGAGTCAGACAGGACTGTGCAACTTCACTTTCTTTCTCAACTTTGGGGCTTCCTCAGTGGCTGAATGGTAAAGAACCTGCCTAACAATGCAGGAGATGTTGTCGGGTTCAATCCCTGGGTCAGGAAGATCCCTGGAGAAGGAAGTGGCAACTCATTCCAATATTCCTGCCTGGAAAATCCAATGGACAGAGAGCATGGTAGGCTACAGTCACTCCACCGGGTTGTAAGAGTCAAACAACGACTTAGTGACAAAAACAACAAATAACTTCTCAACTTTAACCTAGTTTCATATTGACTTTTTAAACTACTTCACTTTAAAGATTTGGATGAAACAATGTTTATACTTGTGTTTAATTTTTCTAAAATAGGACAGTTAAGAATAAATACTCACCTTGAGGATTCCTGGAAATCACCCGTTACCATCCCTTCCCCTCTACACTCCTAGAGCATTATCAACCATCAAACCACCACAAAAATAAAGAGAAATTTTACAAATAAAATTGACAACTATGAATTCATTAATCATTAGGAAGAAGATTTTAAGTTCTGTGGTTTTATAACATTCTTACAATATCCGAATTTTAAAGATCTCCAGAAATTTTTTTTAAATAAAAAGTTTTATTGGAGAAAAATAGAACCACCACGTACACAGGGAAAAGAGCACAAAAATTCAACTGATACAGAACTGAAAGTCACAACTACCCAATGTTGTTTGCGATTACTTTTCAATTTCTTAAATGGCTTCCCTCAATTTTTAAAAGTCTTGCCAATTTTTTTCAGCTGAAATAGCATCAAGTTTTCAAAAAATTAAGAAACTCAGCGAAGGGACCAGCTTTTAAGATAACAAAGGTGACACCAAGAGTCTCCTAATAGGACCAATTCTACCGAAAAATTCCTGAAGCACATAACTACTGAGTCTGGTAGAACAGTAGCTCAGAGACCATCAGGGATTAGTTAGAACACTGACTTAGATGGTCCAGTATGCAGAGAGGGTAAACCAAAAAGCTGCATTTCCCTGTCAGATGAGTTCACGTAAGAAAACCAAGGAGGTGCTAAGAAAACACAGGCAATGGCTGCTCAAAATAATTAAGAAGGCATTCTAAATACCACATATTTTTAGATAACAGTGTGTAAAGTGATGCAATTAGAAAACAGGCAACTTAAAAAAAATATGTGGTCACAGGTCCTTGAGAACTAAAGAAAACAACCAATAGCAAACACAAGAGCCGAAAGTCTTCTCAGCTTAGGGTTAGGACCTAGGGATTCTTCCCAATAGCTTCAAAAATAGTCAAGGAAATAAACTGCTGCAAAAAGCATTATAGCAGCTCTGATTTTTTTAAACCAAAACAAAATTTCTGCTTCTCTTCCAAGATCAATTCCCTTCAAAGCTTCAAGGAAAAACAAAGAAGCAAAACAAAACCCCAAATACAAAAACAAAAAACCACTGATGGTAAAGAGAAGCTTTTTACTCACATTATCAATTTGAAAAAAAGAATACTTTTGCTGTTTTCTATGTATGAACAATCCTAGGACATTCCTCTGAAAAGCAGGTGTCCAGTGGCTGTGACAATTCTTTACCTTCAAGCAACTTTGAAAAGAATAAGATCAGCATAATACAGAATTTGAAATCCCAACTAGGGGGTGTGTGGGGGAAAATGAGGAAGGATCTAGTTCTACCTAGGGCTTTAAGGAAGTTAAAATAAGGATGACAGGAAAGACTAATATGCCAATGAAAACGAGAGTTGAGGTGCTTCCAAGAAAAACTTTGGTAGAGAAAATAGGAATGCTAAATCCCAGGAAGCCTGTAACAATCTACAATTGGTCCAAGTTAAAGACAAAACTGTCCAAACAATGTTGAACTCTAAAGGAAGTTGAAAACTACAGTTTGTGAATTTTCGCTCTTGTAAAAAGTTACAAAATGTGAGTTTGGTCTCTTTTGCAATGTTCATATTATATTCATTTTTAATATGAAGAAATAGTTGGGTTTTTCTCTCCTACCATGTTCTTCTAGCATGACTGATCAGCAATTTTCTATTTCAGCTATTTTTATAAGTACCTGTTAATCAGCACAGTAAACTCAGGGCTGAACCATATACACACATCTCATAAATGGAACATTTTAGGATGTGTGTATACAAGACAATATGTAAGCAATTGTCCCTCTACTTGAAAACTTGTTTCCAAATAAAAATTTTAAAAACATCCCTTTCAGTGTAACAGAACATTACTTAGTAAAATATCAAGAGCTATGACAACATATTTTTCTCTTCAAGGGAAATCACAAAACAGGTGAACAATCAAGTCCAGGGTGGTTTTTCTATTCGATAAATACATCCAGAACTCTGTACAGTAAATAAAGTTTGCATGCAGTTTAAGTATCTTTAAATGACATTTTAAGCAAATAAACCTTTTGCTTCATAATTAAATGGTGTATAAGAACCCCCTCTTCCTTCTTTAATAGCCATAAGGACCTTTTCCCCAGTTCCAAATAGGAATCATGAAAACCGGGTACTTTTTCTTAAAGAGTTTTCTGCACATCATACTAAATAACATGCAAAGAGTTCAACAACATTCTTCTTAAAGGTAAGTATTACTCTTTAAATGAGGATGTTAACCACTGAAAAGTCACTCAACTATTCCCATTACACTGTTTCACTTGGTCATTGGTAGTATAAAAGAATTCAAACAACAACAGGTTAGTTTATTCACTGGTTATTGTATATGCCAGCAACTGCTTCAAGGCCAACAACATTTTAGGCAATGTAATTGTACTGGTTTGGATTTTCTTTGTCTCTCTCCATGTAGTCCCGGTCAATTAAGGATTCTATTCTCTTTTTAAGATCAGCAGGCTGTAAGAGAAGGCAAATTTTCAGTGCACAGTTCATAACCCACTGGCTCAAGCCCCTTTACCAATACTCAATTTAAAAGAAAAAAACCAACAGCTTTGGCTCACTGAATGTATTTCATCTCCTTAATATTTTTTTCTTTTTCAAATCTCCTTAATTTTAAAGCATTTATGTGTCAGGCCCAGTGCTAAGTTTTTACAAATATCATCTCATTTAAGCTTCACAATAATCCTATGAGGTAAGTACTATTATTATCTCCATTTTACAAAAGAGGAAAACAAGCTCAAAAGGTGAAACAGCCGAGTCTATCCAAAGTCTAACAAGTATTTATCATCACAAGAGTTTGGGAATCTTGTAAAACATGAGATACAGTCCAGTACACCACCACATTGTCTAAGGTGCTTTATTACTGGGAATTTATATTGAAACATATCCATGTGATGACTAATTTTAGTTTGCCAGAACTATCACTAAATTTTTCAAAAAGATACCTAATGATGACATTATAGAGCTTTACTAAATTGGAATATAACTTCCTGTATGGTTTTTAATGGACCCTTATACAAGCTAACTAAACAGAAGACTTAATTAAAATAACCAAATCTGTCAAATAGCAAGGTATTCTTAGGAGAAAAAAAATTTAAAAAGTAACAAAGAAGCTCAAAAAAAAAATTAAAGTGAATAAACTTTGAAAATTTCAAGTTTCAGGTATAAGAGCTTTTATAAATTGTTTCCCCCTTTTGTCACAACTGCCCACATATGCCAACAGAGGTTTTTTTTAAAAAAAAAAACATATATATGAGCATGAGAAATGAAAACTTTTGTCCCTCTAAATGGTCTTGGGGTTTTATTCAATGTTTGTAAGATTTGTGTCTAAAAAAATCTAATTTATACATACATATAAAACAATGTAATTTTTATATATAAGCAGCTCGGTAATAAAATACAGAAGTACCTACCTTGACTGGAAATTTCAACTGGTTGTACACTTCTGAAACAAGGAGATTGTGGCTAAGTGTCTTTCTCATCTTCATAATTCGAACAATTGCAGCATCAATTTGATATTGTCTATCTTGAAATACTCTTTCTGTGGTACTAGCTTGTTCTTCAACCTAATAAAAAAAGTTTTAAACTTAGGAATTGTATCTAAAGTGAAACCTGATTACTTACACAAACTGTATGTTTTAGGGCCATGACACAATTAACGCTTTAAATATGCTGAATTATCAAAAGAAACCTCATAAATACAGACAATGACAAAAAAAAACCCCTACAAACATAATTCCTGTTTGTCCCAGTGTCCTGTATCAATGAATCAATGAAGTAATGGCAATATTAGTTAACAGAAAAATACCGTCTTGGTTCTTCTAGAGAGACAGCTGAAGAATGTATCATTTCCTTTTACTCTGTTCTCAAAATCTTAAGTGTCACAAGCAGTTGCTGACCAGATTTCTGTAGGACATTAGCTTATCTGTAAAGTGACTGACACTGACATCTGACTCAAACAAAATATGGTACCACCCAGCTAAGCTAATTAGAGTCAAACTTCATTTTTTTTTTTAGAGTCAAACTTTAAAATTTATTTTTATTTTGTAATACATAAATCAGAAATGCAGTTTAAAAAGCCAGTTAACCAATTTTAATGTTACAGCTAGCATGTTCCTCTTTAGTACTTAAATTAAGAGCAGTTTGGGCTTTTTTATTTTTAGCCACACTGTGTAGTTTGTAGGATCTAAATTCCCAACTAGGGATCGAATCCATGCCCCTTGAAGTGGAAGCACAGAGTCTTAACCACTGGACTGTCAGGTAAGTCCCTAGTTTGGGCATGTTATAGTCAGCTTCTTTCTGATACATGTTTTAAAATGACACGGTTTTACACCTTTGATGTGAATGTTAACAAGACAGGAACTTGTCTGCAACACTGACCTCTGTGCTATGCTAAATCACTTCAGTCGTGTCCGACTCTTTGCGACCCTATGGACTACAGCCTGCCATGCTCCTCTGTCCACGGGATTCTCCAGGCAAGAACACTGAAGTGGGTTGCCATGCCCTCCTCCAGAGGATCTTTCTGACCCAGTGATTAACCTGTGTCTCTCATGTCTCCTGCATTGGCAGGTGGGTTCTTTATCACTAGTACCACCTGGGAAGCTTAACATGGATCTCTGAAAGTGAAAGTGAAGGTCGCTCAGTCATGTCCGACTCTTTGTGACCCCATGGACTATACAGTCCATGGAATTCTCGAGGCCAGAATACTGGAGTGGGTAGCCTTTCCCTTCTCCAGGGGATCTTCCTGACCCAGGGATCGAACCCAGGTCTCCTACTTTGCAGGTGAATTCTTTACCAGCTAAGCCACAAGGGAAGCCCAGGAATACTGGAGTGGATAGCCTATCCCTTCTCCAGCAGATCTTCCCGACCCAGGAATTGAACCAGGGTATCCTGCATTGCAGGCAGATTCTTTACCAACTGAGCTATGAGGGAAGCCCACATTGACCTCTACCCTATTAAAACTTCTTCTCAAGTACTGCATTAAACCTTGTTGGGATTGAAACCAACATTTCAATCAGCATTTCAGGAAATGCTGCAGTTGCTGGTTTCTTTAATAAAAGTCTCTTACAAACTCAAATGACAAAAACAAAATATTTACTGTTGATCAAAAAAGTACTAAATCATTCCAATTTTTCACCAAGGAAGCTGGCAGAGAAAGAAAAAGAAAATATAATCTTTAGTGCTGGTGAGGGCACAGTGAGACAGGCACTCATGCTATTAGTGTAAAATTAGTCCAGTCTTTCTGGAACACAAAATAGCATCATGTATTAAGATTCTTAAAATGTTCACACTCTTTAACCCAAAAGATCTACTTCCGTGATAAATTTATAAGGAAGGATCAGAAAGATTAAGATTTAGGTACAGAGATGTACCTTGCTGTTTTATTTATAATACTAGGGAGGCCTGGCGTGCTGTGATTCATGGGGTCGCAAAGAGTCGGACACGACTGAGCGACTGAACTGAACAAGTTATAGATTTAACTGCCCAACAATAGACATTGGCTGAATAAATTATTAGAGCTGCGTAAAAGAATATTGTGTGGCCATCTTCCATTTTACAAAGATGTTTAATGGCATGGAAAAATAAAGACCTAAAAACACACAAAAAAGCAGTACATAAAACTATGCTGAGTATTAGGCTCAACTGTGTACACCCTACCCCCTGCTGCTGCTGCTGCCAAGTTGCTTCAGTCATGTCCAACTCTGTGTGACCCCATAGATGGCAGCCCACCAGGCTCCGTCATCCCTGGGATTCCCCAGGCAAGAACAGTGGAGCGGGATGCTACTGCCTTCTCCCCTACCCTCTACAAAACCCTGCAAAATCAAATACTGAAATACACTGAGCTAGATACAGGCCCAGATAATATTAATGCTGGTGGTGGTATTCTAGGCTAAAATCTTCTTTATAAATCTTTACTATAAACACATATAATTCCAGTACATCAGGATGAGGAGAATGCAAAAAAAAAATGTACCGTTTCTTTCATCTGAATTTGATTGATCTTTATCCTGAAAAGTTTGTGCTTGAAATCATCATTACAAATGAACTTGTCACCATCTTCGATATCTTTACCCTTTGGATTTTTCGCCAGAACTCTGGCTTTGCCACAGGCCAATGACTGCAATGTTCTCCTTAACTCTCCATCCTCTGAAAGAGAAGGAGTGGTTTAAGCTATCTGTTACTAGCACATCAACAAGGACAGCTACATTCAACCTCAGTCTAGCGTCTACCCTACCCATCTATTACAATTGTTTCCTTTTTCCTCAAGGTTCATGAACAACATCCTTTTTATCCCACCTAATCGCTTTTTTTCCTGGTAGTCCTCTAAAGGCTTCAATCATCATTCCATGTGGATAACCATCACACCTTCAGAAATAACATCCCAGTTTTCCCCAGTCCCACATTTAAAGGCTACCTCCACCTGGCTCTTTTACGCTCATCAATTTCAGTATGTCCAATATTTTAGTCATCATCTTCCCCATAAAACTGCATCTTCTTTCCAACTGTTAGTCATGAAGCTACCAACCCACTCTGGTGAGAAATCCTGGAATCATCTTTTAACTCTTTCCTCTCCTTCATCCTCCATGTATCTAGTAGTTGCTTCCTTAGAGATGCCTTGTCTCTCTTCTCATTGGCCTCATTGTAGTCTAAGCTCTTTATCACTTTATGCCTGAATTACCCCAGCTTCTGGCCTGGAATCTCTTCAACTTCCCAGCTGCCCTACTATCTACTGATTCTAGGCAAGCTGCCCAAATGACTCCTGCCCAAGGTATGCTCATTCCTTTCTCCATACCTTTTCTCATGGTATTTCCTCTTGCAACATAACTAAAATTTGAAGGCCCAGCTCAAACCCTACCTCCTTCATGAAGGTGTTCCCCACTGTATCAGTCCACAGTGATCTCTTGCTTCAGTGAACTAACATACTCCGTCAGCACCACAGACTGGTACTCACTGGTTGTGAAATTATATTAAGTGTCATTTCCCCCTTTCCCCATGGTTCTAAGTGCTGAGGAGAGGGATTACTTCTCTAGAGTCCCCCAGACCACTTAACCAAGTGAGGTGCACATAGTGGACACTGAATAATGCTTGCTTATCAACTGATTCAACACAAACCTATTCCAGTAGCCTGCTTGATCTCTTCTAAACTGAACTCCTCTCCCTCATTAAACATTAGCAGCACCAGTGTTTGAAAAAGAGAGACCTGGAGTTCTTTTTTACCCTGTTGGAGAAACAACAGTGTTTAGCCATCATTTTTTAAAAAAAGCACATGAAAATTAATCAAGTAACTAATCTCTTACTGGAAAAGCATTTTTCAATTAGTGGATTTAAAAACACAGATTAACAATATCCAGAAAAGCCAGTATGTTCAATGGAGGGTTTAGGTGTGATCCTACCTAAAATAGGAGGAAGGATTGAGTGACCTTTCTACAGGTCTTTTTTAAGCCTCATAATTAAAACAGAACAACAAAGTAATGAAAATTAATAACTCAGCTTTATGTGTTATTACAGATATTTATTACGAGCAGTAAGAAATCACTATTTCAATGCATTTTCAATTTGTCTGATTCAGATTAGTCATGAAAAGCTGTAGGATTTTTTGAAATTAGATATGAGAACTGTTCCCCCTAACACCCACTCTCTTCTCTAGCTCCCAGCAACAAAAAAAGTTTCCTGTCAAAAGTGGCAGCTTGAATTTTGCATCCACAGGTGGGGAAAGGATGTGGGAGAAAAGAGTTACTGGTTTTGTTTTGCAGCAGAGACCAATCAAGTGTGGAAAAGACCACATTCATATACACAGAGCTGTGACAAGCTATCGCTATGTCATGCACAAATATAAGACAAAGTTATAAAACACCTTAAAAACCTTCAAGTTAAGAGGGATGATCTCAGTGTCAAAGATGAAGATGAAAACTAAGTTGGGGGAATATCCACTTACCTCTTTAAACTCTGCCTTTAGCACGCAGTGTCCTAGAGTTGATTGCCATTGAAGTTTCCTGCCACTATGTTTGCCAAGGTAAAATGTCTTGAAAATCTCCTGAAGTTTTACCATCTGCAATAAATAATGCTTTACTTAAGCACTGTATTCAGTATCACATTCACTACTTTTTTATATTTACATGTGTAAAAATATGTGGAAGTTTTAAAGACTATACCCAATAGGGCCACTGATCACTTTGATGTAATGTAATAACCACCAAATTTAATAGTATTAATCAGATTTACCCTCTCTGATCTGTCTGCAACATTTTATCATCCTTTTTTAAAAAATATTTATTTATAAACTTTAGTTACAGTATATGGGATATAGTCCCTGACCAGGGATCGAACCCGGGCCCCTTGCACTGGGAGCCGGGAGTCTTAGCCACTGGACCACCAGGGAAGTCCCATCCTGTCTTCTGAAACATTCATCTCCAGTGTTTTTTGTGCCTCTGCAACATGCTGGTTCCTTTATCTCGCTAGTGTTTCTTCACTGGTTTCCTTTATAGGTACCTCTTCCTACCACCTACCAATTGTGAGCCTTTTTCAAAGTTTTGCCTTAGGCCTGTTCTTCTTGTTTCCACATTTTCTCTCTTAATGAGGGAGATCTGTTCCCTGGGCTTTCATGATCATCTTCATGAAGGACTCAGTATCTATCTCTCTAGCCTTAACCCCTTTCCTAAGCTTCAGTCTTGGGTTAAGACAGTTCCCCAGGAGTTAGGACGGATTTACTCAAGTATCCATCACTCAGCAATCCTACCCTCCAGCCCAGGTAATATACCATCAAGAATTTTTGAGAGCTGGGCAGTGATGGGTACTACTACAATCTGGGGAACTGAAAAAAGAGTCAAGGAAATTGGCCCCAAACTCAGGAATTGGCATCTTAAGCTATGCTCTAATGATACAAGTACAAGAGTAATATAAATAAAAGAATAAAACATTAAAAAACAGTTGACATTTGGTGTGGGTATGTTTACACAAATTTTTAAAACAGTAACCCTTACCTCTGGTGGTAAATGAACTTCCATAGGCACATATGTTGGCCAGTAACCCATTGTCAGGATATTCACAGTTAATTCAATATTCCCAGGTACATTCTGGTTCTGCATATACTACAATAAGATCAACACACACACTGAGATCTTAAAAAATAAAAATGCATACATTTCATGCCATAAAAATGACCCATTCAAGAAATTCCTCACTACAAAACTACACGTGAATACTGACCATCTTTAAAATAAAAGGCAAAACTATTAAAAGGACTATAAATGAAGCCTATATTAAAAGTGCCAGAACAGTACACCAGGTTAACATTTTGCTACAATGGATACAAGGATCAGATGACTCCTTCAGAGGCATTAGCAGCTTAAATAATTTGTCACATATGACTGGGCTGTTACAGGATTTCTTCTCCATTCTTTTCCCCATACCACCTGCAGTATCCATTTTTGGAGACCCCCTAGGTGGCTTGGAAAACCTGGCAGCAAGCCCCCTTCCTCACCCCACCAGCCAGCCCAAGTGTCTGGTTTTTCACTTGTTCCACTGTGTTTTTGCAGGGAGTGACCTGAAATGGGGAAGGAAGAAGGGGAGAGGGCAAAGCAGGTAAACCCTATTCTATAGCTACTACAGGACCCATGATCCTGCTAACCCTGATCTTTCTCTTGAGTCTTCCACTCTCATCTCCCACCATAGCAACATAGTGGTAACGAAATCACTGTTAAAACCCTAGGAGAAGAAAATCTATCTCGCTATCACTATTACCTATAATCTTAAATGTTTCAAAACTAGCTTCTACCAACATCTGCAAAATATATAGATCTAGCGTTTCATTACCAAGGTCCCCAAAGGCCTTATGCAACCACTCTATCACCTCTTCCATCTCCATCACTAGCTCTGAACATGCAACTCACCACCAGTGGTTAGATGCTAGAAGCCCTGTTTTCACTAGCTACAGCCTTTCCTGTCCTGACTTCTGCTCAATACATTTCATCTCTATTTTTGTGTTATTTTGGGAGTATATTGAGAATAAATTTTGAAGTAGGTCAAATATACTTACATTTCATTGGTGATTATTTTCCTCTACTGTGACTATCATCTAAGTTGCTATGAAGTATTTATAACAAATACAAGCTTCTACTTATCCTCTTCAGTACAAACCAAAGTAAGAAGATAACTAAATACATTTAAGTTGGAGGAATTAAGAGTTTAACTCACTTTTACCTGTTTGAACTGAATCATGATGTCTTTAGAAAGTTCCATGTCTTTAAACATTCCTTCAAGTTTGCTGGTGAAAGCAGCTCCACATTCTAGTAAAGATGTTTGTACATTTACAATATTTTTAAGTGGTTAAAAACAATGAATTTAGAATTGAAAACATGAAACATAAAACTTACTTTAGGATGAAATGTGGTCTGTAAGTATTCATAAGAATAAAAAAAGCCTTACCCCAAAGTGTATGCCCCACTAAATCAGAGTCAAATCTTAATCCTGTAGTAACTTTATCTACTTTTTAGGCACAAGATAAATGGGAAATTTTATACAAACGATAAAAACAAGAACAATGTTTTATTTTTAAAAAAAAATCACGACAGCTCTGCATATGTAAATAGGTTGGAAACCTCATGAGCTTACTCAATTTACGTTTTTAATCATATGAACTTACAATGACTGACAAAAGAGGAAATTGACTGAAAGAGTAGAAATTAAGCTAATATTTTCTCTCAGAAATTAAAGAAGAAAAGGATCAGAAGAATGACAAACATACCATGTTTAAGTTTGGACAGCATTGATTTTTCAGCATCTACAGATGCACTTTTCCCAACTAAAAGGCGCTTGGCTAAATCTTTCTTATAGAAGGCCTCAAAAACATCCTTACCTATATAAATAATAAAACACAACACTTATAGTCCAATATAAGGTTTCGACACAATTGACTCAAAGCACGTAATAAATCACACTATTAACCCAAGTCATTTAAATGTACACATTTTATCCAAGTTTGCTAAATGCAAGAAACATTAGAGGTAGATTTTTGTGCCAGACATTTCAAGACTTCTTTGTTGTAAAGAATTAAGACTGAATTAACTTTTCTTTAGAAAAGGTTTAGTTGACTAGTAGTTTTAGCATCAATACTCCTGAGATTAAAATAAGTAGCAAAATTCAAGACTCTTAGTAGTGGAAAAGTCAGAGCACAAGGTAATTAAGCAACATTCTTCAAGTAACCCAATAAATTAAATGCAAGAAATTTAACAGAATTTTAAATATTTAACCCCCAAGTAAATATACCTTACAGGTTGATTTTATTTGCCAGTTTCTCTGTTGAGTGCTTTGTTTTAAAAGAGCAATATTAAAACAAAAATACGTACCATATATAAATCTAAATATAATCATAATCTTATCCAACATTTTTTCAAGTTCTTCATCGGTAGCTTCTTTGTTGCCTGCACGAAGCTTTGAATCCACATACTTCGCTAAAATGGGGGGAAAGTTTGTTGTTCAGCGATCATCAGTACCCATGAGGTACTGGTCACTATAAATACCAAACAGGAGTATGATATACTGAGTATTTCAATGTTTTACATGTACACATGCATTTTAAAAAAGTTTCCAAAGTCAGGGAGATCAAGCGACTTGTTCAGTGTCACAGAGTTTAAAAATACAAGAGCTTCAACTCAAACACAAGTCTTCTGGCTCCAGACCTAATGTCCTTTCTACCATACTGATGGGATAAAGAAACTCTGGTTGGGGGGAAGGTGGTGAAGGTGTTTACAGCCTTGTGCAGGAGTCAAAGTCACTGAAAGACATGGCATATCTTCTGAAATGTTCATTTTACACTGATGGTAGGCAATCTGAAATACTACTTTTCTATTAAAACAAATCAGATACATTACAGAGTAGGAGGCAAAAATTTTAAGGGTAAATAGTAAACCAACAAAATTTCATCCTTTTAGTGAAGGATCTTCTCAGGCACTTCCTCCTCTGACCCAGGTGGGGAAAACTGAGAAGAACTGCATGCAGTACATCGCACTCTTTACTCTAAATAGGCCCAGATTCCTAGGTTTATTTTCATCCTGAACATTCTTTCTCACTAGCAACTGTAATTTTGTACTAGCCTTTCCTGTGTGTGGGCCTCTAGAAGAAGTACCCTGTCCCACCTCTAAATTGCTGTAGGCTTGTAAAACAGCTATCAAGGTTTTTATATATAAAAAGTAAACAGGGTCCAATGTACTATCTTACAAAGAAAGACCATGTTTGATAATGTGGGCTTTGAGATATTCTTTAGCATGAAGGACTACTCCTTGTATCCAGCTTCTTAGAAACCACCAACTAAGCAACTAGAAATAAATTAGATTGTTATTGAAAGACATGGCACAAAGATGTTAATACACAAAGCCTTATGAAAGAAGAACATTAAATGGGAAAAGGGACTGGAAAAATACCTATAAGTTCAGCAGGCTTGTTTGGTCTTTTGTTAATGAATGTTTCAAATGCTTCTTTCATAGCATTGATAAATTTTTCATTCTTCAGGAAACAGATATCAATTATATGGTCAACCTTATCTTTAAAATCCAGCAATTCTTGAACCATGGTTTTATCCTTTTCAGGATTAATTACAATAGTGCTACCAAATGCCTAAAAAAATAAAAATGACTTTTTACTAGAATTATCTGCAATGAAAACAATCCCCCAAATCATATTTTAAGTATATACACATACCCACATACTTTAAAATTTCAAAAAATTAAAATAAAGCAGGTTCTGAAATCAAGAAAAGAAAAGATAAAGTGATAAAACATCCAGACTGATACCACTCATCTATAATCACAAGGTAAGGAACAGCCACTGGGTATAAAATATCATAATGGGGTCTTATTGTAGAAGTTTCTAGGGTTTTTTCCCTACCTTTAAAGTCACCTTGAATTTTTAAAATATGGCAACCTGCCTTCAGTGTAAGATCAAAGGAAAGAAATTTCGATCCAAAAAAAGTCCTATTCCTTTTTCCACATTCACTACTCTAATTATTGGAGCTAGAAATAACATCAGACATCAAGAAGAGAACTGTTTTATTGTTAATTTGCCACATGGCTATCATTCTCAGGTTGACTGCTCTCAAAACTCCCATTACTTGAAAAACAAAAGGATCTAACAAATAAGAAAACACTTATTTGTATGTACTCTAGGTGTACAGATTATAAGCCATGAAAGGAAAAAAAAAATGGTTAATGTTAATACCTTAATGTACTCAATCCATTGTTGTAAGAGAACCTGAACGCCACCTCGAACTCTACTGAAGAGCTGATACAGCAGAGATAAATCTTGAATTCGGTTTTCATCAAGGAGGTTATTTAAACCTGATTTTTGAAACATTTGGTATTTAAAAAAAGTGAAAAAAATGTCAGGTATTTTAATGAAAAAGAAGTTAAAATTATTCTGATACTGGTTTGAACTATGACTAGCCTGTGAATTTTAATATAGAGATGTGCTTTGAATTAAACTCAAAGAGATAATTATCTTTCCAAGTGAAAACTAAATATAGGGAACTTACATAAAAACAAAAATTATATAATGGTCTGTACCATTTAACACAGTAGATCACATGTATAAACCAACTTATAAAAATTGGTCTGTGTAAATACGGTGTTCTTGGGCTTCCCTTGTGGCTCAGATGGTAAAGAATCTGCCTGCAATGCAGGAGACCAAGGTTTGATCCCTGGGTTGGGAAGATCCCCTGGAGAAGGGAAAGGCTACCCACTCCAGTATTCTGGCCTGGAGAATTCCATGGATGGTATAGTCCATGGGGTTGCAAAGAGTCAGGCATGACTGAGCGACTTTCACTTCACTTCCAAATACATGTTACAAATACCTCATATGTGCAATAGCCATATTTTATTTGCATTACTGTACACAGTTATATTTCAGAGTATTGGATAAGGCCTGTGGTATATAAAAATTATGCATCAATATGCCAAGTTTAAATGAAGTCCTAAAGTATTTGATTTTCAGAATGATATAAAAGTATAACTGCATTAAAGTTCTAAGATATTTTATACAAAAGATGGCTGGAGAGAAAGGTAGGACTTTTGCCTATTTGTAACACTGTTAAAGTAAAATTCACGGTATACTTATATATCACTTAGGCTTAATAGAAATGCTTGGTTTTATATGCTAGAAACAAAACACTTTAGTGCAATTTCCTTATTATTTAATATACTTAATATTAATTTATAATTTAATATTAAATACTTAATATTCCCTTATCATTATTCCTTATGTAATTTTCCTTAAAAATTAAATTAAGAACCCCCAAATTTCTATTGTTTCTTTACTGGAGTTGGTTAAGACTCCTCTCATCTCACTTCTTGTATCTTTAAAGTTAAGGAAGAGGCACCTCCTGTAAGTTTACTGTGATGAATAGCCGCAAAGCATTGTGTCCTACCTCGGGAATGCAGTAATCTGCTATCAAACCTTTAAAAAGGCAAGCTTTAAAAATGTTTCTACTTGTTTGCTACTATTTTAAAAGTAATCTCTTATTTGTAAATTGCCAATTACCTTTCTGAAGAATCGCTGTTAAATGTTCTCCTAGAAGTTGTTTTTCCACAGTAGCAATTAATGACTTCCTATAAGGAAAAAAGTTTAGAATTAGACATTTGATTCTGCTGAAAATTTAGTCTCTAACGGGGGATAAAAAAATTAACTAGCTCACTTTGTTAATTTCAATATTCCTATTCTTCTGTATAAATTTATTGTGCTCAGAGTTACTCTACTTTATGCCTAGAAGGAAAACATTGTGTATTTCAGAATTTCGGTATATCACAAAATAAATATTTCAATGGTCTTGTCATGGCTGGCTTTTCCTAAACTTCTCTTTTACTAGGAAATATTTACCTATCTGATATAGGAATTCCTTGACTGGTAATATTTAGGAAAGCAGAGAAATACTTTCTCTTATGAACACTCGCTGAATTTTAATCAGCCTGAAGATTTCAAAGATCACATCAGCTTTTAATACTGTTCTTTAATTACATGCTAAACCCATATGGACAACCAATAATCAAACCCTTGACTAAACTAATTAAGTAGGGAAAAGAACAACTTGAAGTTTGCATTATGAAAACAACTGTTAAAAGTCTCAAGTTTTACCTGAAAATACTTACATGTTTGGGGATGCCCAAAGTGCCTTAAGTGATTCCGCAGCACAAGTTAAGGCTATTAGGCTGAGTGTGTAATACTTACTGGGTGGTCTGATCCAAGTAAGTAATAAGTCTGTCTGCTTCTTCTTCTAGACGTTTATTAACATGATGAAGGTATTCAGGAACCTACAAAGGTAAGTTTTTTATATATTGTTTTCCTCCCCATAAATCATTTAGTAAATGTCAAGTCCAAAAGATCCTAGGAGTAGCCCTGTCAAATGTGGCAGGGTTGAATCATATGTAAAATCACATGTAAAATTATAGCAGCATAACATTTGGAAGATAAATGAAAGGGCAGCTTACGTTCTATAAAGTAGGGTCTATTATGAGACACAGTGGATTTATTCATCATGATTTTTAAATACCTCTCTTTCCTGCATTAATTTTTGGCCTTCAGCTGCGTACAGTCGGTTAGTTTCTTCCAAAAATCGTTGTTCAAAAGAATCCTGATAAATCTGGGAGGGGGTAACAAAGAAGCTCAATTATTCAATAAAATTTTTTTTGGCTACACCACAGGGCTTGTGGGATCTTGGTTCCCTGAACAGGGATTGAACCCAGACCCCTCAGCAGTGAGAGCATGGAGTTCTACCCACTGGACCGCCAGGAAATTCTGTGTTTGTTTTTTAAACATCAGACTACGTATAGCAATCAGTTCTGTAGTAAGTGAAGTAGTTAACTTACTTGCAAATCAGAGAGCATGCTTAGAAGGCTTCGGAGTAAACTCCTATCAATTGCTTCACCATTCCTCTCCCTCTCAATCAAAAGAAGAATGCCATCAATTGTCTTATTCTGGACTTTCTGATCACTTATAATATGAGCCCTAAATAACTCCAGTCCCATGTCCCTAAAATAAAAAAAAATACACATAATCTAAATTAATTTAAAACAATACCACTTCTGGAGAGGCTTGCTTAACTTCTCACCACATGTTAATTAGGGTTCCAGGCTTTGAAGCAACAACTGCAAAAGTATAAAACCCACATATTTAATTTTAAATAATATTATTAGATTAATGCATACAGGAAACTCATTTTGTCTTTAATGAGAACTGAAGCTAAATTCCCATCTTCCTCCATAACTAAGTTTTACTGATTTATTTCCTTTGGTGGATTTCTTCCTTGGTCAAATCAAGAGACAAAATTAGTTCAAAGCCATAAAATGGTCTTCACTGTACTCATAATGAAGGCTTAATTGCTCATTTGTCATCTGCCTTCAGTACTCAAAAATCAGTGAACTCTGATAATTGCTGTAGGTAGATGCTAGGCACATGGTGGGGGGAAGAGCTCATTATACTCTTCTATTTTTGTGTACACGTGGAATTTTCCCTAATAATGTTAAAAGATAATGAGTGAACTCTTGATCAGCAACAAAATGATGCATATTCAGACAGTCCAGAGCAAACTTCAATCCTTTTGGCTAACAAAAAACTTCTTCATAAATTTTTATATGCTCAGGAAATGTTAGCTATCTCCAATATAAGCATAGAAAAGACATAAATAAGGTAAAAGTGCTATAAATACAAATTTAGAAGCTAAATGTGAGTCTTAAGGAGAATATTCCCTGTATTACTCTCTTCTATTAGTGTAATTAAGATTTGACTATGATTTGTTAACAAATCTTTTCATAATTTTTTTCTTGCATCCTTACCAAATAGATGGTAGCATTGAATTCTGAAGAACATAAGTCCTATCCAGAAACAAAAAAATGCTCCTGATCATGATCTGTCAATGAAAAAAAGAAATCAAACAATTTTTTATATGTTGTGAAGCCAAAATATTTTATAAAATAAGATTGCAGAGTTTACTTGTATATCTACTAGACTACTAGGATCAAACATACAGATTAACACATCTGAGAATATGCCCATACCATTTTTTATTAAGTTATTAATAAATCTTAATTCTTGCTGTAGGTTCTAGGAAAAAAAGACACTTAAAATGCTTTGCAACTTGAAAATTAACTAAAAATCAAAACAGAATCAAGGGGCATATAATTTTTCCTCAGCAACAGTTCTCAGGGTGAAACTGTCTTAAAATTGTATACGTGGGATTTTGGGTGTGTGGGATGGATTTTAAGATTTTTAACTTGCAGAATACAAGGTTTAAAATAATACCAGCTTAGGGAAAAAGGAAAGGTTGTGATGTGAATAAGCTAAAATGCAGGACCAACAGGCACTTTGCTAGGTAACCAAAAACCAGGTGGGATAGCCATTAAGACTGACAAAATTTAACAGTTATTTACATTTTACACTTGTAACACTTATTTACAGTGCTACAAAAATAAAAATGATTCTAAGGTAGAAGTCATTCTAAAATACTGGTTTACCCATAACTTGCAATTTTAAAGTAGAAAACTCAACCAAAATTAGTTTGAAGCCCCCCTATTGCAAAACTTTTAAAACTAATATTCTTGTATTTGAAGAAACTTATTTTAACTACAATATTTAACTGAAATGTAATGCTTTTTTCCATCTTACCATCTGCCTACAATGGTTCTGCCAACATCTATCAATCTTCTTGAGAAAAAGAACACTATCCAAAGAGTCTGTGAGATACATGTTAAGGATATTTTAAAAATGCTTAGGACAAGTAATACATGCAATGTTTAAGAGCACATTTGTCTTAAATACGGAAAGCCCTACATACTAAATGAAACTAAATAGTACTTATAGAACAAAATGCTACTTCTTAAACTGTAAAAACACGTTAGAGTCCACAAAGAAAGAAAAAAACCTTTAAAAACAAGTCACAGGGACTCCCCCGGTGGTCCAGTGGTTAAGACTGTGCTTTCACTCCAGGGGCCATGGGTTTGATCAGTCTATGGTTGGGAACTAAGAACCCACATGCCACAAGGTCAAAACAAAACAATAAAAAGCAAGTCTTAGATATAATTGAGCATTATGTTTTCAGTTTATTATTTCCTGATTATCTTTCCTCAAATGGAAATTTGCTAGGACAATAAGAGTAAAGACATAAAGAAATTTTATTTACATGAGTAGTACAATGTAGATTTGGACCCTAATTAGAGGTAAAAAGTGAAATTTTGCTTCTTTTCCCCCTAGAGGCAAGGTGAACAAAAAACAACAAATCTACAAAACATAGGCATTCCATTTTAAGCTGGTTTAAAAAGTGAGGGACAGAGAGGGAGGAAAAGATGAAAATACAAGGTTTTTTTGTTTTTAAAAGGATATTCTCTGAACTGATGAATCTGTGCTTTGATGTGATCTTCACAAATCTGTCTCAGCTGTTTGTACAAGTTCGCAGAAATCTTGTAAGAACAGAGATTTTCCACAGCCTGCAAAATTAAACACATACTTTAAGGAGTGAATGTGTATGTCCGTGTGTATATATTTCTTGATTATTTACATCTAATTCCTATTATTTGTTATTTCTACCATGTCAACTTATTAAAAAGGATTATTCATCCATTTAAAACACAAGGTAAAACAACCAAATATCAATGCAAATAGTGAACTTCTTTCATAACCAGTGTACTATACCACCCCTCCCCAAATTAATCTGTTTCTTCTGGCAGCACAGTTGAAGTATGGGGGGAATCAAGCCAAATTCTCCCCTTGTAAAGACATCCAATTTATAACAACTGCTACATATAAATTCTGTCTTGTTCATGAAAATGTTAATTGTTTTCATAAGCAGAATTCCATTTTGAGTTTGAAAAATTATTTCACCAATTGTTTATTAGATGGGTTGGGGAGAAGAGAAAGGCTACCAACTCCAGTATTCTGGCCTAGAGAATTCCATGTATAGTCCATGGGGTTGCAAAGAGTCGGACACAACTGAGTGACTTTCACTTTCACTGGGCAGTCCAACTACCACTGAATTTAAATTTATTTATACTTTCTTTGGTTTTCCTGAACAGAGCAATGCAGAATTTATTGCAAGCAGTGTTATGAGAATGAAATAATTATACAAGGATTTGTCTCCAACACTGCAGCTTAAGAATATTTAAATAAAGATGTTTTAAATTTTGTACAATGGAATAAACATTAATTACTAAAGAAATACTGAATTTTTATTTTTTCTAATTGTTGGATTGGTCTTTTATAGTCAGATCCCAAAAGGACAAAACTGAGATTTCACTGAGTTTCTTCTTAGGTGTATCAAGACTTTCAAATTTAATATAACAGGCATGGTAGAACTCTGAAATAATCTACAATTCCAACTAGTAATGACTTAAATATAACACCAGGATTTCTTTCTCACCACAACAGAAGGCAAAAATTCCATTAAAACTGACTCTAAGGGACCATCCAAGTCCTGTTGGCTGGATTGGAATTTTATAAATATGTAATTGGAAGTCATATTCCCAGCATGCAGGTCCAGCAAATAAACTCATAAACGAAAAGAAAGCTTAAAGGAAATCACTTACACAAAGGAGGAAAGGTGCTACAGACCACTTAGATATAGCAGACCACTTAGATCCAGCAGCTAAAGAGGAATAAGAAAGCTAAGTTCCTGCTGGCCACCACTTACGATGGGCCTTGGGTCAGGCCACAAATGTCTAAGAGTGTGTTTATGTTTATTTCGTGTGCCTGACTGGTTCACAATGGTCCCCTATGGACCCTCTCTCTCCTCCTCGTGTAGTAGTCTTCTCATTGTATCTTGGTGTTCCTTTTGAATGACTAATTTTCTCAGCATTTCTTGTTTCCCTGCTTAAATTCTCTTTGTACTCAATCTTCTTCACATTTCCCACTTTAAGTACTTTTCCAAGTCCTGCTTCTACCATTCCCTTCTGCTGTGATACATACACATACATTAGTTCTCATCCCACCTGTTTATCTTCTCATATAGGATAGCACATTCCCTTACTACTCAGCTAGGCTCCACTTCTTCCAATAAGCTTTCCTTAACTGTCTCAGCTACCAATGACTCGTATGGCACTATCAACAATCATACTACACTGACTCATCACTGAATCAACACTGTATCCTTTAATGTGTATATCCTGGTCCCCAACTCTCCTTAATGACAGAAACAGACCAGACCATGGGCTCATGTACCTGTATGTTCTTTAATATTTCTGGGGCTCTAAACCAGGTGAATATAAGCAAATATTCAAAAAACTAATGTACTTATAACTAGCAATGTATCCTACACACAGAAGGGGCTTACAGCATAAAGCGAAAACTGGTCAGAAAATATGTAATTACAACACACTATTAGGTGCTGCTGCTGCTAAGTCACTTCAGTCGTGGCTGACTCTGTGCTACCCCATAGACGGCAGCCCACCAGGCTCCCCCGTCCCTGGGATTCTCCAGGCAAGAACACTGGAGTGGGTTGCCGTTTCCTTCTCCAATGCGTGAAAGTGAAAAGTGAAAGTGAAGTATCTCAGTTGTGTCCGACTCTTAGCAATCCCATAGACTGCAGATAAACGTAGAGGTGAGGTCTCTTAACTCAATCTTTACGGCAGGGAAAAGTCAGGAAAGGCTTGCTGAGCAGAAGCAAAGAGGTGGAGTTCCAAAGATCCGGAGGGACATGGATAAAGAGCTATGGGAATAGTGAGAAACAGAGAATTGGGTCCAGGTGGAGCAATGGTAAAGAATCCACCTGCCATTGCAGGAGATGCAAGAGATGCAGGTTCAGTCCCTGAGTTGGGAAGATGCCCTGGAGTAGGAAATGGCAACCTGCTTCAGTACTCCTGCCTGAAGAACTCCATGGACAGAGGAACCTGGCAGGCTACAGTCCATGGAGTTGCAAACAACTGGACACAACTGAGCAACGAAGTGCATGTGCACACACATTATATGCATATGGCTTCACATGTGCTTAGTTGGAGAGTGGTTTAAGATTGTTCGTTGTTGTTCAGTCACCAAGTCATGTCTGACTCTTTGCAACCCCATGGACTGCAGCACACCAGGCTTCCCTGTCCCTCACCATGTCCCGGAGTTTGCCCAAGTTCACACCCATTGCATTGGTGAAGCCATTCAACCATCTCATCCTCTGTCACCAGGCTTAAGTTATTAGAAGCAATAAAAGAAGGAAAGGCAAAGGCAGGAGGATCTAAGGTGAGTTTTGAAGGTCAAGATGGAACAGAACCTCTTGCTAGTCTCTAATTGAGCCTTGATTGCTTAAGATATACACCAGATCGAGTAATTTTCCACCTTTAAGAACTTTTCCATCATGTTCTTCAGGTACTGTTATGGACAAATTCCCTAACAGGTATAAAGAAATGCAAAGGACTGAATGGTGTGGTGCTGAATGGTGGTCTTCTATCATTTATATGTATATATATAAGAAAATTGAGAAAATCTCCACACAGCTGTTTTTGCAAACATGAAACATTTCTGGAATGATACCCCTAATAACATTTGTTTGCTGGGGGAGGGAGTTTGGAGTGGAAGTGAAACTTTTCACTACATGCTCTATTATATTTTTTGGGTTTTGAGCCAGATGAATATATAAAATATTCAAAAAATTTAAGTACTTGCCTCCCCCAATAAAACACTATCTTTCCCACCATCATACTTCCTAGCATGGAATTCAAGGCTCAGTATTACCATCATTTGCTCTCATGTCTGTTTATAATCTCCCATACACCCGGTGATCGAAATACTCTGATTTCCTCACTTTCAAGCCAGGTTTGTTTGGAACAATCATGTGTGCCTCTAACAGTGGCTTCCAAAAGTTTTTGACAAGCCACAGTAAGAAATACATTTTATGTAACAATCCATTGCACAGAAAATTAATTTATGTAAATAAAACAATATCTTCATGAACCTGCACTTACCATTACTATATGTGACCTACTCCGATATTTTCTATTTTACTTCTTTAAAAAAATGCTGGTCATGAACTACTAACTTCATGAGCCTACGAGAATATAAAGACCTCAGGGGCAAGGACTAAGTGATCTCTATATGTCCATGGCATTTGTCTAGCTTTGCACACAGTAAACAGTCACTGACTCAAGAAGAATGGGGTGTTTACTAACAACTCTATCCTGTTAGGTGCTGGGATAGAAATACGAATAAGAGATCACCACTTAAGAGTTTGAGGTAAACTCTATTTTATTCCAGATCTCTGAAAAGGAATTTTAGAAATGTATTATTTTACACTTCACTAAACACTCTGGAAATCCTTGGAAGTTTGATCTGGTATAATTATTACTAGTATAACCTCATTTCACAGGTAACTACTTATATTAAACAATCTAGATAATTCTATAAGACTCTTAAATAAAACTATCTTTTAATTTAAGCTCCCAGTCACTACTGGTTAAATATGCTGCCTTAAATCCTTTTTGCAGGTGTCAGCTATAAAAGAAGAACATTTTAATAAGATTTCAACTTTTATTGTTCCAAATCCCAGCCTCTTCAAGTTGCATCAGAAACATGTTTATCTGAAGAAAAACAAACAAAACTCCAAAGAAAATATAAATGTGTAGCAAATGAAATGCAAAGCTACAGTTCCTGAAATTTGATGCTTTATGGAATATAAGATTTAAGAAACAGCAAAGGCACATAAGCTTCCATTTAGGACGAAGAGTGGAAATGAGGTTAAGAAGACTAGAATTTAAAAAATGAGGATTAAAACAAGGATAAAAAGTACAAAGAATGCAAAAATTAATGGTAAGGGAGGAAATCTAGAAAATTTTCTGATTCAGCAACAAGAGACACTTAAGAAAGATTCAATTTCCTCCAGGGTGCTGAACTCTGGTGGCTGATCTAATGAGTTGGGGCTTATTTTTCAAACCATATGCTTAAATATAGAAAGAAAAAGCACATCACAAAACTTTTCAACTGATATAGCAATAAAACCAAAATTATATCTTTTTATGTCTAGTAAAAATGGCTAAAATAAAATGATCAAAATATATCAAAAACTGAGAATTGCAGGAAGGAAGCCAAATAATAAAACCTAAATTATTCTTCTTTTTACATCCAGTAAAAACAGCTTAAATAAGACAAATTATCAAGGACTAAGAATTTGTAGTTGGGATAAATAGCAGGGATAGTATTAACAATTCAGTAAAAACAGGAGTAATAGTAATGTGACAAGCTAAGCTTAAAAATATCAACAGTTAAACTTACAGAACACAATAGCTAGTGATCAACACAGAATAATCACCTCTGCTAAGAATCTACCTAGTCTCCCATATCCAATGACTGTTTAAGAAACCCCATTTTACAATGGGAAATAAACTATACTTGGATGGATGCACTATTTCTTTCAAGTATTGTGGTCATCCACTAGATTAATAAATCACTAATTGATTCATTTACAATCACTAATTGGCTCGTTATTTAATATTTATTTCACAAGAAGCAAACCAAACAAGAGTTTCCATCATTAATGAATTATTTTCATCGGATCTGAAGTAGGAACTAAACTTATCTTCAAAGATAAGAACTAGACATTTATGTTAAGAATAAATGTTAACACTTTCATATAGAAATAACCAGCCAGCTCCAAAAAAGGCAGCTGATTTAAAAACACTACACAGGGGCTGCCCTGGTGGCTCAGTGGTAAAGAATTTGCCTGCCAATGCAGGAGACACAGCTTCCATCCCTGGTTCAGGAATATTCCACATGCCATGGAGCAACTAAGCCCATGTGCCACAACTATTGAGCATGTCCTCCACAAGAGAAGCCACCTTAATGAGAAGCCTGAGCACTGCAACTAGAGACAAGCCCCTGCTTGCCGCAACTAGAGAAACACCCACACAGCAATGAAGACCCAGCACAGCCAAAAATAAATAAATAACAAAATTATCAAAAAAACCTCACAAAAAGCAACACTACACAGCTACTCACACAAGGCTGAGAACATGAGGAAAATAATCCCATTACTTAAAATATTACATAGTAAAAAAAGTCACACACAGTTCTTCTTCTATTATTTTTTCAGTTTGGCTAATGATGTTTTCTGATGCACCTTTGGAATGTAATCTATTTATCAGCCAGCTGTTCTGGCCTAGTGTGGATTTAGAATTTAAAAATGTGTGGCTTTAAAGCTGTATAATAAAATGTAATCTCAAAATAAAGATATCTTTTTTTAAAGACTCAAATACTACTTATTATCGTCATCGATGACACAGACATATAGCAGGCTGCGTAGTTAAGTACTTTTTCGCAGTATTTATTTACAACCATGCCATACAGGTAGTGTTAGTCTCCCTGTTTTGCAAATGAGAAAACCAAGGCTTAGAGAAGTAACTGACTCAAAGTCATCATGAACTGCATATCTAATCTAAGGCAGGCTGATCAGCTCAAAAGTCAGTGCATTTAACCATACTCCTATTTGTCGTCAATCAAAAATAACCAAGCAGAGACTTCCCTGGTGTTCCAGTGGCTAAGACTCTGTGTTTCCAATGCAGAGGGCCCAAATTTAATCCCTGGTCAGGGAATTATATCTCGTATGCCGCAACTAAGAGTTTGCATGCCACAATGAAGAATAAATAAATATTAAAAAATAAAAAAGTAAACAAAAATATCCAAACCAAAACAACACGAACCACTGCCTCACTCTTACAGGATTTCAAGGTTGTGGAGCAAAGAGAAGTCTCACTTTGAATCACTTTTAAAAGATGACATCTACTTATTTTAAATATACTCAGAACAGCAAATTCTTTTCTAGAAATTAAAAACTTAAGAGGAAGGATATGCAATCTACACTAGGGAAGACTTCCATGCTTAAGCTTTAAAGCAAAATGGTTTTTCATTCATAGAAAAAAGTTCTGCATAGACATATGCCAAACAAGTATTTACATCAAGGATAGAGAGAGAGGTGGGGAATGAGGAGTTTGGAAAACTTTTGTTTGGCACGTGACATATTTCTATATTGTTTCAATTTTAGGAGAGTACTTTTAAATTACATTTCAACCACTCAAAAATCAAACAAGCACCTGAAATCCAGATGGTATGAAATAATTTAACTTTTTTATCCTCTTTTTTGAACTTGAACATCTCAATATAATCTTTCTGAGAACAATCCAAAGGAGCATTTACAAAATTAAGGTAGAAAACAACAAAAGAGTTAGAAACAAATGCTTTTACATTTATTATAGCAGAAGTAGTAAAGTATTATAAAAATGCTAACAGTGAAAAGTTATAATCGATTTTAGGCTAAAGAAATGCAACTGAACAACACCAGGTAGAAATTCTGAAGTATAAGAAAGGAAAAACACACAAAAATGTGAGCTATGAGCTCCTGAAACATAAAGAGATTTAACAGGAACAATTTATCAGGAAAAGGGACTTCCTTGGCAGTCCAGGGGTTACGACTCTGTGCTTCCACTGTAGGGGGCAGGGGTTTGATCCCTAGTCAGGGAACTAAGATCCCACAAACCACACTGCATGGCCAAAAATAAAAAAATTTATCAGGAAAAATAGTTTTTAACCCACAAGCTCCAGAAAAATATCCAAAGTAAAGTAAATAGAGTTCATTAGCAACTACAATCATCACAAAGATAAAGACCGTATATTAAGGCACTTACATAGAACCTAGAAAAATGGTAGTGGATGAACCTAGTAGAGAATGGACTTGTGGACACAGCAGGGGAAGGTAAGGGTGAGATGAACTGAGAAAGTAGCATTGACATATGTCCACTATCATGTGTAAAACAGATAGGTAGTGGGAAGTTGCTGTATAACACAGGGAGCCCTGTCTGGCCTTCTGTGATGACCCAGAGGGGTGGGATGGGGGGAGGGGAGGGACACTCAAGAGGGAGAGTATATACATGGATACATAATTATGACTCATTTGTGTTGCACAGCAGAAACCTACACGACCTTGTAAAGCAATTTCCCACCAATTAAAAAATAAAATTAAAAAACTAGAAACTAAATGTTACAAACATGAAATATATAACACATTACTGAAATTAAAGCTGTATGCCAGCATATCCAAAGAAACACCATATACATGCATGTATGAACAAAAATTACCTTCTCTGATGACAGAGTTTTTTTCCCCTAAAGTAAGACTATTTATTTGCTTCAAACACTGCACTACAGAGGCATGTGGAGTGTGTACACTGGACTGAAAATTTGGGCATCTCAGTTTAAGTCCCCTGCTCTGCCAATATGCTCTTCAGTGCACAGAGTCCCTTTGAGATTTCATTTCCTCATAGAGTGGGGATAATAACTACTACCTTATCTAGTTCACAAAGCATTTCTATAATGCTTAAATGAGACAACCCTACTTTGTAGGCTATCATATACACTATATGAAGAAAAGACACTGGACCACATAACCACTTCAAGTCTAACTGCAATTCTACATTTATTATTGTACAACTCAGGATCCACATGTGTAATGTACCAGCACAGCCAAATGAGGTGGGTTTATCCTTACTAATACCTTAGTACTTACTACTATTACCTGGCAGTATTACTATGCAGTGGGCACCATTCTGAGAGTTTGGCATGTACTGATATATTTTATTTAAATAGCAACAGAAACTGGTGATCTCAATTGACACACTGTAAGTAAAACAAAATCATACTGTGGCTTATGAAATAACTAGTGATAACATCAACTTATATTTCTATCATAGTGCTTCACGGTATTTTTCACAAACATCTTATTTGATTCTTATGGGCAACTTGGTGAAATAGATACAGCAGTTCTTCTCCCTGTTTACAGAGGAGGAAACAAACTGAGAGAGGCTTAACACCTTGCCCAAGATCACAGGCTAATACAGCCAAAACTAGATCCCTTTGTCTTTTGACTCCTGATCCACTATTTGTCCATCACCATACTACTTCTACAACTAAAATGAATAGATGAAAACTACAAATTTTGATAAACTGAACCAACACAATTTCTTACAAGGCACTCATCAATACAAACACTCAAGCCATTAGACTGTGCAGCACTTTTTTAAAGTATGAAACTGCAGACACTAGAATGGAAAGTAACTTCTTGAATTGGTTCTGGCAAAAATACAGTAGGGCAAAGTATCTTGGTAACAAGAAGTCTAAATCAGTAACTATATTTTTAAGTTAAACATTTCAAGGACAGATCCATTTGTTAAGCAAAAGAAACAAATCTGAACCTCAGACCAAGTTGATGAACAACCTGCTGCTCGTTTTGGGGGCTAACGTGTGTCTTATAGGCCAAGAGATAAGACAAACATAAAGAAGAAGAGAAATAAATGACAAAAGCATGCTAACAGGAAAGAGGTAGAATAAAGTATACAGCATTTCTTGAGGCCTTTCCTATAGGTAACACCACGTAGAAGTTTCACAATAGAAAATGTCACCAGAAATTATTTTTGGGATCCAAGCTATAGGTTTCTATTACAGGTAAAACTTATACCAAAATACTCCTAACTGTAAATCCTAATCAGAAGGGTTCAAGATAAGCCCAATTTATACCAATAAGACTGTAGCCATAGTTGATGTCAGAATATATGGTCTGTTTATAAAACAGTGAGTGCATTAATCAAGAAATTGGAACGAGAAGGGAACCAAAAATCTACATAAGCACCCATTTCAGAAAGTAAACTCCATATGCACTGCACCTCAATTTATGCTAACCAAATCTGGTTATCCACATCTATACATACCTGGTAGAGTTCTTCTAAATTGTACTTAATTGAAGTACTATTCTGGATAGCTTCCACCGCTTCTTTCAGTTTCTGCCATGTTTCATCTGTGTAGTTTTCTGGTAATTTAGGCTTATCTAGATGATATATAAAAGGTTGATAATCAGTATAACATGCAAGATATACTAACAAAAGGATCCATAAACTACTAGTATTATTGCTCTTCAAAGATAAACTGTGATGTTTATAATTATCATACCTAATTATTACAGTAACCATTTAGGCTTAGTAATAAAATTTCAAGTGCCAGAACACTGTGTAAGTCATTTTATCTCACCTATTAAAACTGAAGCTGAAAGTTTTTTCTATTGTCTGAATTGCCTCAAAAGATAAAGATCTGAAAATGACAGACAAAACCAATCCTGATCCTATTCTATCACGTGTAAAACCTAAGTCAACATGAATTTTGTATCTGAGATTTAAAATACTGAGTGCCTGCTATGTACAAAGTACTTTATAAACATCTTAATCTTCCTAATAATGTCCTAAGGATGGTATTATTATCCTTATTTTGCAACTAAGGAAACTGAGGCTGGAAGACTCATTTACTAAAGTTTGCCCAAGGTCACCACAGATGGTCAACAGCAAAACTGGGATTCTAATTCAGGTCTGTTTGACTCCCATATTTATGTACCATCTACAGAAATGGAGAGAAACATCTTAATTCATGTTTTAATTTAAACTACATTTATGAGCAGAATGAAATACAAAAAAATCAAAACATCCTAATAACTCCAGAACCTATGTAGCACTTTCAGAATGAACAGGAACATCTTAATCCAGGCTTTAATTTAAACTTCCTTGACCAGCAATTGTTTTTTTTTTATTAGAACATCCAGATACCTTAATAATGTGCTTCTATTTTAGGAGGGGGAGAAACAAAAACCCAAACAAAATCTCTGAAACCAGTATACAAATACAATTAGGGTCATAGCTCATCTCTTTAAAAATCCTTGGCTACGAAATTGATATATTTAAAGTAAAACAGTGAACTAGTCAATTACAATTCATATTTACTTCAGAAAGGTCTACTATTGAATCAGAAAGATTACAACACTTGAGAGCCTGAAGGTGGGAGTGGAGTGATAGGAAAAAGAAAAGGTTAAAAATAAGCAACCCTCTGCTTGAGACAAAATAGAACATATTCCTGATTTCTACACTAATGGTGAAAATACAAGCATGGGGAATCTAATTTTCTCAATACCAATATTTAGCCACAAGGCACTAATCTGGTCAATATTCCTTTAGTTCATTCATTTTACTTCTCCACTTAATAAACATTTTAGTATTAGTTGCCAGTTAGGGTGTTGAAAAAGGCAGAGAAACCGAAACACACTCAATAGATTAAAAAAGTAACTCAGCTCAATTATATTATGCAAAATTGCGGATTTTATATTTGCATCAATGCATTCATAATACTCTCAATCACATACCTCAAAAACTTGAACAAATTCTCCTAAAAGCTGCAGGTCAGTACTTTAAAACCCATTTCAGTGATAAAAGATGAGTTACTATTAGAGTTACTACTTCTGCGTATACAGTGTTTTTCACTTCCAAACCCTACCTTTGGAAAGAAATGCAGAGATCATAAATACTTTTCTCCAACTACTGCTTCCATGAGTTTCAAGAATGTAGTATTCAACATCATAAATCTAACCAAAAGTCTTCTTGGAACATGAAAAGATCACTATTGCTACCTGAATTTCTAGGGACTAGTAATATGGCCTACTGAAGCATAAAAATAAAAATCCCAGCAATGCCAAGATTCACTATGCACCTGAAACAAATAAACATTTTTAGAGTACAAATTTCTCACCTGTAAAATCCGGATCAATCATATCGATTGTCAGTGTTATGAAGAATAACAGATCAAATACAATAGGCTGAGACAGACCTCAAAATACTGCACAGAAACACCTGGTGTATGCTTCAGCAGAAGGATACTAACCACCCCCGGAAAATGAACCCTCCACCCAAAAAGGACCTCCCTCCTCCTAATTGATTATGCATAAAACATTAGGCCACCTCTATACTGTTTAACATATTAGCATAAATAGAGCACGTGACCACTCAAGTGTCAAATCCTGAGTACGTGATCATGGATTTTGGCCCTGGTTACCTTTAAAGTTCTTGATGACTAACTTCTTAGCAGAGCCAGGCTTGCTGTTAGCAAAGCTAGAGACGGTGGTGGAGGATTTGGCCAGGCCGTTTGCGTGATGCACCGAAGCCACAGTAGAGATTAATATACTCTTATTTTTAAGTTGCTGCTGCTGAGACGTTGCAGCAGTTGGTGAAGATGAGGACGAGGACGAGGAGGATTCCTCGGCCATCTTCGCATCAAACCCTACAAACTCCAGGTTATCTTCAAAACGCAGCTTCTTCTGTATCGGTACGTGGCTGGGAGCAGTCACTGGGACCCCCAGGCACGAGGTTGAAGGGGATGCCGAATCCCTGGGTTGTAAAGGAGGAGTGGAAGAGGAGGAAGAGGTGGAATCAAAGTCTTCTCTCTCGTTACTACTATTACTGCCGCTGCTGCTGCTTAACTTTCTCTTCTTGGCAGAGGTGGGCGGAGTGGTGCTGGTATTACCATCAGTGGCTGATCTGACCTCTTGAGCAGCAGCAGCAGCTGAGGGATTGGGGGAAGAAAAACCTGTTGGAAACATGAAAATAGCGGGGTCAACAGGCAGACGAGCATCAAAAGCCTACGTTTATATGCCTGCGTGCGTGTAGGAGAGAAGGTGGCAATAGAGGGGGAAGGGAATAAAGAGAGGAGAAACACAGAGGACGAGAAGGAAAGTGAAGGGGGGGCTCCACCCGGGGAATGGGAGGGTTTGGGAAGGAGGATAGGCTGACACCAGGAGTGAGCAGAACAAGGGGGGAGAGCGAATGAGGAGGCAGACAGGTAAACGGCCGTGCCGTCCCCCTCCCCTGCTTTTCGGTCTCTCTCCCCCCTTTCTGCAGGAGCGACTCAGTAAGTCTGTGAGGCTGCAGCTCCTCCTCCTTTTCTCCCTCTCTCTGGGAGGGGAGATGCAGTGCTTGGGGGGAAGGGGGAGGGGGGCGAACCGGAGCTTGTTATTGTCAATAGCACAGGAGGCTAAAGATGGCGCCACTTCCGGTCACGCGGCGGCGAGGGAGGCGCGGCGTCCGTCCCCGAAGTGGGGGGTGGAGCGCGGCTCTGCAGGCGCCGGGGGCGGGGGCGGGGGCGCGGGCGCGGGGGAGGCGGCGGGAAAGGGGCCGCTGAGGCGCCGGGGACGCTCGCGCTCCTGCCCTCGCGCTCGCTCTCCCTACCCCTCCCTCGCCAGCTCCCCTTCCTAGGCAGCCCTCTCCTCCCTCGGCCCACAGATAACTCCCACCCTCTCCTAAAAGGTCCCGCGGGAAGCTTCGCCCCGCAACGCCCTTACCGGAAGTGACTGGGCAGACACTTTTCATAGCGCCCAGATCCCGAAGCCCCCAGGTCTGCAGGACTTGGGGGGAGGGAGCGGGGGGGGCAGGGGAGGGGAAGGAAGGAGGGGCGGGCCTTCGAGACACCGGCGGAGCTCGGGATTGGAGCTTCCCGAATGCGAGGCGGGCAGGGAGGGGTGGTGGCGGGAGAAGGAGCGGGAAGGAGCCTGCAGGGGAGGGAAGGTGGTGACGGAGAGGGCGGGGTGAGCTAGCTGGGAAAATAAGAGGGAGGGAGGGAGTAAAAGTAAAGGAACGGAGAATAGAAACTTTGAGAGAGATAAAGGAATAAGGAGGGGTTGCGAGGCGAGAGGAGTAACTCGAAATGGAGGAAAACATAGGCATGCCATTTTGCCTGATGCTAGGGAGGATGTCATGCTGTTAAGATAGGAAAGGAAAAGAAAACGAGCTTAGATACAAAGAAGATAAATGAGTTTTCCATTCCGTTGAGCTGTACATTCTCTCTCTTTCATGTCAAGGACATCGCTGACTCAATACTGAGTTTTGATACTTTTCTCAGTAACAAAGATGCAAATCCTGTTACCTTCCTACCGGGAGCATTCTCTAAAATGGCTGGCTAGAGTTAAAAGGGTGTATTCTAAGGCCAAGAAGCAGGAAGGTAACTAACACGTCCCTCTAGCACAATTCCTAGGGCCAATCCCAGCTCCAATTCCCATCAGCCGTTAACCCGGTAATTTACAGACTAAACGAAGCCACTTTTTTTACGAAATCCTGGTTCATGTTCTTTCTCCAGACATTTTAAGACAACAATATCGGTAAAAGTCAATGTTTTCTACCAATATAGTACACAAGCCTAAATTTTAAAACATTAATCCTAAAACAAACCTTTAAATTTGGTTACATTAACAACAATAAACCATGTAAATCCCCTGTTGGGAGTTTTTATTTGACCCGAGGGTATTGGGGGAGGGGAGGTAGGCGAACCTGGCAAACAAAACTAAATCTGCCAACCTGTTGCTCTTCCTAACCGCAGAAACATTGAAGGAGCGTGTACTGAAACACTTTGTATGCCAGACACAATACCAGGTCCTGTCACTGAGAAGCAGTGGGAGAAGAGTTTCAAAATTAGTTTCTAGAACAGTACTATAACCAACGTACAAAGTGCTGTGGGAACAGGTGAAAGGCATTTGAGAGAAGTCTAGAATAGTTTGAGCTTCACAGAGGAATTGAGGTTTATGCTTGGTCTCCAAGAGTGAGTGAGTAAGTGAAGTCACTCAGTCGTGTCCGACTCTTTGCGACCCCGTGGACTGCAGCCCACCAGGCTCCTCCGTCCATGGGATTCTCCAGGCAAGAATATTGGAGTGGGTTGTCATTTCCTTCTCCAGGGTCTCAAAGAGGGAGTTGCCAAAAAGACGAGGGGAGAGGATTGAAAGGCACCCTGGGCAGTGGAAACAGGGGCAAAGCAGGGAGTTGTGAAAGGACCTGGCCTGTTTATGAAAATATGAAAAATGCAGTGAGGCTGGAAAGTAGTATGTCTGGTTGGAAGTAAGAAAGATGAGGCTCAAGGATGCCTGGCAGGTGAAGTAAAAAATTTTGGAGTCTACCCTGTAAGTCAAAGTAGACAGTATGGAGACCAAAATTGGCTTTTAAAAGCAGGGTAGTAATGGGATTGTGAGGGAATAAAAGCAGTTTGTATTGTAAAGTTTGAGATAGACAAATCAGAATCATAAGAATAAATCAGTTTTCTAATTTTGTTTACAGAGTTCCACTTTTTATTTTTTATTGTCTTAAAAAGTCCTTCATTAAAAAGCAAATCCTCCTAGAAAAGGTACCACCTTGGGCCACTATGCAGCTTTGTGCGGTTTGATGACAACAGGCTGAAAGCAAGGCTCTAATGGAACTCGGGGCCCAAGGCCACAGAGAAGAGAGATAAGAGGCCTCAAAGGGGAAAGATGGGCTCCTATTTGTTTTGAATGTGCCATGTTGTTCTTCCTGCCCAATATGAGACTTGTAAGCTCTTAAGGCCAGGGAAGCTGTTCCAAAATATTAAACCCTCCCTTATTGTGTCTCACATTTCACATGGTGCTGAGTAAATGCAGAGTAAATACTTACTGAGTTGAATCTTTCATTGAATGAGAATAAAATAACACCATGTCTTCATAAGGGAAGATTAACTGGCCAATTTTCAGGACTTAATGATAAAGGTCACTCTCATTTATGTAGTTATATTCCTTAGAAGGTTATATGGATGGGCCAACTGATAATAGCTCAAAGTGGTACTCTTTCTAGGAGGATTTGCAGTTTAACCAGGGACCTTTCAAGACCAAAAAATAAAAAAGTAGGCTATGTTCCAATTCAAGTAATTATATTCCTTAGAAGGATGTATGGAAGTACTAGCTATTTAAATAATTACAAATCTTAGTGCCATACAAAGATAAACTTTTATGCTAACATACAGGATAGCCGAGTCCTGTTAATATTCAACTATGTGGTTGTAATAATAGCTCCCAATCTGACATGCTTATCTAAGCCCTTCAGTCTTCCGTGTTACATGTTAGCTCTAAAAGCACAGAGACTTGGCTCTTGAGCTCTAGGCTCACTTTGAATGACCCAGTAGCTATAACCTACTAGTTAAGTTTTCCGTGAAATATCCTTAAGTGAGATTTAGAGGAAAATATTTGTTCTTTTTGATTAATAAAAATCTTCCTTTTGACATTTTACAATCTTAATTTATTTTGTCCAGGTCGATTCTTACATATTTAGCACATCTTGGTACGGATATGTAATTTATTTAATTTTAAAAATTTAACATTTACATTTTGTGGCACAAACCAACTGAGATATTACTATGTAATGTATGAAGACTAGAACTTTGTGTCTTTTTGGAACTTTGGACCAGTTTAAAAGGAAGGAAAACCCACGTTGCTTTGTAAAACATCTTTGACATCAAGAATCAACTAATTAGGGCTAACCAAAACATACAATCATGCGTGCATGTTCAGTCGTGTCCAACTCTTTGTGACTTCAATGGACTAAGAATACTGGAGTGGGTTGCCATTTCCTCCTCCAAGGGATCTTCCCGACCCAGGGCTCAAACCCATGTCTCCTGTGTCACCTGCATTGGCAGGTGGATTCTTTACCTCTAGCGCTACCTGGGTGTCTACCAAAATGTTTGTCAACAAATATTAGAGACATTCTCAACAGTAAAATACATTTTTCATGTTTAACTCAATGAAACCACAGTAATAAAATTGTGCAATGCAGACACCATACATTTATGGCATTATCAGATTAAACCCAATTGGGCACTGTACACATATTCCATACACAGAATCTTTCATCTTGTGAGTTCAACTCATACCTTAGAAACATTAATTAAACCTAATACCGCCAGATGAAGTATAGTTATTACTGGCCTTCTTTTAATCAAGTGAATAAATAAATCTGTAGCTATTTATGAAGGTAAATATATGCATAAAGGAAGAGATACAAATAAAGACAGGACTATCTAATGTCCATCCCTCTTTCTCTGTAGGCATCTCTCTAAAAAGGCAGAGTGTAAGCAGTTTTCCTTTTTTGATCATGGGGATTCCCCAGGATTCTTGGTTTGGGTTCTTCTCTAGACATCTCTGAGGAGGGGCTTGTCAGTGAATAGTCACTCTTTGAAGCCTTGTTATTCATGGATGGGATTTTCCTTAAAAACAGCAGATAGTGCTTGCTCAGAAACATGTTTCTGCAGCAAGCCTTGTTTAAGAATGTGTCCAGAAAAGACGACTTCTGGGGAAAAGGTGGCACATGTTCTCTATCCATTTTTCTGAAGGACCATCTTTGAAGGAGACAGATACAGATGCGTCAAACCAAGCAGTGGTGACATAGTAAAACTTTTATCATAATAACGGCTTTGTTATGCTATCAGCAACAAGGGACTGCTGGGGGATGACTGAGGAGGCCAAAGCTTAAGCAATGATGCTCCAACTATACATTGTGTATTCACCCTTTGCCCATCCTGGAATTGCTTTATAAAGCAAGGAACTTAATTACAAATGCTGAATCTATGATGTTCAGTAAAATGTAAAGAAATGACACAGATCTCATTTTTAAAAACAAGATCATTTATATGTAATATCATTTCTAAAGTTATCTCATCAACTGAAGATATACTGACTTGGGTATAGCAACCATTAGAGTATTTATCCCCTTGTTTCAGAAATTTTATGTACTGTCCTACCTGTGAACCATCTGGAAAGTAGATTTAAGGACTTACAGGGCCAGGCAGTTTCCCCTAGGGGTTTGGGAGTAGGGTACAAATCAGTCACAGACTACTTCTTCCTTTGGTGCTGCCAAGCACTTGCTTATTATGGAGTTGAGTCTTTCTACCTCCATCCTACTTTAAGGTTTAATCTTCCAATGGCATTCAGCTTTTCCTTCTCTCAAAAGCAGGGTCAATTTAGGTTTAAATCAGAGGTTCCCCAAAAACACCTATGCCCAGGTCTGAACCTAGTCCTTAGGAAGCATCACTATGAACAAAGTTAGTGGAGTTGATGGAACTCCAGCTGAGCTATTGAAAATCCTAAAAGATGATGCTGTGAAAGTGCTGTGCTCAATATGACAGCAAATTCGGAAAACTCAGCAATGGCCACAGGACTGGAAAAGGTCAGTTTTCATTCAAATCCCAAAGAAAGGCAATGCCAAAGAATGCTCAAACTACTGCACAATTACACTTATCTCACATGCTAGCAAAGTAATGCTCAAAATTCTCCAAGCTAGGCTTTAACAGTTTGTGAACCAAGAACTTCCAGATGTTCAAGCTGGATTTAGAAAAGGCAGAGGAACCAGAGAACAAATTGCCAACATCCATTGGATCATTGAAAAAGCAAGAGAATTCCAGAAAAACATCTGCTTTATTGACTATGTTAAAGCCTTTGACTGTGTGGATCACAACAAACTGTGGAAAATTCTTAAAGAGATGGGCATACCAGACCACCTGACCTGCCTCTAGAGAAATCTGTATGCAGGTCAGGAAACAACAGTTAGAACTGGACATGGAACAACAGACTGGTTCCAAATTGGGAAAGGAGTATATCGAGGCTGTATGTTATCACCCTGCTTATTTAAATTATATGCAGTGTACATCATGCGAAATGCCAGGCTGGATGAAGCACAAACTGGAATCAAGACTGCCAGGAGAAATATCAATAACCTCAGATATGCAGATGACAGCACCCTTATGGTAGAAACAGAAGAGGGACTAAAGGGCCTCTTGATGAAAGTGAAAGAGGAGAGTGAAACAGCTGGCTTAAAATTCAACATTCAAAAAATGAAGATCATGGCATCCAGTCCCATCACTTCATGGAAAATAGATGGAGTAAAAATGGAAACAGTGACAGACTTTATTTTCTTCGGCTCCAAAATCACTGCAGATGGTGACTGCAGTCATGAAAAGACGCTTGCTCCTTGGAAGAAAAGCTATGACCAACCTAGATAGCATATTAAAAAGCAGAGACATTCCTTTGCTGACAAAGGTCCATCTAGTCAAAGCTATGATTTTTCCAGTATTCATGTGGTGGCTCAGCTGGTAAAGAATCTGCCTGCAATGCAGGAGACCTGGGTTCGATCCCTGGGTTGGGAAGATCCCCTGGAGAAGGGAAAGGCTACCCAGTCCAGTACTCTGGCCTGGAGAATTCAATGGACTGTGTAGTCGATGTGGTTGCAAAGAGTCGGACACAACTGAGTGACTTTCACTTTTCATGTTTGGATGTGAGAGCTGGACCATGAAGAAAACTGAGTTTGGAAGAATTAACGCTTTTGAACTGTGGTGTTGGAGAAGACTCTTCAGAGTCCCTTGGACTGCAAGGAGATCAAACCAGTCAATCCTAAAGGAAATCAATCCTGAAATATTCATTGGAAGGACCAATGCTGAAGCTGAAGCTCCAAAACTTTGGCCACCTGATGCGAAGAACTGATTGATTGGAAAAGACCCTGAAGCTGGGAAAGATTGAAGGCAGGAGGAGAAGGGGACGACAGACAATGAGATGGTTGGTTGGCATTGCTGACTCAATGGACATGAGTTTGAGCAAGTTGCAGTCCATGGGGTCGCAAAGAGTTGGACACAGCTGAGCAACTGTACTGACTGAACCTAGTCCAGTGGAATTAAATCTCAATTATCAGTATTTTTAAGAAGTTCTCTGGGTGATTGTAAATAACTCCAGAATTGAGACCAAGGCAGTAGGTGAAGTAAGTACCCCGGTGATCTGAATGAGGCTGATAACCCTTTGTATTTCTTTTAATGCCTGAAATTTCACAACTATTTATTCATTCCTTTTGATAAAAATAGTCGCCTTCTCTAGGAATCCTTCTTTCAAATGCAAATTAACCAGAGAGACTTAGTTCCTGACCCTTTTAGGTGAATGCTTCTTAGAAACAAAGGATAATACAAAAGTCTTCAGTGCTTGGAGGTAAACAGAACTCTGTGTAGGCCCTGCAGTGTGGGTAGGAGGAGAAGTTACCATCAAGGGAGGAAAGATTTCTGAGAGTACATTTTGCTGACCTCACAGTATTTCCTGGGGCAAACCCTGCTTTGAAAGGACTGCATATTTAGCTTCAAGTCAAATTTAACAGCTGATCTCAGCTGCCAAAATCATGTTAAAAGAAAATTCATCTTTTTAAAATAAGCCAAACAAAGAGCAGACATTGGGAATGTGGGTTTGGAGCTATCCATAAATGCCCAACTTCTGAATTATCACTCACCATATGGATGTTTCTATTGCCAAGTGATCTGTTTTCCCTGATTCTATTAAATGTCCTTTATTCCCACAGATAGCATTATCTCTCTTGCCAATTCATTTGGTCATTCAACAAAAATGTATTGAGCAAACTACTCTGGGCAAGGCATGGTGCTAGATGTCAGAAGGGAATACAGAACTAATACAAAATTCCATTTGCAGTTGATTTTACAGTTTTCCAAAGCACTTTCACACACAATCTTATTTTATCCTCAGAACCACACTGTGAGATAGGTCAAGTGCCATCCGAATTTTACAGATGAGAAACAGGCTTGTGGAAGGAGGTTAAAATGACTTGCCAAAGTCACAAACATTTGAATACTGACATTTAAGTCTCTCAGTCATGTGCGACTCTTTGTGACCCCATGGAATATAGCCTGCCAGATTCCTCTGTCCATAGAATTCTCCAGGCAAGAATACTAGAGTCGTAGCCATTCTCTTCTCCAGTGCATCTTCTCAACCAGGGATCCAACTCAGGTCTCCCGTACTGCAGGTGGATTCTTTACCGTGAGCCACAAGGGAAGCCCAAAAAAGCATCAGTTCAGTTCAGTTCACTCAGTCGTGTCCGACTCTCCGCGACCCCATGAATCACAGCACGCCAGGCCTCCCTGTGCATCACCAACTCCCGGAGTTCACTCAAACTCATGTCCACAGAGTAGGTGATGCCATCCAGCCATCTCATTCTCTGTCGTACCCTTCTCCTTCTGCCCCCAATCCCTCCCAGCATCAGAGTCTTTCCCAGTGAGTCAACTCTTCGCATGAGGTGGCCAAAGTATTGGAGCTTCAGCTTTAGCATCAGTCCTTCTAATGAACACCCAGGACTGACCTCCTTTAGAATGGACTGGTTGGATCTCCTTGCAGTCCAAGGGACTCTCAAGAGTCTTCTCCAACACCACAGTTCAAAAGCATCAATTCTTCAGCGATCAGCTTTCTTCACAGTCCAACTCTCACATCCATACATGACCACGGGAAAAACCATAGCCCTGACCAGACGGACCTTTGTTGGCAAAGTCATGTCTCTGCTTTTTAATATGCTATCTAGGTTGGTCATAACTTTCCTTCCAAGGTGTAAGCGTCTTTTAATTTCATGGCTGCAATCAACATCCGCAGTGATTTTGGAGCCCAAAAAAATAAAGTCTGACACTGTTTCCACTGTTTCTCCACCTATTTGCCAAGAAGTGATGGGACCAGATGCCATGATCTTAGTTTTCTGAATGTTGAGCTTCAAGCCAACCTTTTCACTCTCCTCTTTCACTTTCTTCAAGAGCCTCTTTAGTTCTTCTTCACTTTCTGCCATAAGGGTGGTGTCATCTGCATATCTGAGGTTATTGATATTTCTCCCGGCAATCTTAATTCCAACTTGTGCTTCTTCCAGCCCAGCATTCCTCATGATGTACTCTGCATATAAGTAAATAAGCAGGGTGACAATATACAACCTTGACGTACTCCTTTTCCTATTTGGAACCAGTTTGTTGTTCCATGTCCAGTTCTAACTGTTGCTTCCTGACCTGCATACAGCTTTCTCAAGAGGCAGATCAGGTGGTCTGGGATTCCCATCTCTTTCAGAATGTTCCACAGTTTATTGTGATCCACACAGTCAAAGGCTTTGGCATAGTCAATAAAGCAGAAATAAATGTTTTTCTGGATCTCTCTTGCTTTTTCCATGATCCAGCGGATGTTGGCAATTTGATCTCTGGTTCCTCTGCCTTTTCTAAAACCTGCTTGAACATCTGGAAGTTCACGGTTCACATATTGCTGAAGCCTGGCTTGGAGAATTTTGAGAATGAATTTACTAACGTGTGAGATAAGTGCAATTGTGTGGTAGTTTGAGCATTCTTTGGCATTGTCTTTCTTTGGGATTGGAATGAAGACTGACCTTTTCCAGTCCTGTGGCCACTGCTGAGTTTTTCAAATTTGCTGGCATATTGAGCACAGCACTTTCACAGCCTCATCTTTCAGGATCTGAAATAGCTCAACTGGAATTCCATCACCTCCACTAGCTTTGTTCGTACTGATGCTTCCTAAGGCCCACTTGACTTCACATTCCAAGATGTCTGGCTCTAGGTGAGTGATCACACCATCGTGATTATCTGTGTTGTGAAGATCTTTTTTTGTACAGTTCTTCTGTGTATTCTTGCCACCTCTTCTTAATATTTTCTGCTTCTGTTAGGTCCATACCATTTCTGTCCTTTATCGAGCCCATCTTTGCATGAAATGTTCCCTTGGTATCTCTAATTTTCTTGAAGAGATCTCTTGTCTTTCCTATTCTGTTGTTTTCCTCTATTTCTTTGCAGTGATCACTGAGGAAGGCTTTCTTATCTCTCCTTGCTATTCTTTGGAACTCTGCATTCGGATGCTTATATCTTTCCTTTTCTCCTTTGCTTTTCACTTCTCTTCCTTTCACAGCTATTTGTAAGGCCTCCTCAGACAGCCATTTTGCTTTTTGCATTTCTTTTCCATGGGGATGGTCTTGATCCCTGTCTCCTGTACAATGTCATGGACCTCCGTCCAGAGTTCATCAGGCACTCTATCTATCAGATCTAGTCCCTTAAATCTATTTCTCACTTCTACTGTATAATCATAAGGGATTTGATTTAGGTCCTATCTGAATGGTCTAATGGTTGTCTCTACTTTCTTCAATTTAAGTCTGAATTTGGCAATAAGGAGTTCATGATCTGACCACAGTCAGCTCCTGGTCTTGTTTTTGCTGACTGTATAGAGCTTCTCCATCTTTGGCTGCAAATAATATAATCAATCTGATTTCGGTGTTGACCATCTGGTGATGTCCATGTGTAGAGTCTTCTCTTGTGTTGTTGGAAGAGGGTGTTTGCTATGACCAGTGCGTTCTCTTGGCAAAACTCTATTAGCCTTTGCCCTGCTTCATTCTCTACTCCAAGGCCAAATTTGCCTGTTACTCCAGGTGTTTCTTGACTTCCTACTTTTGCATTCCAGTCCCCTATAATGAAAAGGACATCTTTTTTGGGTGTTAGTTCTAAAAGGTCTTGTAGGTCTTCAAAGAACGGTTCGACTTCGGCTTCTTCAGCGTTACTGGTTGGGGCATAGGCTTGGATTACTGAAATATTGAATGGTTTGCCTTGGAAACGAACAGAGATCATTCTGTCGTTTTTGAGATTGCATCCAAGTACAGCATTTTGGACTGTTTTATTGACCATGATGGCTACTCCATTTCTTCTAAGGGATTCCTGCCCACAGTAGTAGATATAATGGTCATCTGAGTTAAATTCATCCGTTCCAGTCCATTTTAGTTCACTGATTCCTAGAATGTCTGTGCTCACTCTTGCCATCTCCTGTTTGACCACTTCCAATTTGCCTTGATTCATGGACCTAACATTCCAGGTTCCTATGCAATATTGCTCTTTACAGCATCGGACCTTGCTTCTATCACCAGTCATATCCACAACTGGGTACTGTTTTTGCTTTGGCTCCTTCCCTTCATTCTTCCTGGAGTTACTTCTCCACTGATCTCCAATAGCATACTGGGCACCTACTGACCTGGGGAGTTCCTCATTCAGTATCCTATCATTTTGCCTTTTCATACTGTTCATGGGGTTCTCAAGGCAAGTGTACTGAAGTGGTTTGCCATTCCCTTCTCCAGTGGACCACATTCTGTCAGACCTCTCCACCATGACCCGCCCGTCTTGGGTGGCCCCGCACGGCATGGCTTAGTTTCATTGAGTTAGACAAGGCTGTGGTCCATGTGATCAGATCAACTAGTTTTCTGTGATTATGATTTCAGTGTGTCTGCCCTCTGACGCCATCTCGCAATACCTACCGTCTTACTTGGGTTTCTCTTACCTTGGTTGTGGGGTATCTCTTCACGGCTGCTCCAGCAAAGCGCAGCCGCTGTACCTTACCTTGGATGAGGGGTATCTCCTCAAGGCCACCCCTTCTGATCTTGAACGTGGGGTAGCTCCTGTCACTGTCCCTTACAGTTACACAGCAGAAGTGACAAAGTCTCAAGGGATTAGATCTGATAGAGTGCCTGAAGAAATATGGAGGAGGCTTGTGACACTGTACAGGAGGCAGTGATCAAAACCATCCCCAAGAAAAAGAAATGCAAAAAGGCAAAATGGTTGTCTGAGGAGGCCTTACAAATAGCTGAGAAAAGAAGAGAAGCAAAAGGCAAAGGAGAAAAGGAAAGATATATCCATCTGAATGCAGAGTTCCAAAGAATAGCAAGGAGAGATAAGAAAGACTTCCTAAGTGATCCATGCAAAGAAATAGAGGAAAACAATAAAATGGAAAAGACTATTGATCTCTTCAAGAAAATTAGAGATACCATGGGAACATTTCACGCAAAGATGGGCACAATAAAGGACAGAACTGGTATGAACCTAACAGAAGCAGAAGATATTAAGAAGAGGTGGCAAGAATACACAGAGGAACTGTACAATAAAGATCTTCATGACCCAGAAAACCACAGTAGTGTGATCACTCACCTAGAGCCAGATATCCTGCAATGTGAAGTTAAGTGGGCCTTAGGAAGCATCACTGCAAATTAAGCTAGTGGAGGTGATGCAATTCCAGCTGAGCTATTGATAAGCAAAAGATGATGCTGTTAAAGTGCTGCGATCAATATGCCAGCAAAATTTGGAAAACTCAGCAATGGCCACAGGACTGGAAGAGGTCAGTTTTCATTTCAATCCTAAAGAAAGGCAATGCCAAAGAATGTTCAAACTACTGCACAACTGCATTCATTGAACACTCTAGCAAAGTAATGCTCAAAATTCTCCAAGCTAGGCTTCAACAGTACATGAACCAAGAACTTCCAGATGTTCAAGCTCGTTTTAGAAAAGGCAGAGGAACCAGAGATCAAATTGCCAACATCTACTGGATCAGAGAAAAAGCAAGAGAATTCCAGAAAAACATCTACTTCTGCTTTATTGACTATGTTAAAGCCTTTCGTTGCGTGGATCACAACAAACTGTGGAAAATTCTTAAAGAGATGGGGAATATCAGACCACCTGACCCGCCTTCTGAGAAATCTGTGTGAGGTCAAGAAGCAACAGTTAGAACTGGGCATGGAACAACAGACTGGTTCCAAATTAGGAAAGGAGTACATCAAGGATGTATATTATCACCCTGCTTATTTAACTTGTATGCAGAGTACATCATGTAAAATGCCAGGCTAGATGAAGCACAAACTGGAATCAAGACTTCCAGGAGAAATATCAATAACCTCAGATATGCAGATGATACCACCCTATGCCAGAAAGCGAAGAGGGACTGAAGAGTCTCTTGATGAAAGTGAAAGAGGAGAGTGAAACAGCTGGCTTAAAATTCAACATTCAAAAAATGAAGATCATGGCATCCAGTCCCATCACTTCATGGAAAATAGATGGGGCAACAATGGAAACAGTGACAGACTTCATTTTCTTGGGCTCCAAAATCACTGCAGGTGGTGACTGCAGTCATGAAATGAAAAGACGCTTGCTCATTGGAAGAAAAGCTATGACCAACCTAGACAGCATATTAACGAGCAGAGCCATTACTTTGCCGTGAAAGGTCCATCTAGTCAAAGCTATGATTTTTCCAGTAGTCACATATGGAAGTGAGAGAGTTGGACAATAAAGAAAGCTGAGCGTGGAAGAACTGATGCTTTTGAACTGTGGTGTTGGAGAAGACTCTTGAGAGTCCCTTGGACAGCAAGGGCATCAAAGTAATCACTCTAAAGGAAATCAATCCTGATTATTCATTGGAAGGACTGCTGCAGAAACTGAAGCTCCAATACTTTGGCCACCTGATGTAAAGAATTGACTCATTGGAAGAGACCCTGATGCTGGGAAAGACTGAAGGCAGGAGGAGAGGGGGATGACAGAGGATGAGATGGTTGGATGGCATCACCAACTCGATGGACAAGAGTTTGAGCAAACCCCAGGATTTGGTGATGGACACAGAAGCCTGGTGTGCTGCAGTCCACGGGGTCGCAAAGAGTGGGACATGACTGAGGGACTGAACTGGAATAGGAACACAGAGGAGAGACCTCTGCACAGCTTAGGAAGGTAGGGTGTGGTGGGATGGAGGAAGGGTTGGGCTGGGGAGTTAAGAATATCTTTCAGAGAAAGTAAATTTCAGAGGGAAGTGGGAATTAGCCAGGCAAGGGGTATGTGAATGAGCATAAAGAAGGAAAATAGGGAGCACATTGGGCTTCCCTCATGGCTCAGTTGGTAAAGAATCTGCCTGCAATGCGGGAGACCTGGGTTCGATCCCTGGGTTGGGAAGAACCCCTGGAGAAGGGAAAGGGTACCCACTTCAGTATTCTGGCCTGAAGAATTCATGGACTATATAGTCCATGGGATGGCAAAGAGTCAGACACAACTGAGCAACTTTCACTTTCACTTTAAATCCTGAAGGTGAGAGAGAATAAGGCATATGCAGGAAATTACAAGGAAACTAGTTTTCAGGGAATAGCTTTAGTCCTAACTGGAAACCCCAGAATGTTCAGGAGAGAAATCAAGGCAGCATTCTAGCCTCAAATCTGGTATAGCAATTCCTAGACTTCTTAGTACTGGGCCTTCCTTCTGTACCCTACTTGCTGTTGCAGCTGTGGCTATTGATAACAATTCTTGCTTTGAGTCACACTCATTTAGGAATTGGACTTAAAAGTTGGCCTCATCATTAGCTACAGGAGCTCAGAATCACAAAGGGCAGGATGAGGGTGTGATGAGGCATGGGAAATAAGATACTGAAAAAGAAATGAGATGATACAGATGCACATTATGATCATGATAGTGGACAATGGTACAGGAATTCAGATGAACTTGAGCAGGGTTTGGGAAATGATGGCCAGTGGACCAAACTCAGCCAGCTGCCTGTCTTTATAAAGAACGTTTTATTGGAACACAGTCATACTCATTCATCTACATATTTTCTGTGACTGCTTTTACACTAAAACAACAGAGTTCAGTAGCTGCAACAGACCATACGGCCCACAGAGCCTGAAATATTTCCTACCTAGTCCTTTACAGAAAAAAAAAAAAATTGCTGACCCTTGCTCCTAAATATGCTAAGTACTAATAAAGAGGCATATGGAGAATGTTTAGTGGTGGCACAGAGGACAAACTGATTTAAAACATGGTAAGGATTTTCTGTTCCTAGTCTGTATCACCTGTGACACATATTTCAAAGAATGGCAAGAGAATATTCTTCAGCAGAATGACTAAATGTGGTACATTCACATGAGAAAATACTACAATGTTAAAAAAAATAAATAAATTGTAGCTACATCCATAAATCACAGGAATGTTACACAAAAAGAAATAAATTACATACATACAATTTGATACTTTCTTTAAAGCTCAAAAATAAGAAAACTCACGGATATATAATGTGATAAAAATAAAATATGGAAAGGAAACAATAAACACAAAATCCATGATAGGGGATTGCTTTAGGGGAAGCAAGAGGGCGGAGAATCTAGGTAGATTCAGAAGCATTGGTAATGTTCTAGTAGGAACTTCCCAGGCTGTCTGATGGTTAAGATTTCCACAATTACTGAGCCTGGTCTGGAGTCCCCAAGCCACAACTACTGAAACCTGAGGGCCCTAGAGCCTGTGCCCTGCAACAAGAGAAGCCACTGTGGTGAGAAGCCCTTGCCCTTCAACTGGAGAGCAGCCCCAGTTCTCCACAACTAGAGAAAACCCAGACTCAGCAACAACGACCCAGCACAGCCAAAAATAAATATTTATTTAAAACAAAGTCCTGTTTTTTTTTTTTTTTAAAAAAAAGCAGTGGTAGTGTTCTAGTTCTTAAGCCGATGATGGGTTCTTGGATGTTTGTTTTATTATACTCCATAAATTACATGTCACACATATTCTTTATATATTAAAATCATATAATAAAAAGTTTTAAAAACTATAAAGACAGTGAGCGGTGATCAGTTGAACGCTAGCATAGCAGTTTAGAGAATGAATACCTGGCAGAGATGACAAACGACAACTAGGACTGATTTTTTGAATATTTATGCCTTACTTGCGGATTCCCCAAAATTACTCCAGAGCTTGAGGAATCGCCCTCCAACCTGATGGAAGAATAGACTTTCCATAGTCCACAAGATGGGGACTTGGAATTGTTATTATACAAATCTGCACTTAATTTGTCATATCAGGATGGTGCCATCTAGAAACCTACAGGTAAACTGGAAAAGGCAACAATGTGTACAAACACATGGAAGTATGAGGAAAAGCATGGCGCATTTAAGCAAACGCAAGCATGACATGCTGTGCAACTGGCATGCAATAGGATGGTAAGAGATAAAGACAATCAGGTAGGGTTCGGATCATGGTGAACTTTGTACATCATGCTCCAGGATTTGGATTCAATCCATTAGGTCATGGGTAACCCACTGAAGGGCTTTAAGCAGGGAAGAGAGTAATATGATCAGTTGTACATTTAGAGATGTCCAAGTCTCAACAATCTTTGACTACAAAAAAAGGTGACACCTTCTTCCAATCCCCAAAGGCAACTTCAGTTAATGGTTTTCTAATTAAATATCTTTTTCTATATATTTAGCTATTTACAGAGTTTTTGCTTTTTTAAAAAATAGATCATACTGTGAAAATTGTTCTGTGACTGTTTATTTCACTTAATATTATACCATGGACATTTTTCTGTGTCAGTACTCATAGAATTCACCTTACCATTTTTACGGGCAGTGTAGTACATTCAGCCCTCTGTATCTGCCAGTTCACATTAGCATATGTGGAGTTCAGACTGTATTACACCATTTTACATGAGACTTACACAGTTTTAATAAGAGACTTGAACATCTGGGGATTCCAGAGTTAGTAGGTGGGGGGAGGTGGAGGCAGATGGGGGAGTGGGGGTGAGGGAGGGAGGGGGGTGCGGAGACAGGATCGTGGAACCAATCCCCAGTGGATACCAAGGCACAACTGTTTATGGATGTACATATTCCTGTCATTTAAGAAAAAAATTCCAATTATCACACTTCATTGTTTCTTTTTCCCCTTTCCTTACTTTTGCTGGACTGACTGAATTTCCTTTTTCCTTTTTTTTTTCCAGTTATTAGAACTTTAAGGAAGTTCTATGAACTATTTCTATTCTATTGATGCTTACCTTTCAGTTTTGTTTATTTATACAAATGACACAAAAACATTTTGTAAATACAAATATAGACGAATATAGGATAAAAAGTGGAAGTGTCTGTTCACTAAGTTTCGTGTATAGCTTTCCTCAATATTTATGTCCATGAATCAAGGCAAATTGGAAGTGGTCAAACAGGAGATGGCAAGAGTGAACGTCAACATTCTAGGAATCAGCAAACTAAAATGGACTGCAATGGGTGAATTTAACTCAGATGACCATTATATCTACTACTGTGGGCAGGAATCCCTTAGAAGAAATGGAGTAGCCATCATGGTCAACAAAAGAGTCCAAAATGCTGTACTTGGATGCAATCTCAAAAACGACAGGATGATCTCTGTTCGTTTCCAAGGCAAACCATTCAATATTACAGTAATCCAAGCCTATGCCCCAACCAGTAACGCTGAAGAAGCCGAAGTTGAACCGTTCTTTGAAGACCTACAAGACCTTTTAGAACTAACACCCAAAAAAGATGTCCTTTTCATTATAGGGGACTGGAATGCAAAAGTAGGAAGTCAAGAAACACCTGGAGTAACAGGCAAATTTGGCCTTGGAGCACGGAATAAAGCAGGGCAAAGGCTAATAGAGTTTTGCCAAGAGAACGCACTGGTCATAGCAAACACCCTCTTCCAACAGCACAAGAGAAGACTCTACACGTGGACATCACCAGATGGTCAACACCGAAATCAGATTGATTATATTCTTTGCAGCCAAAGATGGAGAAGCTCTATACAGTTAGCAAAAACAAGACCGGGAGCTGACTGTGGCTCACATCATGAACTCCTTATTGCCAAATTCAGACTTAAATTGAAGAAAGTGGGGAAAACCACTAGACCATTCAAGTATGACCTAAATCAAATCCCGTATGATTATACAGTGGAAGTGAGAAATAGATTTAAGGGACTAGATCTGATAGATAGAGTGCCTGATGAACTCTGGACGGAGGTTCGTGACATTGTACAGGAGACAGGGATCAAGACCATCCCCATGGAAAAGAAATGCAAAAAAGCAAAATGGCTGTCTGAGGAGGCCTTACAAATAGCTGTGAAAGGAAGAGAAGTGAAAAGCAAAGGAGAAAAGGAAAGATATAAGCATCCGAATGCAGAGTTCCAAAGAATAGCAAGGAGTGATAAGAAAGCCTTCCTCAGCGATCACTGCAAAGAAATAGAGGAAAACAACAGAATAGGAAAGACAAGAGATCTCTTCAAGAAAATTAGAGATACCAAGGGAACATTTCATGCAAAGATGGGCTCGATAAAGGACAGAAATGGTATGGACCTAACAGAAGCAGAAAATATTAAGAAGAGGTGGCAAGAATACACAGAAGAACTGTACATAAAAGATCTTCATGACACAGATAATCACGATGGTGTGACCACTCACCTAGAGCCAGACATCTTGGAATGTGAAGTCAAGTGGGCCTTAGGAAGCATCAGTACGAACAAAGCTAGTGGAGGTGATGGAATTCCAGTTGAGCTATTTCAAATCCTGAAAGATGATGCTGTGAAAGTGCTGCACTCAATATGCCAGCAAATTTGGAAAACTCAGCAGTGGCCACAGAACTGGAAAAGGTCAGTCTTCATTCCAATCCCAAAGAAAGGCAATGCCAAAGAATGCTCAAACTACCGCACAATTGCACTCATCTCACACACTAGTAAAGCAATGCTCAAAATTCTCAGCTTCAGCAATATGTGAACTGTGAACTTCCAGATGTTCAAGCTGGTTTTAAAAAAGGCAGAGGAACCAGAGATCAAATTGCCAACATCCGCTGGATCATGGAAAAAGCAAGAGAGTTCCAGAAAAACATCTATTTCTGCTTCATTGACTATGTCAAAGCCTTTGACTGTGTGGATCACAATAAACTGTGGAAAATTCTTCAAGAGATGGGAATACCAGACCACCTGACCTGCCTCTTGAGAAACCTGTATGCAGGTCAGGAAGCAACAGTTAGAACTGGACACAGAACAGGGGACTGGTTCCAAATAGGAAAAGGAGTACGTCAAGGCTTGAGTTTGAGTGAACTCCGGGAGTTGGTGATGGACAGGGAGGCCTGGCGTGCTGTGATTCATGGGGTCGCAAAGAGTCGGACACAACTGAGCGACTGAACAGAACTGAACCGAAGGCTGTACATTGTCACCCTGCCTATTTAACATATGTAGAGTACATCATGAGGAATGCTGGGCTGGAAGAAGCACAAGCTGGAATCAAGATTGCTGGGAGAAATATCAGTAACCTCAGATATGCAGATGACACCACCCTTATGGCAGAAAGTGAAGAGGAACTAAAAAGCCTCATGATGAAAGTTTAAGAGGAGAGTGAAAAAGTTGGCTTAAAGCTCAACATTCAGAAAACTAAGATCATGGCATCTGGTCCCATCACTTCATGGGAAATGGATGGAGAAACAGTGTCAGACTTTATATTTTTGGGCTCCAAAATCAGCGGATGCTGATTGCAGCCATGAAATTAAAAGACGCTTACTCCTTGGAAGGAAAGTTATGACCAACATAGACAGCATATTAAAAAGAAGAGACATTACTTTGCCAACAAAGGTCCGTCTAGTCAAGGCTATGGTTTTTCCCGTGGTCATGTATGGATGCGAGAGTTGGACTGTGAAGAAAGCTGAGCGCAGAAGAATTAATGCTTTTGAACTGTGGTGTTGGAGAAGACTCTTGAGAGTCCCTTGGACTGCAAGGAGATCCAACCAGTCCATTCTAAAGGAGATCAGTCCTGGGTGTTCATTGGAAGGACTGATGCTAAAGCTGAAACTCCAATACTTTGGCCACCTCATGCAGAGTTGACTCACTGGAGAAGACTTTGATGCTGGGAGGAATGGGGGCAAGAGGAGAAGGGTACGACAGAGAATGAGATGGCTGGATGGCATTACCAACTTGATGGAGGTGAGTTTGAGTGAACTGCGGGAGTTGGTGATGGACAGGGAGGCCTGGCATGCTGTGATTCATGGGGTCGCAAAGAGTCAGACATGACTGAGCAACTGAATTTAGTGATATATTTATAGAAATAGAAAGCTTTAATGTTTTTTTAAAATGGTATCATTACTGTATGTATAGCTCTACAATTTGCTTTTTAAGCCTAATATACATTGGAGATTTTTCATGACGGTCTATCTAATTCTTTTTAAGGGCTGCGTACTATTTCGTAATAAAAACATACCACATTTTATGTAACCATTCCCCTATTTTGGAACACTTGGTTACTTCCAATTGTTGCTACTACAAACAATGAATATCTTGTAACGTAGACCTTTCTGTCTGTGTAGAAGTATTTCTGAGGATATATTAGAAATAGAACTGGGTCAGGCAGAAGGTATATTTAAATTTTGATAGACAGCTATATTAGCGTTTAGAATGTTGCAGATACACACCCACCATCAGAATGACCACCGATTGTGCACACCATTAGCAACACTAAATATGATCAAACTTTATTATAAAGTTTTTGTAAAAATATTTCATGAGATCATTCTCACTAAAACAACCATAGCAGAGTAAAAGCAGAAATGCCCTCTTGATCACCATCCCCTGATCCCTCTTGGGGAAACTGATTTCCACCTTGCTATTAATTTTTTTATTAAAGGTTTCATTATACTTGATCTTCTCAGGAATAACTTGGTAATTGACTCAAGCTTCCTAGACATATTCTTAACAATTATTTGGACTTAAAGTGTTACAAGTTCATTTACTCACTAGTAAATGCCTCATCTTTACTGCCTTCTGGGATGGCTTCATCATCACTTCCATTGACTGATCCAGGTGACTGTGACATCGTCTATATTTGGGAGCTAGGTTAAAGAACAGAGAATTCAGTTTTACAGCTGCCCTCTCCCATATCTCTATGGACTTATGGATTCAATGACTCTGGTTTCCCAACTAATTTTACCATATTTGTTTCCTATCTTCAAGAAAATCTTCACAATTTCGGCCTGCTAATCATACTCTTCCCTTGTGATTCCCTATGGCTATGGATCTATTCTTATTTCTCTTCTTTCATTGAAAGCTAGTTTTGGGGAGAAAAAACACATCCGTTCAGACAAACATCTTCAATTTCAATTCGTACCTCAAATTTCGATGGCCTAGTGAGAGTGGGAAGGTAAAAAATTTTTTTCCCTATGGCTTGAGCCCCTGCTGGCTTGAATGCATTGAACTAGGCTCCCCTCCAAATGTCCCCCAGTTGTCTTGAGGGCTCTCCAAAGTATGAGCTGACTTGTGATTTGATCCAGGTCTCTAAAGATTCTATTGTGACCTCATAAGGGCTACCGACCTATGGTGGTTGAGGGTCGTCCTCTGGTCGTCACTTTCCCGGAGGCAGTTTTCTAACAGATACTCTCTCACATACTTTGCCTTTAATTCTCCATCCCGCACGTTAATAAAAGCTGTAACTCTAATCTCCCTCTTCTAAAAGTTTGAGAGTAACGAACGAAAGGACAACATATAGAATAACTGAAACTTGACTAAAGATATGGTACCACTTAGGGTCTCTTGACCGAAAAAGTAGGTCCATGTCAGTTAAGTTCAGACATGAAACCCTCCCCGCGTTACCCAATCTCAAAGGAACCACTTCACTCACCGTCCTGGGGGATGTACAGGATTGGTTGTTGTTTATTGTTTTATCTACTTCGATCTCAAAACCTCAGGGCTCACAAGGTTGCGCTAAGCAGCAAGTGCCCAACCTTAACTCCTGCCTACCAAGGTTGGATTTCCGGTGGACTTATTGGGTTTCAAGGATAATTGACAACAAATCTGACCAATCCCTTCAGGGGAAACCCCTCTTGCGGCCTAGTGAGCGCCAAAAAAAGAACACCTCAAAAGATCTACTTTGTTTCCCAAAGTCTGAGTTATTCACCCTTTTATAATAATACCTATGGGACCTCGGCAGGTCAACAAAGTTGTTCTGTTTCAAGACCCGTGCACTTCCTGAGCTAACACTAAGGAGTGGGAAAGCTCTGACTGCTCAGGGTCTCCTTGCACACCATCCCAGTGGGGAGGGAGGGGCGGCGGGCTCCTCGGTGGTCTCCACTGAGCGCCGGGGTGGGAGAAATAAGATAACTGCCTCGAGGGGACCTGCCCAGGGTGGCATGGCTGACAGGTGGGGCGCAGTTTTTCCGTGGCATTTGGCTAGAGTACATCAGTTTTCTAAACTTTTCTGTCTTGCTAGGTTGCTCTGTTCCTGATCCTGTGTCTAGGGACAGCTGAATTTGGAGAGTCCTTATTTGTCTTGCTGGTTGATGTTTCACACATAACTTTTCCACTATTGTGAATGGGATACTTCTTTTTTCTGTTTCTATTTCTAATACTGCTAGAATACAATAAAGCTATTGGAATACAATAATAGAATGTTAATTGTACAATCTACCTGGGGGGTATATTGGTGTTCATTGTGAAATTCTTTAAACTTTTCTACGTGTTTAAAGGGTTTCCCAGGTGATGCTAATGATAAAGAACCCCCCTGCTGATGCAGGAGACATAAAAGACTTGGTTTCTGTCTCTGGGGTGGGAAGATCCCCTGGAGGAGGAAATGGCAACCCACTCCAGTATTCTTGCCTGGAGAATTCCATGGATAGAGGAGCTTGGTGGGCTACAGCCTAAGGGGTCACAAAAGAGTCAGATGCAGCTGAGCACGCATGCACATACCATACAATTTACACATTCAAGTTGTAAAATTCAATGATTTTAGCGAATTGCAGATATATGTAACCATCACTAGTCAGTTTCAGAACATTTTTGATACAGTTTCAGAACATTTCTGAAACATTTCTGACAATACCCTTAAGGTATTGTCCCCTCTACCTCTGCGTCCTGTGGTTGGGAAGATTCCCTGAAGAAGGAAATTGCAACCCAATCTAGTATCCTTGCCTGGAAAATCCCAGGAGGAGCCTGGCAGTCTATAGTCCCTGGGGTCGCAAAGAGTCAGACATGACTTATCGACTAAACAACAACAACCCAAAGGAGTGCCTTTTTCTAATCAGCTCACTGAAAGGAGGCACTTTTTTTGTGTACAGTTTTTCTGCTCTGAGATCATGCCTGCTATTCGTCACCTTGGCGCTCTCAGAAGCACTGACATGCAGATAACTAGATTTCTCAATCTTAACGCACCCTTATTAGACGTCTTGACTAATCAGAAGCCAGAACTAGAAGAGACCTTTTCCCCTGGTCTCTCAGAGTGAGCCACTATCATTGCCTCAGTCAAATTGACAGAAGAAAATGACTTTGTTCAGATTAGATCAAGATGGCAGCCTAAGTGCTTGTAACTTTGTCTCCATCCTCTCTTCTCCAAATCTCTTAAAACATCAGAGTAGCAAAAGGACCAAGACTGGTATAATTAAAGCAAACTGTACCATCAGCAGTTCAGAAATTGTGAAGAGCCCTTGAGGATAGAAATTGAATATGATCATAGTGATAAAAGAGAAGGAGGAGTCCAGTTCAAAACCTGCAAGGGAAAATTACTGGATTAAGTCCAGAGAAAATAAAATTTCAGAATGAATAAATGCAAAGAGGAGGGGAGGCTCTCCTGTCAATTAAAGAATTGCATTCAGGAAAGAAGGATTGGTTGGGCCCCCTTATGATCAGTCCTACACCCCCTTCCCCAACCCATTCCAAGGTTAAAGCCTAAAATTTCACACTAAAGAAAGTGAGCTATTTGCTTCCAAAAATTTGCTAGTGTGAATACAGGATCCTAGGGAAGAAAAAAAAAAGCAGAGCAGACCTTGGTGTAATCTGGACTTCCACAAAATATATGGAAAAACAAAAAGAGAGAAGCAACTTCTGACAGGAGAGAAATACACTAAAATTCTCCACTGCCAGAGTAAAACTGTTTTGGCAATTTGCGGGGAGTGAGGAGAATGGCCCTTTCTGACTCCGACAGAAGCACCTTAAAGGGGAGCCTGACAGTTCAACACACACAACCCACTTATACCAAGTCCTTCTGCTAAGGAGAGGGGACAGAGACACACAACAGCAGAGGGAACCCAGGCAACCTATCTTTGCTAATCAATTTGTCCCTTATTCACTAATATGCACAGACAACAAAGGATTACCAGAAATAGTTGGAGAAAGCCTGCAACATAAAAAGAAGAACCAAGGCTTTCGATAGAAAATAATCCAGAAAGTTCTAAAAAGGAAATTATGAATTTGCAGAGCTGGCAACTATATACATAGCATTTACATTGTATTTACAACTATTTGCATAGCACTGACATGTATTAGGTATTATCAGTAACCCAGAGATGATTTAAAGTATCATGGGAGTTGTAATAATAACTCTAAATGGTATATAACCTTTAAAAATGTGAATCACTGTATTGTACACCTGTAACATATAATGCTGTAAATCAACCATGCTTCAGTTTTTTTTAAAGTTTATTTTGTTTTGATTTTTGTTTGTTTTTTATATTCTGCACATGAGCACAAATCATACAGTATTTGTCTTTCTCCCATTTAACTTGTTTCACTTAGCATAAAAACTTCAAGACCCATCCATGTTGTTGCAATCTGGCGAGATTTCTCTTTTATGGCTGAGTATATTCCATTGCAACAATATAAATGAACAAATCAAACCAAAACAGAGACATAGACACAGAGAATAGACTAGTGGTTACCAGAGGAAGGTGGGGAGGATGAAATGGGGATCAACTGTAAGGTTATGGATGGAAACTAAATTTTTGGTGGTGAGCATGTTGTAGGGTATACAGAAGTAGAAATATACATATGAAGCTTGTTTAATATTATAAATCAACATTACCTCAATAAAAATAAATAAATACACTCCAAAATATAATAATAAAGTACAAGGAAGGATGTGCATAGGTTATATGCAAACACCATGCCATTTTATGAGAGTTGAGCATCTGAGGATTTTGGCATCCATTGGGGTCCTGGAATCAATCCTCTGTGGATCCCGAGGAGTAGTAGTAGTAGTAGTGTAGTCGCTCAGTCGTGTCCGACTCTTTGCGACCCCATGGACTGTAGCCCACCAGGCTCCTCCATCCATGGGATTCTCCAGGCAAGAATACTGGAGTGGGTTGCCATTGCCTTCTCCAGGGGATCTTCCCAACCCAGAGATCGAACCTGGGTCTTCCTCATCACAGGCAGATGCTTTACCCTCTGAGCCACCAGGGAAGCCCGTGGGTCCCGAGGGATGACTGTAAATAGAATGACTGGGAGGCTGGGTGGGGCGGCTGGGTGGGAGCACGGACCCCGCCCCTTCGCGACTCCACGTGTGAAGTCGCGGGGGGTAGGGGGAGCACCGACCTCCGCCCGGCTGCAGCTGCGAGCGCAGACTCTTCCCAGAGGCTCAGACCCCTCTGCTCCCCATGGGCAGCTGCCAGGCAGGGCACTACCTACATTTCTGCCTGGCCCACCACCCCGCTCTGGTCTGTGCCACTTTGATCCTGCTGCTTCTTGGCCTTTCTGGCCTGGGCCTTGGTGGCTTCCTCGTCACCCACAGAACTGACCTGCACAGCCCTGACATCTCCCAGGACTGGGTCTCCTTGAGATCTTTTGGCCAGCTGACCCTGTGCCCCGTGAATGGGACAGTCACAGGGAAGGGGCGTGGGTCTCATGTCATGGGCTTACTGACCACCTTGAACTTGGGAGATGGTTCAGACAGGAACAAGACCCAGACATTCCAAGCCCAGGTCCAGGGTAGTCGGATGGGACTGAAAGGGTCTTTTGCAGGAGAGCTGGTCCTCGTTACGGCCAGGATGACCACAGAAAGGACCCCAGGAACCTGCCTGTATTTTAGTACTACTCCAGAAATCCTGCCCTCCAGCCAGCCACCGATACCCTGCTCAGAGGAGGGAGCAGGAAATGCCACCCTGAGCCCTAGAATGGCTGCGGAGTGTGTCACTGTCTGGAGCAACGAAGGTCTTGTGCTCACCAAGTTGCTCACCTCGGAGGAGCTGACTCTGTGTGGCTCTCGGCTGCTGGTTTTGAGCTTCTTCCTGATTCTGTTCTTTGGCCTCTGCTGTCTCACTGCTGCGTGCTTCCATCTGCGCTGGGAGTCCCACTGGTCTAGAACCCAGCTCTGAAGGCTCTGGCCTAGTTCCCGACTCGTTCTCAGGTGTGGATCAACTTCCTGGACCTTGATTCTGAGTTGGAAGGGATGTTACAGAAAGTAGAAAGCTGGAATGTGGGAGGAAATAAAAGGCTTTTTTGCTCAAAATAAATAAATAGAATGACTGGCCCTGAGTGGGGAAGGATGAGGAGTGAAGTAATACAAGGAACAAAGCTCCAATTTGCAGATTCTAATTTTCTGATATATTCAGAACACATTGTAGGCATATTCAGAACCTTTATGAATTACTCAGGGAAGTATTACAGCAAGTGAAAGTGTTAGTCGCTGAGTCTTGTCCGACACTTTGCAACCCCATGGACTGTAGCCCACCAAGCTCCTCTGTCCATGGGATTCTCCAGGCAAGAATACTGGAGTGGGGTGCCATTCCCTTCTCCAGGGACTCTTCCCCACCCAGGGATTGAACTTGGGCCTCCTGCACTGAAGGCAGATTCTTTACTGTCTGAGCCAACACAGAAGCCCAATTACAGCAAAATGAAATAAATGAATCTGAAAAAGAGGATGATGTGAAATAGAAATAGTTGTGAGCAAAGAGTAAAAAAAAAAAAAAAAGTTAAATGGAACCGGATGAGGGTAGACAGTTGTAAGTTGTATGTTTGGTACCAGGGAGATGAAGGCAATCCAATTTTCCTTGGTATTTTAAAGTAGGGTGTGATGGTTAGGGAAAGGGTGGCAAAAATTTGAGAAACATGGAGAAGGTTTGAAATAGTTCAGAATAACTTAACAAGACATAAGTACTGGGGTTGCTGGGCAGACTTTCAGACATATTTGAAGTGACGTATTTCTCTAAGAAATCATCAGATCATGTGAGTAAGGATATAGAGAAGTTCATACCACTACTTAATAAAGTTGAGAATATATATATATATATATATATATATATATGAGATTCAGTTCAGTTCAGTTCAGTTGCTCAGTCGTGTCTGACTCTTTGCGACCCCATGAACTGCAGCACGCCAGGCCTCCCTGTCCATCACCAACTCCCAGAGTTCACTCAAACTCACCTCCATCGAGTCAGTGATGCCATCCAACCATCTTATCCTCTGTCGTCCCCTTTTCCTCCTGCCCTCAATCTTTCCCAGCATCAAGGGCTTTTCCAATGAGTCAGCTCTTCGCATCAGGTGGCCAAACTATTGCAGTTTCAGCTTCAACATCAGTCCTTCCAATGAACACCCAGGACTGATTTCCTTTAGAATGGACTGGTTGGCTCTCCTTGCAGTCCAAGGGACTCTCAAGAGTCTTCTCCAACACCACAGTTCAAAAGCATCAATTCTTCGGCACTCAGCTTTCTTTATAGTCCAACTCTCACATCCATACATGACTACTGGAAAAACCATAGCCTTGACTAGACGAACCTTTGTTGGCAAAGAAATGTATCTGGTTTTTAATATGCTGTCTAGGTTGGTCATAACTTTCCTTCCAAGGAGTAAGCGTCTTTTAATTTCATGACTGCAAACACCATCTGCAGTGATTTTGGAGCCTAGAAAAATTACGTCAGCCACTGTTTCCACTGTTTCCCCATCTATTTGCCATGAAGTGATGGGACCGGATGCCATGATCTTAGTTTTCTGAATGTTGAGCTTTAAGCCAACTTTTTCACTCTTCTCTTTCACTTTCATCAAGAGGCTCTTTAGTTCCTCTTCACTTTCTGCCATAAGGGTGGTGTCATCTGCATATCTGAGGTTATTGATATTTTTCCCAGCAATCTTGATTCCAGTTTGTGCTTCATCCAGCCAAGCATTTCTCATGATGTACTCTGCATATAAGTTAAATAAGCAGGATGACAGTACACAGCCTTGACGTACTCCTTTTCCTATTTGGAACCAGTCTGTTGTTCCATGTCCAGTTCTGACTGTTGCTTCCTGACCTGCATACAGGTTTCTCAACAGGCAGGTCAGGTGGTCTGATATTCCCATCTCTTTCAGAATTTTTCACAATATATGAGATTACCTTGTACAAATATAGAATGCATTTATTTTTGCAAATACCCATAAGAACATTTTCAGAAATGACTCATTTATTAGTCTGCAAAAATTTAGAAATCATAGGAATGACATTCTCTGATCACAATACAATAACATTAGAAATTAAAAACAGAAAAACGGCCCCTTGAATTAACACACTTTAGAATTCTTTTTTGGTTCAAGTCCCTTAGATAAGAGCTTTCTCCAGATAGAATTTATAGGCCATAAAATTCACCATTTTAAAGCAGCCAATTCAATGGTTTTAGTATATTTACAGAGTTGTGCAACCATTGTCACATTCTAATTTTAGAACATGGTCACCACCCCATAAAGACATCCTGTCCTTTTCCTCAGCTGCCTCTAAAGTGATCGGTGCTTCTGAGGAAGCTAAGGCCGTGTTGAGGTGAGGCCCTGCCTTCATCCAGCCACTAGGACTGTTTCAGGCAGCCCCGTTTCAGCCACTTCATCCTGCACAACAGTGAAGTGACAGTCCCGGAGGTTAAGATCAATGCACTCATTAAAGCAGCCGGTGTAAATGTTGAACCTTTCTGCCCAGGCTTGTTTGCAGAGGCTTTGGCCAATGTCAATATCTGAAGCCTCATCTGTAATGTGGGGGCTGGTGGACCTGCCATAGCAGGAGGTCTTGTCCCATCCCCCACTGTTGCCCCAGCTGAGGAGAAAAAAGTAGAAGCAAAGAAAGAAGAATCTGAAGAGTCTGTTCATGACACGGACTTTGGCTTTTTTGACTAAACCTTTTTGGTAACATGTTTAATAAAAAACTGAGCTCTTTGCTGCAGGAAAAAAAAAGACTCCTGTATGCATTAGCTGACACATCCTATTCCCACCATTCCCCATACCCTGGCAACCACTGATCTACTTTCTGTCTCTATGTATTTGCCTATTCTGGACATTTCATATAATGGACCTATATAATATGTGGCTTTTGTGATTGGCTTCTCTTACTTAGCCTAATATTTTCAAAGCTCATCCATGCAGTAACATGTCTCAGAGTTCTTCCTTTTTATGGCTGAATCATATTCCGTTGTATGGGTAAGTCAGACTTGTTTATTTCATCAGCTGAAGGATATTTGGGTTGTTTCTACTTTTTAACTATTATGAATAATGTTGCTATGAACTTTCATGTACAGGCTTTTGTGTGGGGCTATGTTTTCATTTCTTGGGTAGATGCCTAGGAGTAGAATTGCTGGACCATTTGGTAACTCCATCGTTAACATTGGGCTTTCATGGTGGCTCAGATGGTAAAGAATCTGCCTTAAGTGCAGGAGACCCAGGTTTGATCCCTGGGTGGGGAAGATCCCCTGGAGAAGGGAATGGCAACGCACTCCAGTGTTCTTCCTTGGAGAATGCCATGGACAGAGGAGCCTGGCAGGCTACAGTCCATGGGGTCATAAAGAGTTGGACATGACTGAGCGACTAACACTTTAACTAATTAACATTACGTGGAACAGCTAAATTGCTTTCCAAAGTTGTACTATTTTGTCTTCCCACAGTGATGTGTGAGGGTTCCATTGTCTCCATATCCTTGCCAACACATGATATTTTTTGTATTTTTAATTATAGCCATTCTGATAGGGTATTTTCTAAACATTTAACAAACTCTTTTAGTATAGTTTCAGATTGACAGAAAAGACATAAGAATATTACAGAGAGCACATATATACCCTGTATCCAGTTTTTTCTATTGTTGATATTACTATGGTTCATTTATCACAACTAATTAACCGATGTTGTTGTTTTTCACTTGCTCAGTTGTGTCTGACACTTCGCGACCCCATGGACGGCAGCACACCAGGCTTCACTGTCCATCACCATCTCCCGGAGTTTGCTCAAACTCATGTCTATTGAGTCGGTGATGCCATCCAATAATGAGCCAATATTGATACACTATTATTAACTATATGTCCATATTTTCTTCAGATTTCCTTAGTTTTGACCAAAATGCCCCCTTTTCTCTTTCAGGACCCCACCCAAAATCCACATTATCTTTAGTGATCATATCACTTATGGCTGTTCTTGGCTGTGACAATTTCTTAGACCTTCCTTGTTTTTGACGACCTTGACAGTTCTAAGGAGTCTGGTCAGATATTTTGTAGAATATCCTTCAGTTTGTGTTTGTCTAATGCATTTTCCATAATTATACATCACAACAAGGGTACATGTTCTCAACATGACTTATCATTGATGAGCGAACCTTGAGTGCCTGGCTGAGGCAGTGTTTGGCTTGTTTCTCTATTGCAACACTCCTCTTTTTCTCTTTTTCCAAACTCCACTCTTTATAAGGAAGTTATTATGCACATCCTACACTTAAGGAGTGGGCAGTTATGCTCCCCTGGCTTGAGAAAGCATCTACATAAATTATTTGGAATTCTTCTATACAGGAGATTTACCTACTCTCCTTTTATTTATTTATTCGATCATTTGTTAATATCAGTATGGATTTGTTAATATTTATTCTATACTTTGAATTATAATCCAATGATATTTAATTTTGTTATTCAAATTGTTTCAAATTTGGCCATTGAAAGCTCTTTCAGTTGGCTCCTGTATCCCTTTGACATACGTCTATAATTGCATGGGTTTTTTGTTTATCTGCTTATTCAGTTTTATATAATTAAAAAAAATTTATGGTGCTCCTGGCTCATTTTATATGTTCCCTGCCCCAGTCCTAGAGTCAGCCATTCTCCATGGAGCCCTGGCTCCTTCTATTGGAGGACGGAGAAAATTTGGTGCTATCTACTAATTTAAATATCCACTTAGGCCTCAACTTTACTCTTCTACCAGGTATGTAGCTCAAAGAAATATTGGCATTTGTTTGAAAGGGATATATGCAGGCAATTTTTGTGTGTAAGCATTTAAAATGTGGTATTCTGTGTATGAGCAATTCACTTAAATATTTATTGCATGCTGATTATGAGTTTAGCACCAATCTAGGCCTTGGTAATATAGCAGGGATTCTTGGAGTTTACCATTTAGTGGGGGAAACAATCAACAAAAAGATAGATAAGTAATATCAGGCAGTCCTGTCAGTCAGGGTACTGGGAGAAAAGAGAGGTACATTTAAAATGAAGGATTGATAAGGGTTTAATCATTAAAATCTACTGCAGGGCACAGAGTAGGGTGGAAAGGGGGAAAGTGGATACAGATAGGCAAAGCAAGAATATTCAGGGAAGGAGTGATAATACTATGGGGAAAGGTAAAGATGAGTAAAAGAGAAAGTGTAAAATGGGGCGCTTTTTAAGATAGTGTTAGGATGAGGTGGCCTTTGAATAATGGCATGAGTGAAGGGAGGGAGAGAGACAAGTAGATATCTAAGAGAAGTCATTCTAGGCAGAGGGGGAATGCGGCAAGACCCTGAAGTGTTATTCACACAATGAAATATTATACATCAATCAAAATGAAGGAACTATAGTAATATTCAAAGATACACAGATGAATCTTAGAAAAGTAAATATTAAGGAGGAAAAATTAGGTTTTGAAAGAGTACATACAGCATACAACTTAATAACCTTTCTATAAAGTTAAAATAAATTATAATAAATAATATACTTTAAGAGGGGCTTCCTTGGAGGACCAATGGTTAAGTTTGTGCACTTCCAAAACAGAGGGCACAGGTTCAATCCCTGGTGGGGGAACTAAGATTCCACATGCTGTACCATGCCACCAAAAAGTTTATATATATATATGAAAGAAAGGCTTATATGCACATATGTATGCATACACACATACATATATAACATATATGTATGTTATATATATATGTATCGTATATGTATATATCTATATATGTGTGTGAATATATGTGTGGGCTTCCCTGACTCAGTGATAAAGAATACTCCTGCAATGCAGAAGATGCAGGTTCGATCCCTGGGTAGGGAAGATCTCCTGGAGAAGGGAATGGCATCCCACTCCAGTATTCTTGTTTGGAGAATCCCATGGACAGGGGAGCCTGGCAGGCTACAGTCCATGGGGTAGCAAAGAGTCAGACAGAACTTAGCTACTAAATAACAACAACATGTATGTATAAAGTAAAACTGTATTAAACAGAGCACCACAAAATGATGAACACAAGATTCAGGATTATGATCCTTTGCCAGGGGCTGAGGGGAGGCAGACGAATGAGATTGGGGGCCATATAGTTAGATTTAGTTATTAAGTTCATGGATGCTTGTTACACTATTAAAAACAACTAACTAAAAGTGAATATGCTTGGATTAATAAGATAATGTGCCATCAATCAAAGATTCAGGTCAGTTCAGTTCAGTCGTTCAGTCGTGTCTGACTCTCCGCGACCCCATGAATCACAGCATGCCAGGCCTCCCTGTCCATCACCAAGTCCCGGAGTTCACTCAAACTCATGTCCACAGAGTCGGTGATGCCATCCAGCCATCTCATTCTCTGTTGTCCCCTTCTCCTCCCACTCCCAATCTTTCCCAGCATCAGAGTCTTTTCCAGTGAGTCAACTCGTCACATGAGGTGGCCAAAGTATTGCAGTTTCAGCTTTAGCCTCAGTCCTTCCAATGAACACCCAGGATTGATCTCCTTTAGAATGGACTGGTTGGATCTCCCTGCAGTCCAAGGGACTCTCAAGAGTCTTCTCCAACACCACAGTTCAAAAGCAACAATTCTTCGGCGATCAGCTTTCTTCACAGTCCAACTCTCACATCCATACATGACCATGGGAAAAACCATAGCCTTGACTAGACGGACCTTTGTTGGCAAAGTAATGTCTCTGCTTTTTAATATACTATCAAGGTTGGTCATAACTTTCCTTCCAAGGATCATGGAGAAAGCAAGAGAGTTCCAGAAAAACATCTATTTCTGCTTCATTGACTATGCCAAAGCCTTTGACTGTGTGGATCACAATAAACTGTGGAACATTCTGAAAGAGACGGGAATCCCAGACCACCTGACCTGCCTCTTGAGAAACCTGTATGCAGGTCAGGAAGCAACAGTCAGAACTGTACATGGAATAACAGACTGGTTCCAAATAGGAAAAGGAATATGTCAAGGCTATATATTGTCACCTTGCTTATTTAACTTATATGCAGAGTACATCATGAGGAACGCTGGGCTGGAAGAAGCACAAGCTGGAATCAAGATTGCTGGGAGAAATATCAATAATCTCAGATATGCAGATGACACCACCCTTATGGCAGAAAGTGAAGAGAAACTCAAAAGCCTCTTGATGAAAGTGAAAGAGGAGAGTGAAAAGGTTGGCTTGAAGCTCAACATTCAGAAAACAAAGATGATGGCATCTGGTCCCATCATTTCATGGGAAATAGATGGAAAAACAGTGGAAACAGTGTCAGACTTTATTTTTTTGGGGCTCCAAAATCACTGCAGATGCTGATTGCAGCCATGAAATCAAAGATTATGATTAATTTAAATCTATTCATCCAAGGCCCAATGGAAAAAAAATAAGACTCTGAGAAGCAAGGGACCATACTTGGCATACTTGTGAAGTAGCAAAAAAGCCAGTGTGGCTGGAGCAGAGGGAGGGCAAGGGAGAGTAATAGTAGATGGACGGATGGAGGGGGCTGGACCGTGTAGGACCTTCAGGGCAGAAGGAGGACCTTGGATCTTATTATAATTGAGATGGGAAGCCACTGGAGCTTTTGAGCAAGGGAGTCAGAGGATCTGACTTATGTTTTAAAAGGTTCATCCTACCTACTGTGTAAAAAATATATTGTAAGGGGACAGGCATAAGAAATGAAAGCGAGCTGGCTCTTCGCTGGGTTGCCATGTGTCTCCTTTTTTTCTTTTTCTCCCCCCACCCCCCCGCTCCGCCTTCTCTGCCTCTTCTCATCCTTTCTCACTCTCCGGCTTTGCGGTGTGACGAGGCCGAATCCTCTCCGCACCCAGCCCTCTCGCCTTTCTTCTTCTTCCTCTGCCCGCGCCGTTGTTCATTTCTCTCCCTCGGCCGCCGCCGCCGCTGCTGCACAGCTGGTGTCGGTGCCGCGCCTTTCCCTCCACGTCGTCCCCGCAGCCTGTGGCCCAGGCCGCCTTGGGTATTTCTGCTCAAGGTAACCACATCCCTCTTTAAAAATTCCTCCGAAAAAGAGAAGACGCTTTATGCGACTCTTTGGGTCGTTGTCTCACGGCGACTTTCTGACCAAGTATACAACTACCCAGAGGGCCTAGGAGAAGTGCTGTATAGAGAACAGTTCGACTTCAACGCGGAGCCACCTTGGGAACCTAGCTGATGATAGGGGGGTTCCATCTCCTAACTTGTCCATGACCCAGACGTAAGGCTTGGTGGCCCGTCTCTTGTTTTTCCTGGTTTATGACTTTCGACTTTGTGGAATACGGCTGAGATGAAAGGATTTATTGACGATGCAAACTACTCCGTTGGCCTGTTGGATGAAGGAACAAACCTTGGAAATGTTATTGATAACTATGTTTATGAACATACCCTGACAGGGAAAAATGCATTTTTTGTGGGAGATCTTGGAAAGATTGTGAAGAAGCACAGTCAATGGCAGAACATAGTGGCTGAGATAAAGCCATTCTATACGGTGAAGTGCAACTCCACTCCAGCTGTGCTTGAGATTTTGGCAGCTCTTGGAACTGGATTTGCTTATTCTAATAAAACTGAAATGGCGTTAGTGCAAGAATTGGGTGTATCTCCAGAAAACATCATTTACATAAGTCCTTGCAAGCAAGTGTCTCAGATCAAGTATGCAGCAAAAGTTGGAGTTAATGTGTGACAATGAAGTTGAATTGAAGAAAATTGCACGTAACCACCCAAATGCCAAATTCTTACTACATATTGCAACAGAAGATAGTATTGGAGGTGAAGAGGGTAACATGAAGTTTGGCACTATCCTGAAGAACTGTAGGCATCTTTTGGAATGTGCTAAGGAACTTGATGTCCAAATTATTGGAGTTAAATTTCATGTTTCAAGTGCTTGCAAAGAATCTCAAGTATATGTACATGCTCTTTCTGATGCTCAATGTGTGTTTGACATGGCTGGAGAATTTGGCTTCACAATGAACATGTTAGACATTGGTGGGGGCTTCACAGGAACTGAATTTCAATTGGAAGAGGTTAATCATGTTATCAGCCCTTTGTTGGATGTCTACTTTCCTGAAGGATCTGGCATCAAGATAATTTCTGAACCTGGAAGCTACTTTGTGTCTTCTGCATTTACACTTGCAGTTAATATCATTGCAAAGAAAGTTGTTGAAAATGATAAGTTTTCCTCTGGAGTAGGAAAGACCGGAAGTGATGAACCAGCCTTCGTGTATTATATGAATGATGGTGTTTATGGTTCTTTTGCAAGTAAACTGTCTGAGGACTTAAATACCATTCCAGAGGTTCACAAGAAATACAAGGCAGATGAGCCTCTGTTTACAAGCAGCCTTTGGGGTCCATCCTGTGATGAGCTTGATCAAATTGTGGAAAACTGTCTTCTTCCTGAGCTGAATGTGGGAGATTGGGCTTATCTTTGATAACATGGGAGCAGAGTCTGTCCATGAACCATCCGCTTTCAATGATTTTCAGAGGCCAGCTATTTATTACATGATGTCCTATAGTGATTGGTATGAGATGCAAGATGCTGGAATTACTTCAGACACAATGATGAAGAACTTCTTTGTGCCTTCTTGCATTCAGCTGAGCCAAGAAGACAACTTTTCCACTGAAGCTTAAGCAGGCATTAACGCTTCTGTAGATCTGAAGTTGCAGGTTAACAAGCTTGTCTGGTCTACATTCCAGTGTGGAAAAAATTTGAACAATCTTATTCTGTTAATTCTCTTGGAAACAAAAACTACTAGTAATAGCTATTTGGGACCAGACAAAATCAGCTCTGTAATTCACTGGGGGTAAGTGGGAGATTAAGATAATGTATCCAGATTTAAACCTACCAGTTTGCCCTACCCCTTAAGCATTTAAAATAAAAGATGCAACAAAATGGATGACTTAGTGGAGATGGAAGCCCATTAATTTGGTTCCCCATTAAACCGTTTACATAGAAGTACACAGTTTTTATACTAAGGATTCATGTTAAAAATTCTTGTAAAGTTAATGTCTTTCACCCAGATATATCAAATGTCAGTGGAAGACCAGTGTGATTTCATTAGATACGTTTAGTGTATTTAGAATGTGTAAATTTGTGCTTTGAACTGTAGTTTAATAAATGTAAAATGGCATCATAGTATTTGTTGTGTTGACCTAATGTAACCCTTGTATGATTGCAATAAAATTTTGTGTAGATTTTACTGTTTTTTCAGGCTAAAATTTTGGGAAAGGGGCTAGCTAGCAAAGGTAGTTTTGAAATAGATGTGTATCTGGGCTGTTTCGAAGGTTATTTTCCTTTATAGCCCATTTAAGTTTAGTTTGGCTTAGTACATTTTTCAGTTATTTAATTAGTAATTTAAGTAAAATGTTTGGTAAATCATTGTGAAGTTCAGATTCATTATGGAGAGTTGATGTGCAGTAAGCATGATGTTTAACAATTTTAACACCAAAAATGTTAATCCTGCATAAACCAATTGTAATAATTAATAGGTGTTTCTGTATAGATAGAATGCATAGAGTACCTTAGTAAATCTTTGAATCACAAATCTCTTGGCTGAAATGGAGGATTCTATTAAATACTTGGAATAAACTTTGGGGAGGGAAATGCAGAAAACTCTGTTGCGTACTAAATCTTAAAGAAGGGCTACATCTATATCCAGAAACCTGATGCTCCTTTGCACGGAATATTATTTAAATTCAGAGTTGTGAGGGGGATGGGGTGAAGCACACCTATTTTCAATTTCTTGATTGCAGTGATTTCAAACTTAGGGTTTGTTTTGTTGTCCACTTAGTTTCCTGTTATTTCCCATTTGTTCAGCAGCTTAGTGTAATTAGTTTTCATTCTTTTCATACTAAAATTTTATGGTGATTGGGGAAGTGAGTGAGAGTCACTAACCTGACAGTTGTTGCCAGGAATTTGTGTTGTTCATGGCTAGGATATTAGTAATCCTAGATCTCAGAATCACAATAGTAATAAAGTAAACAACAGGGGTCATTTTTTCCTAACTTATTCTATGTTCAGATGTGGAATTTCTGTCTCCCAAGAGGAAATGTGACTTCACTTTGGTGCCAATGGACAGAAAATTCTGCGTGTGCTACATAGGAGAAGTTCGGAATGCACTTAATAGCTAGTTTTTACACCTTGATTTCAAGGTGAAAAGAAATTGATCATGAATCTAATAAATTTCAATCTCTTAAACCAGTAGGTGCTTAATATTTTTGATTTGATTAATTCCCATTCGAATTTTATGGGTTCTATTAATTGAAAAAGGACTGCAGTCCGTTGTCATCCAATTACCCTTGGAATTTTCCAAGGTATAATGTGGGGTTTTATGCAAAATTCCAAGCTACCATGCAACTTTTTTTAACTGTAATGAGGAGGAGGAATTGTTCCTAACCTTCTTTACATGTTGTGCTTTTTGGTTCAGAAATGCCAAATCTTTTAAGAGATGGTACAACTTTGAGTCCTTGGCTTCACTATGCAACTTTGAGCTTCATGGCATGTCAGTTTTGCCGTATCTAAAGGAGAGCTATTCTGTGTATAACAGCTCAGAGTTGCAAGCACCACATGTGAATGATATGGCAACTTTAAAAAATGTTTGTGTTGTATTTGAAGACTGTTTGCCATAAATCTAAAGTTTGATCTTAATGTATTTCAATTTGGTATGCTAAAAAAATTAATGAATTAATGTAACAATCTTTTTTTTTTAAAAAATCAATATTGTAAGTTCAGAATTTAACTGAAAATATAAAACCCAAATGATTTCTATATAGTAAATTGAACTATAAAGGTAACTTGTGTGTGATTCTGAATACACAGATAAAATGTTTTAAATTCCTCCAAAAAAAAAAAAAGAAATGAAAGCGAAAAGGCAAAACAAGTAAGAGACAAGTTTGATAGTCAAGGTGACAGACGATAGTGATTTTCACTAAAGTCATAATGTTGGAGGTATGTGAGAAGTGATCAGATTTTGGATATATTTTGAAAGTAAAAATATTTGATAGAGATAGTCTTTAGTGATGGATTAAGTGAAGGATATCTGAGAAAGAGAGGGCTTCATGGATATTTCACACAAGAAAATATGTGGATAGAACTCCCATTTATTGAGATGAAGATGACTGTATGTTGGACAAGGGGCTGAAATTAAGAATTCTATTTTGGATATGAATTGTTTTCCAATGTCTGTTATTCAAGTGGAGATATTAACTTCAGATAGTCTGAAGTGTAGAGGAAATTTCCAGATTGGAGATTTAAAATTGGACATCCACGGTATATAGATGGTATTTAAAGCTATGAAACTGGCTTTTAGTGTAACCAAGGGAAAAAACACAGACAGGAGAGTCACAGACTGAGTCCTGGAGCAATCCAACAAGAAGAGGCTGAATAGAGGAGGAGAATTAACACCCAAAAGATGTCCTTTTCATTATAGGGACTGGAATGCAAAAGTAGGAAATCAAGAAACACCTGGAGTAACTGGCAAATTTGGCCTTGGAGCACGGAATGAAGCAGGGCAAAGGCTAATAGAGTTCTGCCAAGAGAATGCACTGGTCATAGCAAACACCCTCTTCCAACAACACAAGAGAAGACTCTACACATGGACATCACCAGATGGTCAATAATGGAAATCAGATTGATTATATTCTTTGCAGCCAAAGATTGAGAAGCTCTATACAGTCAGCAAAAACAAGACCAAGAGCTAACTGTGGCTCAGATCATGAACTCCTTATTGCCAAATTCAGACTGAAATTGAAGAAGGTAAGGTAAACCACTAGACCATTCAGATATGACCTAAATCAAATTCCTAATGATTATACAGTGGAAGTGAGAAATAGATTTAAGGGACTAGATCTGATAGAGTGCCTGAAGAACTGTGGACGGAGGTTCGTGACATTGTACAGGAGACAGAGAGCAAGACCATCCCCATGGAAAAGAAATGCAAAAAAGCAAAATGGCTGTCTGAGGAGGCCTTACAAATAGCTATGAAAAGAAGAGAAGCGAATTGGAAGGACTGATGCTAAAGCTGAAACTGCAATACTCTGGCCACCTCATGCGACGAGCTGACTCACTGGAAAAGACTCTGATGCTGGGAAAGGTTGGGAGCGGGAGGAGAAGGGGACGACCGAGAATGAGATGGCTGGATGGCATCACCGACTCTGTGGACATGAGTGAGTGAACTCCGGGAGTTGGTGATGGACACGGAGGCCTGGCATGCTGTGATTCATGGGGTCGCGGAGAGTCGGACACGACTGAGCAACTGAACTGAACTGAACCCATTTGAATGCAAAGTTCCAAAGAATAACAAGGAGAGATAAGAAAGCCTTCCTCAGCGATCAATGCAAAGAAATAGAGGAAAACAATAGAATGGGAAAGACTAGAGATATCTTCAAGAAAATTAGAGATACCAAGGGAACACTTCATGCAAAGATGGACAAAATAAAGGACAGAAATGATATGGACCTAACAGAAGCAGAAGATATTAAGAAGAGGTGGCAAGAATACACAGAACTATATAAAAAAGATCTTCACGACCCAGATAATCACGATGGTGTGATCACTCACCTAGAGCCAGACATCCTGGAATGTGAAGTCAAGTGGGCCTTAGGAAGCATCACTACGAACAAAGCTAGTGGAGGTGATGAAATTCCCTTGAGCTATTTCAAATCCTAAAAGATGATGCTGTGAAAGTGCTGCACTCAGTATGCTAGCAAATTTGGAAAACTCAGCAGTGGCCACAGGACTGGAAAAGTCAGTTTTCATTCCAGTCCCTAAAAAAGGCAATGCCAAAGAATGCTCAAACTACTGCACAACTTCACCCATCTCACACGCTAGTAAAGTCATGCTCAAAATTCTCCAAGCAAGGCTTGAGCAATATGTGTACTGTGTACTTCCAGATGTTCAAGCTGGTTTTAGAAAAGGCAGAGGAACCAGAGATCAAATTGCCAACATCTGCTGGATCATCAAAAAAGCAAGAGAGTTCCAGAAAAACATCTATTTCTGCTTTATTGACTATGCCAAAGCCTTTGATTGTGTGGATCACAATAAACTGTGGAAAGTTCTTCAAGAGATGGGAATACCAGACCACTTGACCTGCCTCTTGAGAGAACTATATGCTGGTCAGGAAGCAACAGTTAGAACTGGACATGGAACAACAGACTGGCTCCAAATAGGAAAAGGAGTACGTCAAGGCTATATATTGTCACCCTGCTTATTTAACTTATATGCAGAGTACATCATGAGAAACGCTGGGCTGGATGAAGCACAAGCTGGAATCAAGATTGCATGGAGAAATATCAATAACCTCAGATATGCAGATGATACCACCCTTATGGCATTAAGTGAAGAAGAACTAAAGAGCCTCTTGATGAAAGTGAAAGAGGAGAGTGAAAAAGTTGGATTAAAGCTCCACATTCAGAAAACAAAGATCATGGTATCCGGTCCCATCATTTCATGGCAAACAGATGGAGAAACAGTGGAAACAGTGTCAGACTTTATTTTTGGGGACTCCAAAATCACTGCAGATAGTGACTGCAGCCATGAAATAAAAAGACTTACTCCTTGGAAGAAAGGTTATGACCAACCTGCTGCTGCTAAGTCGCTTCAGTCATGTCCGACTCTGTGTGACCCCATAGACGGGAGCCCACCAGGCTCCCCCGTCCCTGGGATTCTCCAGGCAAGAACACTGGAGTGGGTTGCCATTTCCTTCTCCAATGCATGAAAGTGAAAAGTGAAAGTGAAGTCGCTCAGTCGTGTCTGACTCTTAGCGACCCCATGGACTGTAGCCCACCAGGCTCCTCTGTCCATGGGATTTTCCAGGCAAGAGTACTGGAGTGGGGTGCCGTTGCCTTCTCCGATGACCAACCTAGACAGCATATTAAAAACCAGAGACATTACTTTGCCAACAAAGTCAAGGCTATGGTTTTTCCAGTAGTCATGTATGGATGTGAGAGTTGGACTATAAAGAAAGCTGAGCGCAGAAGAATTGATGCTTTTGAACTGTGGTGTTGGTGAAGACTCTTAAGAGTACCTTGGACTGGAAGGAGATCCAACCAGTCCATTCTAAAGGAAATCAGTCCTGAATGTTCATTGGAAGGACTGATGGTGAAGCTGAAACTCCAATACTTTGACCACCTGATGCGAAGAGTTGACTCATTTGAAAAGACCCTGATGCTGGGAAGGATTGAGGGCAGGAGGAGAAGGGGATGGCAGAGGATGAGATGGTTGGATGGCATCACCAACTCAATGGACATGAGTTTGGGTAACCTCTGGGAGTTGGTGATGGACAGGGAGGCCTGGTGTGCTGCAGTCCATGGGGTCGCAAAGAGTCTGACAGGACTGAGTGACTGAACTGAGCCATTGTGGGATAAATAGAATCAGGAGAGGGTTTGTTAAGGAAGCTAAGGTACCAAACTGTTTCAAAAAGGAGATCATAGTCAACTCAAATACTACTGAGAGTTTGGGCAAAATCAGAATTGAGAATGATTTGTGGTTTTGGCAAGATAGAGGTCATTGGTAACCTTGATTAATGAGAGCTGTTTCAGTGGCATAGTGGTGACAAAAGCCTTACTGGAGCAGGCTCAAGAACGAATAGGAGGAGATGAATTAGAGATGGTGAGTAGAGGTAACTAAAGATTGTTGCTATAATGGGGAACAGTGAAATTTCATGGTAGCCAGAGTGGTATTTCATTTGATCATTCAATGAGTATTTATTGAATGTCTACCATGTGCCAAGAACTTGGATATAACAGTGAACAAAAAAATAGACAAATCCTTGTCTTTGTGGAGCTTACAATTTAGCAGAGAAGCATAATAAATAATAACAAATTTTATAGTATGTTAGAAGGTGAGACATGCTATAGAAAAATTGATCTAAGGAAAGGGATGAGGGGGTGAGTAGATGACATTTTTAAATGGAAAGATTAGGGAAATACTTTACTGAGAAAATAGCATTTGAGCCAAGGTCTGAAGGAGATGAGGATTATACGGCAATCTGAGGTAAAATTTTCCAGGTAGACCAGATGGCTCAGCAGTAAAGAATCTGCCTTCCATGCAGGGGGCACAGGAGATGTGGCTTTGATCCCTGGGTTGGGATAATCCCCTGGAGGAGGAAATAAGGAACTGGGAGGGCTATAGTTCATAGGGTTGCATAGAGTCAGACATGACAGAGCATGCACGCAGACACAGACAGCTTCCAGGTAGAAGGACCAACCAGTGAGAAGACCTAACATGTGAGCAACCAGTGCAGAAACCCTAAGATGTGGTGTGTTAGAAAATAGCATGGTGGTCAGTGTAATTGGGGAAGATTAAGGAGTCACACAGAGTCGGACACGACTGAAGCGACTTAGTACACAGCACAAACTAGTAACACCTTGATGAAATTCCTAATTTCTTAAACTTCTAAAATTAGTTCCTGGCTGTCCAGTGGTTAAGACTCTGAACTTCTAAGGCAGGGGGTGCGGGTTCCACCAATGGTTCAGGAACAGCTGCGTGGCAGCTAAAACGTAAAATTAAAAAAAGAAATTAAGAAGTTCAAGAAATTAGGAATTTCATCACGGTGTTACTAGTTTGTGCTGTGTACTAAGTCGCTTCAGTTATGTCCGACTCTGTGTGATCCCTTGGACTGTAGCCCGCCAGGCTTCTCTGTCCATGGGATTCTCCAGGCAAGTATACTGGAGTGGTTCGTCATGCCCTCCTCTAGGGGATCTTCCCGACCCATGGTTGGAACTGATGTCTCTTATGTCTAATCTGCATCAGCAGGCGGGTTCTTTATCACTAACACCACCTGGGAAGTTTTTAGTTTGGGAGTTCATCAAGTTAAAATTTATTTACTAGTGGAATACATTGTTATCACTATGGTGTTACCATGTTTAGATTGGATGCAAAATATGTTTTCTCCCACCTCAAACTGCTTAATAATAACTGTTTATGGCTGTTACAATGTATTAGCTATTCCATGGCAGGCTTCAAGGACGATGTGAGAGTTGCCAGTAATATTCTCCTGCTCTGTATGAAGTCTTAGCAGTATAGCACTAACCACAGCTGGGGGTCTGGGCTTCAGTTCTGTCTGTCCTTAAACAATATTTTCAATGTTAGGGAGTCGACTAATGCCGGGAAAGCGGATTAATGCTAAAGACATTTACAAGAAACTGATGTATAAACCGAATGACAATTTATTAATTTACAGTTGTTCATGCGGACATGATTTGAAAACAGAGTTCCTTCAGGGCAGAGCTTCATGGGAAGCTAAATTATAATCAGAAGATTGTTGCTACCATAGAATCAAGGCAAGGTGAGTTGTTAGTTGTACAATTCAAACACATAATGCTGTTTGCTGTGATTGCTCCAAGCGTCCATCTCCCTAGCAGAGTATTTGCTCCTGGAAGAGGCTGCTATATTTGTTTTACAGATCAATGCACCCTACCCCACCGCCTGGGTAGTACTTATTCAGGTTTTGTATTTTTCTATGCTTTCTCTTGGAGAAGAAAATGGCAACCCACTCCGGTATTCTTGCTTGAAGAATTCCATGGAAGAGAAGCCCGGAGGGCTACAGTCCATGGGGTCGCAGAGTTGACACGGCTGAGCGGCTAATGCACGCATGCTTTCTCTGCTGATCAAAACCCTTGATTTACTCTCCTTTTTAAAATTACAGGTAAAACGTGTTTATCTGTTATCTCTTCAATCAGATAAGTCTAGTATTGATCGCCTAGAGGCCATTCTACCATTCAAGGGAGGTACCTCTTTAGGTTTATAGCTCAACTCAAATGAGGGTGAGGCAGGGGACAGTAACCTCGTGAATAATTCTTTGGGGCCACCTCACTGTGGTCAGTGAACACGGTTGCCAGATTAAAATACAGGACGCCAAATTAAATTCAGATAGCAAGTTTTTTTTTTTTTTAGTGTTAAGTATGGATGAGGTATAGTTATACCTCAAAAAAAAAAATAACACAACCCAAAAAAGTATTCATCTTTTATCTGAAATCCAGATGTCCTGTACAGGGCGTCCTGTATTTTTATTTGCTAAATTTGGCAAGGCCACGAGTACGTTAACATAATGTCAAGAGGTTTACTCGGGTTCAAGCTGGTCGGTAAGCACCAATCCATTCGGTTGTCTCAGGGAACAAAACCCATTCCCACTAAAAAGTAAACAGCAGGTAGCAATGAAACTCGGAGGAATCTTGACCCTGTGAGGAACCCGTAGTGACACACCGGCCTTAAACACGGCTTTGATTGATTGCCCCGTGTGCTCCCTTCTCTTTCTGCTCCTGGAATGATGGCTCTATCTCGTCTTCCTTCTCTAGTCCCGCCCTTTCAGCTACCGGCTCTGGATGGGGATCGGTAACCCAGAAAGGGCCAGCAAAAGCGCCGAGAGGAGCGGCAGTAGTCTAAATGTCTCTGAACACCGTAAAGTGCAGCTGGCTGTCTCCCTTTCCGGATAAAGACAACAGTTCCGAGTGTCAGTGCCGGCCTTCCTCCTGTAAGGGGATCTGCCGGACCCTTGCTAATTCAGTTTTTCTTCCCCATTCCGGGCCCTTCCCTATCGTTGCCCCCTTCACCTTGGATCATGTTCAAGAAGTAAGGACATGCCGTGGCCTCCCTCGGCTGCTCACGAAGGTGGTGGGGGTGGGTGGTGGGGAAGAGGACAAGAGCAGAGATTCTTTCTCTCTCCCCCGCCCCTGCCATCCTTACTCTTTAAGGTTTTTCTGTAGTACCATGCTCTCAACACTGTATGTCCCTGTATGTCTCAGTACTATGCTTGCAACATTTCTTTAATCTTTTCACCCTTAATCCTCAATCAGGTTGGGTCCTCCCACTCTCATTTTCTATCTCGTTACCCCTCTTTCTCATTTGCCCCCTTTCCCAGTCCTAGCTCCATTCCTAGGATTCTACCAATCACATCCTTGCACTGTGATTTAGGGACATGCCCTCTTTAGCCAGAGGGCAGCCCTGCGCTCTCTGCCATGTGGTTAGTAGTTAGGAACTGAACAGGGGAAGGCTTGACTTCCTGGGTCATGGGAGTGAAGGAGTCTGGGTGACAGGAAGCTAGCGGACTGTCATACCTATTGCCTAGCTGCCAGATTAACCTTGTCTTGAAAATAACGTGGTTGCTCCATAGGCTATTCAGTTGAGGAAGACAAAAATTCTTTGGAACGCGCCTAGTGGCTTTGCCTTGCAGATTTGGTAGAAGCAAAAAGCAAAGGGGGAACATGGGCAAAGGAAGGTGGGTTTTGTGCATGACATTTTGAGCAAAAATGATTAGGGATGTTAAATACCATCATTGTCACTTCAAAAAAAATCTCAGCAGATTGCATAGCATAGGAGGGGCTGCTTTTCCGTGTTACTGTTTGGGTTGGTAATGCTTGAGGGTATTTTCATTTTGTTTTGTTTTACACAGATTTTGTTATAGGTGGGAATCTGTTTCTTTCTGGGTAGAACTGAGTAAGATTTTTCAGGAAAGGCATTT